>NW_027042943.1:0-600000 GCF_036884685.1 Scheffersomyces xylosifermentans
TACCGCAGCATTGTCGTAGAAGACCCGTACCGCAGCATTGTCGTAGAAGACCCGTACCGCAGCATTGTCGTAGAAGACCCGTACCGCAGCATTGTCGTAGAAGACCCGTACCGCAGCATTGTCGTAGAAGACCCGTACCGCAGCATTGTCGTAGAAGACCCGTACCGCAGCATTGTCGTAGAAGACCCGTACCGCAGCATTGTCGTAGAAGACCCGTACCGCAGCATTGTCGTAGAAGACCCGTACCGCAGCATTGTCGTAGAAGACCCGTACCGCAGCATTGTCGTAGAAGACCCGTACCGCAGCATTGTCGTAGAAGACCCGTACCGCAGCATTGTCGTAGAAGACCCGTACCGCAGCATTGTCGTAGAAGACCCGTACCGCAGCATTGTCGTAGAAGACCCGTACCGCAGCATTGTCGTAGAAGACCCGTACCGCAGCATTGTCGTAGAAGACCCGTACCGCAGCATTGTCGTAGAAGACCCGTACCGCAGCATTGTCGTAGAAGACCCGTACCGCAGCATTGTCGTAGAAGACCCGTACCGCAGCATTGTCGTAGAAGACCCGTACCGCAGCATTGTCGTAGAAGACCCGTACCGCAGCATTGTCGTAGAAGACCCGTACCGCAGCATTGTCGTAGAAGACCCGTACCGCAGCATTGTCGTAGAAGACCCGTACCGCAGCATTGTCGTAGAAGACCCGTACCGCAGCATTGTCATAATTTCAGAGAAAACAAGCTTTTTCTCAGTACTCCGCTTCGATGTACATGTCTACATTCCAAGAAAAAACCAAATAGGCGTATACATCAAAACGTAAAACGTCAGAATTCGGACTTGGCCGCTTTGTACGGTGGGTGGATTGACAGGCAATAGCCCTCTATGTGTTGGAACAACGTAGTCAGGACTCGGTTTTTTGCAATTCTCATGTACAAGAATTGCACCCATCAGGAATAGACTTCCACACTCCTTGGTCCTTTAACCAGAGCCACGTCTTTGGAATCCCAAATTTGGAAAACCCTTATCCTCGAGCATGTGGATCATGTTGTAATCCGAGCAGCTGCAAATATGCATACTTCCTTAAACCAATAAATTCACTTGTCTGAAGTATCATCTATTCTTCAAATTTTTACCAAATTCGAAAAGAAATATGAATCTTGGAAAAAATCTGGAAGTTTGTTCATTAAAATTTGTTATATCTTGCGGCTCAAGTGAACCGATAGAAGCTACTTATTCAATTAGACATACACTTGGTCCTGATATTAATTAAACTAAAACCCATTCGCAGGCCCATACCTCAAATGATCCAAGAATTTCACTTCGCGTTTGAGTCCAGGTAAATTCACTCTTCATAGGCGGATGATTGCTTTCAAAATTTCTCCTTTAATCAAGAAGCCTATGGGCGGTGAAAAGATAGATGATCATAGGGCGTTGATTTGTTTACCTAGAGAAACGTCATATGGGTAAGGTCTGATGGGCGTAAAAGTTATGATCTAGCAAGATTGATTATGCGAGATGTTTACGTCTTCAACAAAGGTCGAAAAGATCGAAATCGTATTCGAAGATCTAAGGTGCAAGGGTTATGAGCATTTTTCCTCACGATTTGCTCATGCTCAGGCATATCGTCATATTATTTTTTTGCTAAGTACAGAAAAACAAAGACACCAAGCAATAACTCCTACACTGAAAGCACAGCTGTACTGTCCTACTTATACTGTCGGCACTAGTTGTACTGAATAGGGAAACCCAGAATCACATAATAAACGCACTTCCACTCTTTGTCGCTCTTATATATATCTCAAAGACGTTCGGTAATTTTCATTCTAGCAGGCTTTGAAAACGGCCTCCTTGTTTCGCTGCTGTGGACCTGCCGCCTTCTATAAAATATTCTGGCAACAATGCATAACAAAGAGATTGTCTCAAAAGGGTTACAAAACTCCCAATTCATTTTCTTTAACTTGTATTCAGGACCCATTATTCTTAACAGTCGTGTGGGCATTGGTTGAAACAGAAGTAGTGAATTTCAAATGGATTTGTTTTCTTCAGAAACACTACCATTAGCGTTCAAAGTTATAACCAATACCAATGAGTGCTGTCAGCAAGTACCTAGAATACTACCAAGAGAAAAGTCACTTCTTCTACTCAATAGTGCCGCTTGTAGTGACTACTCTTTCCCTTTTTGCTATCAAAAAGCTTCTCTTTATTCGAGGTGCCAAACGGTACCTGAACAAATTCCTCCACGGTGCTATTCTAGTCATAATATTCATCCTCAACGCCAACTTATGGTACTATATCGTCACCAGCATTGTCGACGTCCATTTACAGTACAAGTTGAATACGTCACCGACTTTCAACTTGTTACATTCTCCTGTGACCGACAGTATCGCCAACCTAAACTTTACTGAATTCAAGATGCCAGGATATTCGTTTCTTGAGATGGGCATGGATGAGCTTAACGACTTTGATTGCGGCAAGATCAGATTCTTGGATGAAAGCAACGTGAAGGCATCCGATGCCCATAGCATTGATCAAAGTCGAGACCTCAAAATGATCAGGGATCAGGCATTAAGAATGAATGAAACTGGTGAATTCCCTATCATCAGAAAATGCTTCTTCGATAAAGATTATGAGAAGGAAAGAGATATCTTGAAAATGAAGTGGTTCAAGTTTAATGGAGCTTCAGCTTGGTTGGACCATTTCGAAGTATACTTCGTTGTCAGCAGAGTTTCTTACAGTCGTATGAAGCGAAGGAACAGACCTGTTATTAGTCTTGTATACGCCCAAGTATTTGACAAGGACTGGAACGAAATATTGGATTACAAGTTCCCCAATTCCGAACTTTCGTTTCCTTCTATACTTCCCATCCAAACTGATGAACATCCTGAGGGACAAAATGTCTTCTTAGGAGCTGACGATCCCCGTTTGACTTTACGTACAGTTGTTGACCCAGAAACAAAGATTGCATACCAAGAACCAGTTGTCATTTTCAATGCATATGTAGCTGAATTAGGGTGGAAAAGAGCAATTCATACTTATCGCCCTTTAAATGACGCAAAAAACCCTACTCGAATGAAGATTGTTGACATGGAACCCAAAGAAAGAGAAAAGAATTGGGCTCCCTTCTTCGACGATGATCCTTCCAGTATCAACTTTGTTTATAGTTTCGAACCACTTCGCATTCTCAAATGCAATCTTGAATCAGGAGATTGCGAAAAGGTTGAGGGACCAGAAATTGAGGCTAACGATGCTCAACCCTTAAGAGGTGGTACCAACATTGTCTCGGTGCCATCAGTATTCTTGCCAAAAGGAATTGCTGCCACAAGGCAATATTGGTTTGGAATTGCCCGCTCGCACATTTTGGGCTGTGGATGCCTCAAAAGAGTTTACCGCCCCCATTCTTTCTTAATTTCTAAGGAAATCAATACCAATAACTTCACTCTCGATTATGTAAGCTCCTTGATGGACTTCAATATCAACGTTGACGCTTGGGAGTTAGGAATGGACAATGCCAAGTGCACAGATGGCAAAAATGTCATGATTCCAAGCTCTATTGCGTTCTGGGACACTATACATAAAGACAACAAAGAGGAGAACAGGGTATCCGAGGATATAATGGGATTAACTTTCTCAGAAGCTGATAGAACCACAAAAGTCATCCACATCAAAGGATTTTTGAAACATATTGTTGAGGTTGTTAGTGGTGACTTGGGGAAAGTCAAGGATCATTACTCCAATAGGGCAGTCATTTTAAGGGAGAACGAGTTGTTGGGTAAATGCTCTATCTCGCTAGCCGATGAATACTGCAAAGAGACTGAAAAGCAAATGCAGTGGACCTAGATTTTGACCAAGCCAATTGTTTTGGTAACTTATAACCAAACCAAATAGGTCGAAGTCACCAACAACTAGGAGTCTTCGCAACACCTTATACCATCGATACTATCCAACACCATGGGCATGAGCTCCACCCCATACCAGCATTTTGGGGAAACAGTTTATCCTTCTCTGGAGAGACAGGGCTTCAAGTTGAACGAAAACAGCATTGATGTTGTATACGTCGAAAACACCTAATTTAGAACAAGTAAGTTGTTAGCTTGAATTAAGAACATGCCATTGAATAAGAGCGATATATATGATCAAGCATAACCAAATTTCGTAGAAATCGCTAGTTAAAAGAGTGGGTCATATTATGGTCCAGTCATAAAATGTTGTAAATAATCTTAAGTTAACTTCTCTGAACCTCCCTTAGCATTTAATATTGCTATGAGATCAGGATGCAGTAGCTGTGCAGGAGCCGGAGGGTGTGTCGTTTCTTTTCTGTGCAAAGAAAGCTTGGGGGATTTGAATTGTTACCCTTTCAACACGAAAAATGTACAATTAAGAGGATTATAATTATAAAAACGAAACGTATCGGTTAGATCAAATCAGAACTGTTAAATACTTCTTTAGTGCTCTAAAGACATAGACCTGGCTTGCAACTAGAGCCGTATACAGGTACTCTCTGTAAAGCTTGGCTTCGTCCGACTGATGGATGGAGCCTTCGTGCATCTTTATTCCCGAACCTGCAGACCAATTTCATCATTAGAGCTTACTTTGGAGAATATCAGTTATGGTCTCAATAGGTGTTATTAGTTAGGAGTAAAGGAGAATAAGGAGTCTAACAATTCCAAGTATCAAGAACCACCGATGGCGGAATGAGATGAATAAGGAAAGAGTCATATTTTAATTGTAACCAGTTAGTTGCTCATAAAATATTGTAGGTCTCAGTTGGATTCTGTGGTGAGACTCCCGCAAGAATCATGGTTGCAAAAAATCTGAAATCGTAGGAGTCCAAAAAGGCCATCATGACAGACTTAAAGAAGTCGCGAGCTCGAGATTTCGATCTGACAAGGCTGGTATGCTTGGCCAAACTCACTAGATCAGGTGTATTTGACCACTTTGGGAATTAGTATACATTTACAGAGATTGGAATTAAGAAGGGTAGCCCATATGTAAAATGCAGAATTAATCAAGATCATATATTAGAGTATTCCATAAACTGCCTTGGCTTTATCTTCGTGAAAAGTGCAGATATAGAGATCATCTGGAATCTCTCCAATAAAGAGGCACCCCTTACAGCTAGTATTTGAAATAGTTCAAAAACAGAAGTGTACTAAATTAGAACTAGCTAATAGGAAAGTATTAGACTGTTTTTCCTACCTTTGCCTCTGAAGTACTGATTTCAAGATGTTCAGAACTCAACTTTCCTTTAAGCGCATCCGGATGCATGAATTTGAGCTGCATGTTTGGATCTTCACCAAAAGCTAAGCTCTAGCAACCTCCTCTAAAGTGTATCCAGAAGTTTCGGGATAAGTGAAATAAACGACAATCAATTCAGTGAGAATAATGCAACAATAAACAATATAGTACTTCCATTGGATGGCATCCATAGCAATGGGGTTCACAAAACCATTGTAAATAAGAATCCAAGTTTGTACTAAATTATGAATATTGACACCCTTGGCTCTGTGAGAATAAGGCAAAACTTCAGTCATATATAACCATGGCAAACCGTTAGCACCCATGTCGTAAAAGGCATAGTAAATGAAGATCATAGCAATGACTCCCTTAGCTAAACTCTTTTCCGTGAAACCACGCTCCTGATTGAAAGCCGAAAGAATTGTCCAAATAATGTATGTTACAAGCATACCACTGAGCGATGTTAAAAACAAGGTTCTTCTTCTAAATCTGTAAACAACAGATGCAACTGTTCCTGCAACGAACAAATTGTACACCATCAAACATCCATTAATAACCAATTGGACCTTCACTCCTGTAATGCCAACGGAAATCAAAACCTTACTTAAATAATAAGAAACCAAACCATTACCAGATAATTGCATGATGACGGAAGTCCAAACAACAAGGAACAATCTCTTTCGGAAAGATGGAATGGTGAAGAAATCCATGTATCTAGCATTGGTGAAAAGCTTCTCTTGCTCTAAAGCTGCTTCAATCTCTTGGATTTCGAACTCAACTATTCTCAAGGCACGTTCGTCTTGAGATCCTCCGGTGTGATACTTGTGCAAGATACTTCTAGCTTTGTCTACTCTGCCTTTGGCAATCAAAAATCTTGGGGATTCTGGTACCATCCAGATCAAGGCAATTTGGACCATTGGCAAAAGTCCTTGCAAGTACGAAGGAACCCTCCAGCAGTAGGCACTCTTAAGTGTTCTAGTACCCAAGCTGCTATAATAGCACCCAAAAACCAGAATACATTGTAAATTGTCGTAGCAACTGGTCTATGTGTGGGAAAGGCAAGCTCAGAGATAAGTGATGGTGAGGACACAATTGCTACTCCAGAACCGAACCCAAGACACATTCTTGAGAAGAAGAAAAATCCATAGTTAGTAGCAACACCTTGCAAAATAGCACCGATAACCATCAATGAAGAACCACCAACAATTGCAATTTTTCTTCCCCATCTGTCTGCACCCAAGATGCAATAAAAAATGACAACATGACACCAAAAGTGTTACCATTATTTAAAGCTCCCAAGATATAACCTGTTGGCAGCCCCATATCTTCCTTCCATCTAGGAAGTGATTGCAAACCATTAAGCATACTACTATCATAACCATTATTTGTAGACGTTAAAGTAACAATCCAGATACAGAAGTTCAAATGCAAGAAATGAGGGTAGTTCCACCAATGCTTTTCGAGGTAAAGGTACTGGTTAATATCATTACTTTGCTGTGATCAACCTCTGAAATTGAAGCTTGTACAATTTGCACTTTATTGTCTTTGAGTGAAGCCATCTTATTACTTTTGTTGACAGATGATACAAATTGTATCCGAAAGTTGAGAATTAAATGGACTTTGCCATGTTTATATATCGCAGTTCTTCTAGATGACTGAATAAATATTGGTGACTAACAGTTACAGTGACTGCAAAATCCAAACATTTCCATGAAAGCAGCATATTTTTTCAAAAAGCGCTTTTCTCCCCATCCAAATCCCACATTAAGAAATTAAGTCTTCGTGTTTCTTCAAAAAATAACATTGACTCATGCTATTGAAATACGTTTGGAACCTTCTGAAACAGGTTTAGCGCGTGTTGAGACAATGCAGTGAAGAAGATTTCTTCTTGAGTAATGTTGTTGGTGATATGCCGGCACCAGCGAGATAGCTTCCACAATTGTTGCATTAGTGGAAGAAGTTAATCATGAGAAAGTCTGAATTAATTCAAGGAGAGGTAAACTTCAATCGCTTATTGCAGGACGGCAAAAAGTCGTCTCGTATTTATAAATGGAGTAATTGGAGCCCTCGTGTGTCTCATGGAGACTCATCTTTGACAGAAACTCTCTTGGCAATTCTTGGTATTTTGACCGAAAGGCTATTGTTGGAACTGGCGGTTTGAGGAGTCCTCCACATGTCCCCCAATATTTTCAAGACAGGTCTATACAGAAACGATCTTGTGCAGCAAGGATTGTTCGACTTAGGCTTATTTTGAATTTGGGGTGCTTCTATTGTCTGGGGAAACTGAATTGGGGGAATATGCAGCAAGAGGCAATTGTATTACGGATTGTATTATTCACTGTAATCACCAAGGTGAAACGCCGTTTTTTGGAATTCCCAGCTCCTTCTTGTCAAAAAAAATACTGGTTAACATGATTGGTTACATGATATTTACACATTATACCAGGCTTCCTCGAAGCTCAGCTCAACCACAACTTCTACTGCCGCACCACAAGAACCACCATCTCAATTTTACCAGTAAGCCTGCTACCAAGCATAACCGAAGCTTTACGATCTGCTTCCCTTCATTATCAAAAATGCAGGTTCCACCAACTTTATCATTCCGGTTCCTGCATTTCTAAATCTGGGAACGATTCCAAAAGCAGAAGCGTTCTGCACGGCTGTTGATTTCAAAACTCTATTTCAAAACTCTATTCCACGAATTAATTCCCTTGATACTGATACACTCACAGTATCTTTCTAGTAACCGTTTATGGCGAGAGCCGAGCGGTAAGAAATGGACCAATCCGAGTTTTTTTCCGCTGCTACTTTAAGGCACGTATGAGGACCATAGATTGAAACTCGAGATGGAGGGGAGGTGATAGTGTATTATTTCTACGGGATTATTCCCTTTTGTTGATGTTGAATATATAATTTTCTTGGCCTTAAAGGACCGTTGTACAAATTGGGGCTACTCCCAAGAATGTGTATAACTAATGCCAACTACCACAAAAGCGGACCTTTATAGATAGATAACAACTGTCACCCTTACGGTGGCTGTGATTAGACAGGAATCGTATGTCGGTGTGTGGTAATAGAAGGTAATGTCGAAGGGGTAGAATGTGGGGGCGACAGAAGGAATAACGCAATAATGAAATTCGTCTTTCAAGAAGCCCCCATTCACAAAGATCTAATCTGTCGAAGTGGTTTCTCCACATGGATGCAGAATGAAGTGCAATCAGAATGTAGTACCTGACCGAGGCTTAGTGTTGGCCAAGAGCAAAGGGAAAACACGTAAGACGACGGAATCGCATTCAAAGATATTCAAGTGTTGGTATTCTTTAGCTCGTGAGGTACTGATATTCCACAGTAGCTAAATGTTAAGCCAATGACCTTGGGAAGGTAATCTACCTTAGTTCTCACAACGATGTGTCGCCAAAGTTTTGAAAGACAGTACAAACGGATCCATGTGGTTTGGTAATTAACGCTGTTTCATAGCATGGACAACGCCATTAACTTGACTTAAGCTAAAGAGCCTCTAAAATAACCAGTTTTTAGTAAGGCAGTGGCCCTCATTTTGACGCTACTGATTGGACTTAACCGTTGAATTGACTAAGTGTCTTTCGTCCGTCTTGTGCCGCCTAGAACAAAGTAGGATACAAAGATATCTCTGAAACGCATAATATCTGAGATCAAGGAGGAGAAGAACAATCGAAGGTACATATGACAAATCAAACATAAGCAAAATTAACTCGTCAAGTAAATAACAAGTGGACTTATCAGTACTTGGCATTTTCTAGTAATCTACGACTTCGATTTTCAGTGTTGATAATTTGCCTGAGAAGCATAAATAGTTTAACTGGATAGGATTTCTTTATATTGACATATAAAAACAAGAACAGTTATAATTATGGATGAATGAGAGCGAAGAGGCACTACTACATTAACAACCAGCTGCAAAAAAAGGATATATAAACAGTTGCCTGTACTACTGTATAAAATTATGACATCTTCACTAAAGCACCGTCATAAAGGGACATTGTCAAGTGAACGCAATTCTTTGGTGGATAGCTTCCGGTATCTGAACTTTCCAAGTTAGGGAACAACTGCAATAACCTAACAATAACATATGAAGCTTCAGTAAGTGCAAATTGTTGTCCCAAACAAATTCTAGGACCTCCGTTAAAGGGAAGGTAATTCCATCCCACACCCTTGAGGTCTGACCATCTCTCTGGTCTGAATTCTTCAGCATCCTTACCATAAACCTCTTGATCCCTATGAGTGAAGTAAACGGAGTACCCAACCGAAGTACCCTTTGGAACATACACTGGAGACTCTCCATCTTTTCCACCACCTACTGGTAAAGTTGTATCTTTGTTAGAAACTCTGAAGTTCATAGGAACAGAGGGATGAAGTCTCAACACTTCATTTAAAACAAATTTCAAATATTCACATTGCTTCAAAGATTCAAAAGTGATTCTGGAAAGGTCCACATTTTTACCGCTGCCGAAATGCTTATAGATCTCAGACTTCAACTTGTCAAATATTTCCGGGTTTCTTGCTAATTGATAGAACGTGAATGATAACAAACCTGCTGTAGTATCTCTTCCAGCAACCAAGATATTCAACAATTGATCTTGCAAAACTTGAGGATCCCTCGTTTGCTTCGCCAATTCATACAAGAAGACATAACTGTTCTTTGACTTTTCATCCAATTCTTGAGGTGAGAAGGAAAGTGCCCTGTTCACAAAATATTTGGCAACTGTATGAACGTCCTTATTCCATTCATGGAATTGGCGACCGTTCAAAAGCCAGTAGAATGCTTGCAAATATGCACGAGATGCTAAGTACACTTGTGACTGGTTGAATGATTCTGCGAAGGTGGAAATACCGTCAATCGATCTAGGTGGTATACCAATTTTCTCATCATACAAAGAGTGAATACTCTCTCCGAACAAAAACTCTGTTGATGTGTCCACAGTGAATTTAAAGAATAAGTCTTGAAGGTCAAAAGTGTTTCCTTTGCTTGCCAGAATATGCTTAGCTAACAATTGGATATGTGACTCTAACGCCTCCACGTGAGCTACCTGATCTCTTGAAAACTGAGGCCTTAACATTGCTCTGGAGTGCTTCCAGCCCTCTCCATCTAATGTGAAGATACCATCTCCTAACAATGGTGCCAAATGTGCATGTCTCAAACCAAGGTCATAATCGTTGAATTGGGTTGCTAAAATGGCTTTGAGGTTGTCAGGATGACGAGTCATAATCATATCGATACCTACTAACCTGAAGATTTGAGTTTTGGGTTTGTTGATAAAGCCATTAATTCTGAAATGTTCCATTAATTCTCCTCTTTCCTTGGCTTTCAAGAGGTCAATAATGAAACTTATTCCCAAGAAACCAACTTTCATATACGGAGCTTTCTTAGTTCCATGCTTCTTGATGAATAATTGGGCCTTGATGTATTTTATCGCCAATAAGGCGACAACAACTAAGGTAAGAATCGAATACCATTTTCCTACGTAGGGTGTAAGAGCTTCCATTTTGAGTACTGCCTACTGTTAGTCACTTAAGATATCAACAAGACGAGGTTGTAAGCTTCTTATTACTACAGGTTTTTGAAAAAACTATTCGGTGAACAGAGCACTTGTAGCCTGATTTTATCTACTCCGGACATAATTGAGGGGTGAAGTCCGGAGTAAATGGTGCCAAACTTCATGAGTTAGGCATAACTAAGCTTGAGCGAAGATTATTTGGGACTATTTGGGACTTGCTATGCATGTGACATCGCTAAAATTCTACCAATTTGAATATACTAATGGACGCAAGATACGGCTTTTGCATATGCAATTCTGCGTGACGTGCTTGAATTTCCGAAATCATACAAGAGCTTGACTTGGCATTGTAAAGCAGTCATATGGTACCCTTGACATTAATAAGGCATTAATACCATATGATACTCAGGATAGCTCATGATACTTTACTTCATAGCAACAATTGCTTTCTATTGGTTAGTTCACTAATGATGAGTTCATGCCATCGTCGCCACAACTCCATTTAATAAAAATAATCATAATGATCACCGGAGGGGTCATTAGTCACGTTGCTGCAAGGAAAGTTCGATGCCGTCTGGTTTTAAAATGATACACCATTGTTCTAATGCGCATGTTCTTTTGAAAGGTATAAACACGTCCCTTACCAAACTTTGGGGATGCATATGAATACGAACATCAGCTTATATGGTGGTTTCATTATTATTCAAACTAGAGGCCATAATAGAAAACCCCAATAAAGTTTACACGACCCTTCAAGCAAACTAGCATTGAGAATAACATGTTGTAGGTTTCAATTAAATCTGTTAGTAGTATGAACCAATTCCAGTGCAAGCCTGAATTAAAATTGCAACCTCAGTATGATTATCTTGCGTATTTGAAACTTGGTGTTTCCACCTAACTGAAACGATAGAAGGCGGAAATAGCCTTACTAAATGATCCCATAATTGTATCTTAGTGGGGACGCTATACATATAGGATTGTTAACTCCGCTACATTTATGTCATCTCCGTTCAAATTAAGGTTTCAAGACTTAGGGGATAACGGAAGATAGAATTTAGCGCCCTAAACCCGGCTTCGTATAACGTAATCTGGTTCATCTCCGTCTCCAATTGAGCTTATTTTCTCCAAGAGGGCTTCTAGCTTCTTAACGCTGGATACTGTGAAAGGTTGCAATTGTTCGAGATAGTCCATCTAGTACTGCATGAAACCCATCCATAGTTTGACACATCCTCTTTCTCAGTAAATAATGATCACAACATTCTCTTCACATATTTATTATTATTATCATTATTCTTGATTGTAGAGAGACTTTGTTGCGTTATCTTCTGGAGTATTCTCGATGTATCAAGGACAAGGCAAGGCTTATCAAGACGTTTCGCAACACCTTTCGTGTCTTCCAGTAGTGACCTTGTCTAAGCCGCAGTCACTGTTATCGGTCCATTTATGGAAAAGATGCGAATACTTAAAAATTCAGCCTCCATTTAGCGAGAAAAAAGCGTGCACCGTCTGACAATAGTCGTAAATATTTGGAATGGATCAAACTATATAAAGTTATTGTTTATCGGCTGTCTGTAGCGGTGAAAGAGAAGTATTAAGGCTCGATTTCATAATACAGCTGTAACCATAATGTCTACACTAGATGCTTTGATTGACGCTCAATCACTGCTTACCTTCTACAACGAAACCGCACTCGAATTCACCTTAAATTGCTTTAATTACAATCTCACCATTTTCAAGAATGATACATGGTGGGTCAATTTATATTATGCTTACCAGTGTGGTAGAGACTTAGCTGGAGCTAACGAGACGTTAGATGTGCCAACTTCGACGGAGCAATTCGATCAAGAATACTACAATTGCGGATACTACAACGAGACCTTCAGTAAGGACAATTGGTGGATCAACAACACCATCGACGGGCTTATCTGTGGTTTAAACACTTATTCATTCGAGACTTATCCTCGAGGCTCTAGTAAAAGTGCTGGAAGTACCTTGCAATTGTCAAGAACCTTGCGGTTTCTTCTAATTATGACAGTATGTTTACAAATACTAAATTAGAGGAGAAAAGTCATGCCAAGGAGTTTTAGAACAGGGCCCAAGACATTAGTTTAGTGGTCTGTTAATAGAGGCTTAAGTGTGGTTTTTATCTAAGCCTCGAAGTGATAGGGATTGTCAGAAATTGTTTAATTATGATCTTATTTAACTTAACCAATATTGAGACATTTTTGTAAATAATTTCAAATAAATACTAAAAGCCTTCGCCTCTATAAGTACTGATAGACTACTAGTGGTTGTAAACATGTCCTAAGTTAGCTTTCAGATCTTCCATCCATAGGTCACTGCGAGTTTCTTTTCTAGATGTTGTTGGGCTGTGATATATGTTGTATCTTTGTTGGTACGAGAGTCATTATTTGAACTAATTAAAGGGCTAGGAATGGGCTCTAATAATGTTTCTTTGTTGGGATGACTGAAAAATGCAATGGAATATCGGTCCAGCCCATTTTTGAGAGATGAAGGAGGAAACTTCACTCTATGTAGCGTAGACTTCAATAAACCTGCTTCCAGTATTCTAGAAGGTCACCTATGTTAACAATGATGGGAGGGGCCAGTCTTGGAATTTTATGACCATTAGCAGGAACATAAGGAACTGGATGCCATTTCTTCTCCGAAATAGAGTATATTTCCAAACCCTCTTGACCTTTTCTCTGGAATAACATTGTCATCGAACCGTAATCTGTATGAGCTCCAGCTCTAGTGAGAGATTCGGGATGTAATGCCCTTTGGCCAGGGTAATGTAAAAGCCTAAATGTGGTACATGACTCCTTTGTGGGATCATTTGATGCAAACCATTTTTCACCTTTAGAAGAGAGGGAGTCCTCTATCTCCAAGCCGATTGCAAGTAACTCCAACAATTTAGCAGATAATTCAAATAACTTGCACACGGTCTATGTCACAATATCAAATCTTTCCAGGTTTTCATAAAACCATTCGTGGAGGCATTGAGATGATATTCCAGTAATAAGATTCAAAGAAGAAATATTTAATGCTTCTTTCGGATCTCCGTTCCTTTGTCGGTATGGATCTAAGTTCTCTCCTCCAAAGTTTGTATATCCATGATTAGTTGCATCAATAGGAATTTGATTCTTATACTCTTGGGGTAACTTGAAGAAGTCCTCTGTAACGTCAAACAAAAGATCTACTTCTTCTTGCGTAAACCCATGGCCCTCGATAGAGAAACCCTTGGCTTGCAGCAGCATTCACTAAAATCTTTCCCGTCTCTTTGTCGACTTTACTAACATCTACAATTTGCAATGGGTTTGCTGCAATGGCCATATTGATATACAATTATCTCCAAAATCAAACGAACCCTACAATATAATGTGTTCGACAAAGTTTCATTAGGTAGAAATGTCGTAGTCGCAACTTATAAGGTCGAATAAATAGATAACTACATATAAGAACATCTCTCTAGAGCAAGATACCCTATCTACAATTCTAACGCCCAATTACATGCTTCCGAATATATTATTTAAGATCTCCCCAGGTCCTAAACGCTATAATCGGTAATTCTATCCCAATAGAGAACGCAAAAGCAACAAATCCTGATGATCTCAAAAAATAACGACAATGCAAGATTTGGGTTGATAAGCTTTAATTTTGGTTGAAATAGAAGTTCCGCTGAAAGAAAGAGGAATGCGCTTCCGCAAAAATAATGGCAAGCCTCTCAATTGAATTTAACCAAAAATCAGTAAAGTTTTATTCAAATAATTTCTCTTATCTTTCTTCAGGTTATGTCAAAGGAAAATTAGCCAGATCCTTGACGCACAAATTGAATATGCAGCACACAACTCAACATACCCCTATTTCGTAGTAAATGTTTCAGCCGTCACGGTTGGTTCAAGCCGGTGAAGTTACTAGATTCGGGTGGTTATATCAGTGGTGGATCATTCTGGAGCTGTAAAGGCAACCAATGAATACTCCTCATTCCCTTCAGCATGAAATTTAATACCTTCAAAGAAATATTACATGCACGCAATCAGTTTATTACAAAATTATACAATTATGTTACCAGTGGTTAATTATTCATGGATCTCCTCTCATTATAGCTCAACGTTTTCCTTGAAGAATAGCCCCTTGAAAATATTGAAGTCGAATTTGACAGATTTAAGTGTCATTTCTGCTACCCCGTCTATACCATTGTCACTTTCAGTCCTGCCTCTTGACACCCTGTACCACATCTTATCCTCATCACTTCCATCATATGCTATTAAATCAACGCTTTGTCTGTAGATACTTTCTATCCTGTCGATGGATGAGAAAGGCACTAGTAATTCAGGTTGCCATATCTTCTCAACAGTATCAAGGCATGTTTGTAAGGACTTGTTTAAATCACCGTACTGTTGAGACAGGAATCTGAATACTGTTCTCTTTACCTCCAACTCTGTTAAGCCCTCGTCATCAAAAAGCTGACCCTTAAATATTTTATGAATTATAAAATATAAAGACTTTCTTATTCTCCACGAGTAGTGTATTTCACTGCTCATACTAGCAATCACAGAATGGTGCAAATGGAGAATCTGAAGAATCTTCTTCTTGATTTGATCAATAACCTCAATATCTAGGCCGCTAACTCTCCTTGTAGTAACTTCAAGCCTGATATATGTTGATAATAGTGTTATCACGAGTCTGTGGCAAGTCAATTGAACAATTTGAGGTGTCAACATAAATATTTCCTTACTGAAATAATCTCTAAAAGAGCATATTAGCTTTATGACAGATGGTAGCAATTCATATGTCCCTACTACTAACACTTTCTTCAAATAGAAAAAGGATTGTTCGTATTGCCCATTCTTCTCGTAATACAATTGAAGATAGGAGTACAATGTAACAAGAAAAAACTTGAAGTACAAGTAAAGGGCAAATCTTAGTCCTTTATGGAAATGTGCTGATGAGGTAAAGAAGCTTTCATTGTCGCCATAGATGGACGCTGTTGTTGTTTCTATTGCATTGAGAAGAAACACTATTTTCTCAATTCTATGATCTGTTTTCATGCTTTGAATGTCAACAAGAAGGTCATGCACTGGACCATACGTGAAATCAAGGTATTCAAAGGATTCCACGATTTCTTTCTCCAATTGCGTATTGTAAATATTCTCGTTTCCCCTGACATGAATGGGTAATTTTGTGTTAAAGACAACCTTGGTGGTCGAAGGGTAATTACCGTAACAGATACTATCGAGATAATCATAAGATACAAGAAAATGCCAAATCTTTCTGGCTAAATTCTTATATTTCTCATTGGTTCGATAAACCTGAGGTAAATAGTCAGGATCTATATGAAGCTTAAGGTCCAATGCCTGTTGAATTAAGGAAGAATGCACTATTTGTGTATTCCTGCCACTGCTACATTCACCAGCTTCGGGTGACACCCTCTCATAAATTCTTAAGTATAGCGAGCACTGAAGCATCCACATTGAGTTGCTTACAAGAGGATCAAATTGATTCAAACACATCTTCGCTAGGCGAATGAACTCTGGACCTATGCTTACTCTTCGAATCAATTGGAAGTCATCGCTATTGGGGGTCACCCCGATTCTGGTCGCAGTTGTCATGTTCCAAAGGCAAGACAAATAGCTCATTCTGATTATAATTAATAGTATCCCTAAAACAGCCCAGTCATCTTCATCGGTGACCAGGGTAAGAAAGGGTATTTTCGATAATCTTCCTTTAAAGACATCCTCGTCAAGGAAGGGGAAGCAGGGATATAGCTCGTTAAAAAACTTTTCAATATAAACGCCACAAACCTCATAGTCAGGCAATGTTCTATGGATTGTGGCAAGGAGGTCCTGGTTGTTGTCTTTGAAAACATTACATCCAACTCCCAACGAGCGGCGCCGTACCTTTTCCATCTCTGTCTGTATGAATCCTTTGTAAGAGGCATCTTGCTTGAAATCGTCAACAGTTATGCTGTTGAGGAATAGGATGTTTGCTTTTGAATGCTTCAGGTACAATTTCATTCCTGGGTCGGATCTATAAAGATTTACCCACGAAAATATGTTGCATTCGACATCTATTACGTTTGTTTGCAATAGTTTGAAGAAGTTAAATTTGGTACCCGTAAGACCCACCGGATTCTTCTCCTTCAAGAACAGTTTCAATTCATCGTCATCCAGCTTTTCTTCTGCTGGGACATCAGTTTGTTGAAGCTGAGGAACTTCAGTTGCTATTCGGATCGGATTTTCTACCGGAGCAGTTTCTGGTGTTGATGATATAATGAAGTTAGCGGGGAGTTCGTCTTCCACCTTGTAACGACATGTAGAAGCAATGGCCAGGCGAACACAGGAAGAGCATGGCTTGTTGCGGTCACATTTCCTCTTTCTTTCCTTACAATTGGAACACAGATATGTCTTTCGTTGTCGTTGTTTCTGGACCGACATTGTTTACCGAAGAGATATGAATAGATACGACCAATATCATTAAAAGGCTTGAATGAGGCAGTGCACAAGACCAAAGTCTGAGTTATTGTGAGAATCAATGACAATGAATTGGCCTCAACCAAGAATTATGGTGGGTGTTAGTATTTGGCCTGAGTTTACCGTTTAGGCTGAATATGTATTAGTAGTAGTACAAGAAAATGAAGAACAAAGAAGATGATGATGATGATGATGAACAAGAAGTCTATACTATTGACGTATTTTTTCGTCCCTCCCAGAAGATTCCACTTGAGGCTTTGGCCCTATGACGTTGATACTGTACCACACCACAAAGGAAGTAGAAATGTTTTTGTTTTTCGGAGCAATCAACGGTTTTTCACTTTATTGATACAATGCTCTGGTACAGATCTCGGACTTAATTTTCAAAATTAGTAATCCCCATCTGCCAAGTATGCGCTCTTCGCTGGAATGCGGTTTGAGGCTGGTTTTGGTGGGGAAGATTACATGAGATGGCCATAGCATAGGTAGGGATGTATGAGATGTGTATTCTGGTTATGTAATTTGTAATTTCTATATGCCGATAGAAGGTGGAACGTAAGGTGAAACAGAGGCTTTGAAATTTGGGCTTATTATGTATTTTGGATTGTGTATTATGTATTTGTTGTTCTTGTAGTGGTGGTTTTGGGGCATTGATTGTCAAATTTTCCATGTCTTTGAGTGTCCGTTAAGTTTTAGCTTGCTGTATACATATGTCGCTAAGAATCACTTTTTGACTGGCTAACGGTTATAAATAGTAGACAGAAAGCTATAAGAGCTACGAAGTCTTACATATATCTAATGCTGCTTTAAAACAGAAACCGGAGATGTAGTTTTACCATTACTAGCAACTTTGG
The DNA here is from genome assembly GCF_036884685.1 of Scheffersomyces xylosifermentans. Classification (NCBI taxonomy): domain Eukaryota; kingdom Fungi; phylum Ascomycota; class Pichiomycetes; order Serinales; family Debaryomycetaceae; genus Scheffersomyces; species Scheffersomyces xylosifermentans. The sequence continues at coordinate 18,093 of NW_027042943.1, forward strand.
AGTCCACATACTATCCTATGTGTATTGTTCTCCTATGTACGTAAATTCAACTATTGAATCTACCAGTATATATACACTTGTGTATATACTATGCAAGTTTTGACGTATCTCCGAGAAACGTACTGCTATTTGTAATGGCTACGTCATTTATCTTCTTATGCTAATATCAGTTCCTTAGGTACTCTCGGTAGGAACTGAAGTCTTCGGGAGTACATTCAATTCAATGGCCAGACCTTCTGGATGGCGCACTTGACCCAACTCCTGTTGGTCAAGCATGTTGTCGAAGAACGTAGTCCTCAATTCCTTCCATCTTGTCAGATAGGTCGACAAAGCCACTAAAAGAACGGCACTCAACACCTGTAAACACCACCACAAGACTGAAGTGGGGAATTTTCCAGTGTAGAACCATACTACTAATAAATTGATGATATGAACTGTGACGGCAAAGTCCCACGCCAACTTGGAACGGCCCACTATGATAGTGACAAAGAACACACAAAGAAGGGAATCGAAAAGCCACATTGCAAACAAGATTAATCCCATGGCATTATCCAGCGACACCAATTCCCACAGGAAGATCCAGTCCATTTTGAAGTCGTATCCGTTTAGCGAAGCCACGAGATAGAATATCACCAACGCCGTTAAATAATAGAAGCATTGTAGTATGATGATCTGGAACAAGAGTTTGGATGGGTTGGTGATATCATTTGATTGATAATTTGAGAAGAGACGTGTGTATCCGCTTGATAAGGAGGGCATTTCTGTGGATTTATTATGGGGATCTTTTCTGATTAACAGCTAAAGACTTGAACGTATTAATATTTCAATAAATATAGATCACTGGTGGAAGAGAAGGCTATGTACTATGTAATAATTCTCCTTTTGGTCCTTTTTTTGAACACAGAAAAAAACGACGAATGTATTAATTACCTCTTTTCCATGTAAATAGCTCTCAAACTAGATCCAATTGCTAATGATACAAGCTATGTTATGTAAAAAGCTATTAATCAATAGTTGTCACTGTCAATAAAATCACTTGTGTTTGTTAATCGTAGCGGCGGCTTAATTAGAGGCAGTGTGTCACGTGGAAAAGAAGGAAGAAGGTTTTATGTGAAGGACCATAGTTAAGAATGGGTGAAGGTTGTGTAGACAGTACTCTCATAGTTAAGAGGTGCCATAGTCAAGAATAAAGAGAAAGAGAAGAAGTGCTATTGTTGGGAAGTGCTATTGTCAAGAAGTGTTACTGTTAAGAAAGCAAATAGTAGAGAAAGTAATTAGTAAAGAAAGTAAATAGTAAAGAAAGTAAATAGTAAAGAAATTACAAAGTTAAGAAGTGCCTAGTTAAGAAGTGCCATAGTTAAGAAATACCATAGTTAAGAAGTGCCATAGTTAAGAAGTGCTATTGTTAAAAATAGCATAGGTACCGTAGTTAACTTTTGAACAGTTAAAGAGTGCCATGGTGAGGAGAATAGTTAAGGTTTATAATGAAGACCATAGTTACAACCATGGTCAAGAACCATAGTCAGGAACCATAGCTAAATACCGTAGTTCGAACCATAGTTATATACCATAATCAAGATTGTCCCATAGTAAAGGGAGTCAAATTGAATACACCCAATAATAAGACAGTATCTTATTTCAATAGAATACATATATATATGCTGCTAATCAACATTCACTTATCTCTACATTCAATTCTCCCAAGCCTCTATAATGTCTATGTATTATTATGACGTTATTACTATACACATCGCCCTCTCTACTTTCTTCTAGGCTTGCCCTTTCCCTTGCTCATACCCTTACCAATCTTGGCTTTAGGGTTTCTTCTCTGGTCGGCAGCTCTATCTTCTTTGGTCTTCTTGTATGATCTTCCACTGGCCTCCTTCTTGGATTCAATGGCCTTTCTCTTTTTCGAATTGACTTTCTTTCCGTGCTTGGTCAACTGGTGCATAACCTCGGTTTGGTTCTTCTTTTTGTCCTCCTCGGTCTGGAACCAAGTTCTCTTTGGACGTCCCTTGATTTCTTTCTCGTGCTTCATCAAATTATTAGCTTTGTTGAGCTGCATCTCAGCTTGCAAAATCTCCTTGGCCAGCTTTTCTTCTTCCAAGACTTCCTCAATTGTCTCTTCCTTCGATTCCACAATCTTATTCAATTTCTCAACGTCTACCCAGTCAACATTACGAGAAACTGCCTTTCCTTTACTCTCTCCACTTTCCAATGACTTAATGGCTTCTTTGACAATAGATCTGTCCTGTGTGGACTCTCCGACAAATGAAATGGAAGTACCATCTCTTCCTGCTCTGGCTGTTCTACCAACTCTATGCAAATAAATTTCATATGACTTTGGCATGTCATAATTGATGACAATTTCAATCTTAGGAATATCCAAACCTCTTGCGGCTAAATCAGTACAAATCAAAACTGGAACAACCAACTTCTTGAAGTCATTGACGTTGTTAAGACGTTGCTCCTGGGTCAACGAACCGTGTAATTCTGCCACCTTCATACCCAACAAACCTAACACCACTCTCAACTTGTGGGCAGTCTCCTTTCTTGAAACAAATACCACTATTCTGCTTTGCTGAACTGGATCTAATTTCTTAAGAAGTTGAAAGAGAAGGGCTGGCTTTAAATGCTCTCTCTTACGAATACGTACAAACTCTTGAATCAACTTGGTTGCAGCAGTCTTTGGTGGATCGATCATTATACGAACTGGTCTTTGCAATGATAATTGGATCAAGTCCTGAATTTTAGTGTTCATGGTAGCTGAGAACAACAATGTTTGTCTCTTGTTCTTCGGTATAAGGGATAAGATTTCAGTCAATTCAGCTTGGAAACCTTCGTCAAGCATACGATCAGCTTCATCGATAACTAACACTTCTAAGTTCTCAATGGTGAAACTTGGAGAGTTACGGATGTGGTCAATTAATCTACCTGGTGTAGCAATAACTATGTCTGGTCTGGACTTCAATTGTTGTTCTTGCTGTCTCAAGTTTAGACCACCGACTGCTAAACCAAAATTCAAGTTGTTTACAAATTGACCAATTTTTTTACCCACATCACCCACTTGAATAGCAAGTTCTCTTGTTGGTGCCAAAACAACGACTCTGGTAGAAGCAATTTTGCTAGGCTTATACAACAATCTCTCGATAATTGGGATCATATAGGCAGCAGTCTTACCAGAACCAGTCACGGCACCGGCAACGATATCTCTTCCGAGTAATGCAATAGGAATAGATGCAGATTGAATTGGAGAAGGTTTAGTATATCCAAGTTGTGATAAACCCTTCAAAACTGGACGAGAAAGTTGTAATGATTGAAAAGTAGTGTGCTGCTGTGTGGTTGCAGTCTTCGATTCGTCTTCATCGGCATAGAATTCAGCCATTGCTTCAGCAGAGTCTTCGTCGTTCTCTGGTTCGTCCCCCGAAACATCGCCTACATCCATTTCTTCGTCACCATCAGATCCATTGTCTTCTTCCTCGTCTTCTTCCTCTTCGTCTTCATTTTGTTCTTTGTCTTCCTCTTCTTCTATTATAGTCTTTTCTTCAGCTCCCATTCCGAAACCGTCTAATGCTAATTCATCATTCTCTTCGTCTTCTTCTTCTTCTTCTTCCTCCTCCTCCTCTTCTTCTTCTTCTTCTTCTTCCTCCTCTTCCTCTTCTTCCTCTTCTTCGTCATTTTCAGTTCCAGCTAAGTTGGCCAAACCTCCCTTTCTCCTCAAAATTCCGTCTAAATCAACCTCCTTTGTTGGTATGTAGTTCAGCTTCTCTTTAGCCTCAACTGAGAAATCCCAACCATCAAAACGCGATGTGGTCTCGATTCCGTCCAAAGAAAAGTGAAAATCAGGGTTGATATCATTCTCCTTTTCATCCTCGTCCTGTTCTTTTACCTCGTTTGCTGCCTTCCCCTTTCCATTTTTCTTCTTCTTATTTTTGGTCTTCTTGGTCTCTATAACTGTAGGCTTTTCTTGTTCCACTTCCTCTTCTGATTCCTCAGAAGCGTATGGAATGTCTTCTCCGTCACTGTCAATGGTCAAAATAAGATCCTCTTTCACTGCCATTATGCTACTATACTACGACGGCTTATTACTCCTACTTTATACCCAATCTATAAAGAGATCTCTATCCATTGAAACATTAACGTAGCGATGAGTTTTGATTTTTCAGCCAAATAAATTTTTGAGATGTGAAAACACCATTGCCGCTGTTCCTGTAGATAATTACACTGTGTTCTGGGGTAAAGAAGAGATTGTAGTTAATAGTAGAGAGGTGTCGTTATGGTGGTGTTTATATTGGATATTGGAAATTGGTTAGAATAGAAGGTGAAATGGATTGATTTGCGTGGCTGAACTAGTAGTAGTGCTTGAGTAAGTTAGTGTTTATATGGTTATATCGTATCACGTATCAGATTATAGGGAAATGAAGTACATAGTGTCAAGAGCTCTATAGTAAGTATGTATTATCTGCAGGTAAGTAACGTTACAATGAATGGGAGAAGATTCACTTCAGCAATTACTTGGAAGTAGGACGAAGACGAGAGAAGTATATAGCAATATTTTGAAAGCAAATGGCGGGGGAGTAGCTAAAGTAGATAAGTCATTGATAAAGAACGATTCGTCTGAAAGGGAAGTACCACGTTATCATTTATCATTAATGTATTACAAGACTCTATACTCTAAATGTACTTACTACACAGTCAACGGATAATTAAACAAATTTTCCATACTTGTGGGAAGTTGAATCAAACTGTAATCTCACACAGAACAACGCGACAACTCGATTCGCCAGCTGCCATTCACACCCTCCATCTATGGTACAAAGGGTGTAATACCCTTACTTATAGTAAAAGTTATTTGTGGCAGCTGTAAGCTCGGCCATGTCATAGAACTCGTCATCATCATCATCAACTGGTTCAACCTTGATTGTCTTGTTTTCCAAAGCTAACAATTGCGTATTCCGCCTTATATCAATCAAATTCTCTATCTGGCGCTGTGTATCGTCTGACAATTGACCGGGGTTGATCATACCCTTCAACATCTTAAGTCCATCCAACCATACATATTTGTTCACCTCTGTATCAGTGTAGAAACTTAATAGTTTCTTGTTGTTCTCACCTAACAAGGTGATTCTCTCATACGAAATTGTTCCCTTAATAGAAATCAACATACTATTGTTCCTCTTGTCTTCTTCTCCTATGTGCTCACCAATTTTCGTAGATCTAAAATCAGTAATGTCAGTCAAACGTATAAATTGTTTTTCCATCTCTTCGTACGATGGATTGGTAGATGGCTTTTCAACAAACTCACGGTAATAGACACTCTTTCTGTTGGGAGACAATGTAAGGAAATAGTACTTGTGGTAATTGCCCTTTCTGGCAATGCCATTATTTCTAAGTAAATTCTCTCCATGTATTTCTGTGAAGACCCAAGAGCCCTTTAAGAGCTGGATTACTCTTTGCTCAGAAACGAAGTCAATGACTTCTCTAGCTAACACCTTGTTAAACTCGGTGAAAGCTGGCTTCCATCTGTTTAATTGATCATCCTTAATTTTCAATACTTGAACACGTCTCATTTCTTCCCCTGTTTTTGATGCCGTAATGTCAAGACATTCTTCAATCGATTTAGACCGCTTGGACATCTCAAGTTCTAATGACTCAACGTTTGATAGAAGCAACTGCAAAATACGGTCTACGTCAACTTCATTTTCAAGCTGCGCCCTTGTCTCTTGCCAGAGAACCAAACAGTTATTCATAGTATAATAAATCATCAATTCCCAACTAAGAACTGACAGGCAAATGAACGGGTATTCCTTACGTCTGTGAAATATATCTACCCACATATTGGTGCACTTATCCATGAAAAGATATAATGGGAAAGTTCTAGAGTGGTTACTCATCATGAGTTCTTCGTGGAAACGCTTTTTAAAGGTGAAATTATGGTCTTTCAAGAAGATTTTAAGATCCATTGCAAGCAACATGGTAAAATTTTCAATTACAAAAGTTCTGGGATTGTCTGTGAATCCAGCTTTGACGTATTCTTCAGTGGTGGCAGGTGTCCCATATTCATTCAAAGATACTTCGAGGTAGATGAAAAGGTTGTTAAGCATGACTTGGTGTGCTTTGACCAGCAAGTCAAAATGGGTTTTGTCGAGATACTCATTGAGGTTGTAGTAAGCAACTTTAAGATTCTCTGTGGCATCAAGGATTGCCTTATCATCTGTTTCAATGAGATTCCCTATAGTACTGAAGAAGGTCACATGTTTTAATCTTGCAGCTAGGGTAATTATACCGCTATATCCAAACTTCAATGCTCTATTGATCAAGTCTGTTACTAACTTAATGGAATTGAAGGTAATCTTGTTGTCTTGCAAATACAATTTGTGGGTGACAATATCCATCACATCAAGGTATTCAATCAATGAGTCGTACAATGGAAGATACTTATCGATGCTGTCATCTTTCGAGAAGATAGCACCAGAAATAACAATTCCAGCAATCTTGAGAATAGCTTTGTAGGTCTCCGAAGACATGTTGGTACTAACAATTGAGAAAAGCGTGGAGAACAAGGTTCGATCCATCACTTTGGCGAAATCATTGGAAACTGCATCGGACCCTATAATACAATCCAAGAGCTTGGCAAGGACGACGATGGAGTTGACCTTTTCTTGTTTGTCTTTGCCTAGAATGTTACCACGAAGGATAGAGGCATAAGTGAGCGCGTTGGTAGTGTCGAGCTTCTTGGTGGTATTTGCTAGAGGGAGTTAGTAGATGAACAGGTGATTAAGTTGAAGATTGAGAGAAGGAGTGCCGGTGGTGAATGTTGTTATATCAACTATTTGATAATTATGGTAATAAAAGGCTCTAAATTGTTGAACTTGACTGTAACGTTACACAGAACTATTTGTATCGTGATATTGGGCGAATTCACTGTACTTTATGAAGTAATATAGCCTTCTGGTGATACACCAAATGCCTTCAACCTTAAAAGTAGACGTAATGGATATATTGACTTTCAAAAATGACGACGGAAGCACATAAACTCGAGATCACGGCAATTAAGTTCGTGTCACATCGTTACATCATTGTTTATATCCGAGATCAATCGGTTTTGATCTTCCTCAGGTCCATGTATGGTCAGCCGTATCTATACTGAAATTGATTCTTGCCTCAGTCTATTCTCCACCAATCTTCTTCTTCTATCAAAATACGTACTTTTACTCAACAACTCATTGAGCTTGTGGTTGATACTCCGTGACGACTCCGACATCTTGCTCCCAATTTGCAGAGGTTTCTATGACGTGTTTACTTAAACGAAGGAATAGTTATAAATTCACCCGACGGTTTTTTAAACAACCAGATCAAAAGCTCCAGTTTTCTATCGACGTGACAAGTAACGATACTCGAACAATAAATTCTAAGCGCTTAGCACTAATTCACTCAGTACTAGATGATAATAATGAATACTTCACGATAACAAATCGTGACCTCAAATGAATATCAACACCTCAAATACTCACAACAATAAAAAAAAAGCCCAGTTAGCCGCCCAGAACGTCAAAAGCTGAAAACTTCAAAACTTCAAAAAACTTGCCAGTGTACAGAGACACAGAGACACGGAGTCAGAAACGAATAAAGCTCAATAGTTCAGGTTCAGGGAAAATCGCAGAGCCAACGAAGCGAATGCGTGTGACGGACGTTGGGGGAAAACAGGGACAAAATATAACGAAAAAAAAAAGTGAAATGAGTGAAATGATAGGATGAGGAAGCGAGACAGTAGTGGAGAGGTGGGAGAGGTGGGAGAGACTGTAGAGACGTTAGAGAGAGGGTCCTACAGAGTTGAGTGGTGGAGAGGAGGAGACGTTGGCAGGAACGGCCGAAAGGTGGTAATCACACAAGAAACAACAAAACACAAGAAGACACAACACAACACAAACACAAGAACACAGTAACAACACAGTAACAAGCGATCACGGATCGCTAGCGAGGAAATCGACACGAGAACACACGAATCCACAAATAAAGCACAGACAAAATACAACAAAGCGTGAGAAAGTGTGTACAAGACAAGAAATATTCCAGTATCAGGAATTCAGACGGAGAGGGAACACTGTGGTGGGTAGAAAATCAGAGTTACCAAGAATAGGGAGATAATGGGGAGACCCACCGGGGGAAACCAGTGACCAAACAAAGGGGTACGGAGAGATATTCAAGAAAGTGAATAAGACGCCAGAAAAAAACACGGGCGATGACATTTCGCTAGCATTATAGCTTGGAGTTGTAGGTAAAAACAACATTAATCATGGTTGGCACTGGGAAATGACAACGCCTGTCAAAACGGCATTTGACAGTAACAACAAACAAACTATCAAAACAAAAAACAAACAATAATAAAATTCATGTTGATACCAATAATATTACTATTAGTATTGTTTATGATTAGAAAAAATGTTTATCAGGAATATCATAATATTGAATCCACAACGTTGCAAAAACAACATATTCTTACAGCTGAAACTTAAAGGGCTTCGGCTTCAGGGACTGTCTAATTTCTAGCCCTCCGGGCATGGTTTAAGACACGTCCACCCACAGGATTTACGTATTAGGAAACCTCAGGGTTCTGACAATATAGCCGAAAACTCGTCAAAACGAGCTCACTCGACTCAAGCAGGCCGTTTCAAGCAGGCCGTGTCAAGCAGGTCCGTATCCGACGATCTTCATTGGGGGTTGAGTTTCCAGCGAACAGAAAGATAAAAGTGCAAGAAAGGGGTCATACTATTACCAAAATAGAGATGCAGAAGACATTTGTTCCGTTGGCCATACATATTCCGTTGATAAACATGAACTTTTGTTCTCTAGGCTTATAGCTGAACTATTGCGTTACTCTCAGTAGCAGGGTCAATCGAAGCATCAACAAAGAAGAATTGCCTCCCACGCGTATCAGGTCCATATTTTTATCCCCTTTCCATCGAAGTACTGTCTTGTGGGTGATGCTGCCTTGTTGGCTGATTTATTTCACTGGGGCGTCATGTTGCTCCATTCTTGGTGCATCTAGAGCTGATATGTTCCAAATAGGAAATTGGGTGCAAACCGACATCTGGAGGTAGCACTGTAGCTTTCGGTTTTGGAAAGTTGAGATCAGTGGAGGGGGAGGGCCACAAATAGGACTATAATCGGCCACCATATTATATAAGATAGCAGCGCTATCCTTGAATTCTTAGGCACCTCACATGCCATTAACATCGTATCATGTTTTGGTTCAGTGTACATTTAAGAATCTCTTAATTGCTTTCAAAGTGAGACTTGGGCCACTAATCTCTTGTATGAGCCAAGTCTTGGGTGATGAAGCTGTCTCTAATTGCATACGCTAATTATCTAATCTCTGGCCGTATTATGCTCTTCTCTATGTACTAAGGCAGTCTAGTTCAAAAAAATGTTTCTTAAGTGGATGTCACAAACTCTGCTGTTACTTTCACAGTAGAACAGATTATAATACGGGTTATATCCGAATTATAGCGGTCCGTATCTCAAGTTGCTGGGGTGACTCTCAGGCGTTCTTTCTGGCAAGCCTTGATTGCAAAACATATCTGAACGCATATCTCCGTCCATCAATCCTTGAGTGCGTCCATCATCTCTAAAGCCCACTTTCATAGATTCAGATTCTAATTGTGCATTGAATTCTTGCATCACCAGCACACCAAAGAGCCTGGATGAGTTTTTTTTTTGCAATGGCTACATCGTTGTTATATTGAACAATAAATCAGCCGTCAAAATCATCTAATTTGATTGTAAGATAATGTACCCCCCCCCCCCCCCGACAGCTGCCGATATGCGGTTGCTCAACTGACCCATCTGTACATCACTACAGCACAGCTGCCTACAATGGATTCGTTGGAACAATAAAGAATTGGAGAGTAAAAAGGTGCGGTACGGAGGTTTCTCTGTTTTATACGGAGGTGCTAGTCGTTTGCAAAGATGATGAGCTTCTTTTAGCAGATTTTTTTTTAATTTCGTTTGTTGGGCCGATTTGTGATAATGAAGAAGAACTAAGGTTCGGCAGAACGCCATGAGCCAATTTATGCATACAATAGCTTTCATTATTGCAACAATCTTCCTGGTGACTTTTCATGAAAGCCCGAAAGAGGAATAGAGTTGACACATATTGGGGGCTGCATACAGCTATAAGCACGAGCCATTGTCAGTCCCAGATGGTTTATTAGTGAATATTTCACATCCAGAGGGGAGTATAACAGTACAGCCGGATGTGCTTATGGCTCCGGTGATGCTTTCGAACAAGAACTAGAACCAGAGGCAAATTGACGGAATTCTGGTATATGTCTAATATCTATAAATCTCACTTCTCATGTCTAACCTCTACAATGGATGCTAATACTGTGTCCAAATAAATAATAAAATGCACATTTCCGTTTCTTTAGTAACCCCCAACTAAAGCCTGGATTTTTCACAGCCGCTGGGCGTATGGTTCCTCCAAACGCAAAAAACAACCAATACTATAGCAGAATGCTTAGTGAATCAAGGAAGCCATGGTCACAATTGGCATTTCCATAATAATAAAACCGTCAATTAGCTAAATGTTAATGTCATATCTCTTGAACTGGTGGTATGCCAGGGCCTTAACAAACCGAATTCACAGCGTGTCATATAGATAGATCATTGGAACCCAATTTTCTGTATGCTATGCTATTATAGTATATTTAGCACATGATACTGTATAATAGAGTACGTTACTATGTGATATCATATAATACTATATAATACTATATAATACTATATAATATACTCTTCCTTCTTTTGTACCATAATAATTACACTTCCTTCACAACAAGACCATTCTTCCATCTTTCCTTCTTCCTACTTCCAACTTACATACTCTCCCTCCTCCTCCATACTTTTCTATCTCCCATCTTCCTTCCTCCTTCCTCCCTACATATCCACTCCCCACCTCTCCATATCACTCCCCACTTCTCTCAACTCTCAAATTCACGTGACTCTACGGAAACACATTTTTTTTCCTCACCCTCACCTTCCTGCAGAGAACACCAGCTCCATTAAGCTTAATTCGAATTATCAATTAATTTAACTAAAGAAGACGGGATTCTTTCTTGCAACCAACGCCTTTGACGAACTAATTCACCAGCGACCGCTTGTCAGACTGCAGCAAGGGCATCATTGCGGCATTTACAGCGCTCTATGAGTTTTTTTGGAAGAGATAAGTCCAAAAATAACTTGAATTCGTTGTTCTCTCTCACTCCTTCTACGACACAAACTTCAACTACCAGTAACGGAGCAAGCCACCGCAAAAGCGTCCCAGATCGCCCACTATCGCCCACAAGTAGCCAGTCAACCATGTCATTCTTCAACCTGCTCGATCCGCCGACTCATGGCGGTTCTGGCGGCTCAGCAAGTCAGCCGGCATCACCGAAACTCGTTAAGAAGAACTCCGGCGCCATCTCTCCCACTATGTCATCCAGTCTGTCACTAACAGGCGGCAACAATAATACCAACACGCCCAACGCGGCAGCAATTGACGATAAACTATTCAATTACAAGTATGATGATTACGAGCTTGTTCCGTCGGACGCCACCCCAAAGACGGCTCCTAAGTCACAAGCCCGTAGAAACCCGACGACGGTGTCCGAGAATTACAGTCCACGCTCGTCTATAGTGTCAATGCCAATAGGAGACACGTCTAACGACGATGTAACATCAATGAGCCCGTCTCTGTCCAATTTGAAGGAAAACTACCGTGGATTCCATGCAAACAAGAGACCAAAGGGAATTGCTAATGTTCCACCATTAAGTCATCCTATAAAACCCAGATTCAAAAAGAAGAGCGGGTCGTTACTTGGGAAACTCATTTATTCGAGCAGAAAGGACTCAGACAGCAGAAAGGATTCCAGCAGCAGAAAAGACTCAGACAGCAGTGCACATTCAGAGGATTCACAGACCCAGCCAGAGTCGGAGTCAAGTCAAGTTAACACTAATTCTACTACCACCACTCCAGATGTAAGTGAAGCAGGATCTAGAAATAATTCAGTATCGGTATCTGGTCGTAGTCAGAGAAAGCTGGCCAGCTCGACGGGATCGACCTCCTCCGCTAGCAAACATAAATTCCGTATCCCATCCATAACATTGGAACACCATCACCATTACCATCCACACCACCCTTCCTTAACTCCATCGTTCCAAACACAGTTGAGAGAAGCAGAAGCAAGAATAGCGGCCTCATCCGCTGCCTCAGTCGCTAGTGTACCGGTTTACACCGCAGTTGCTCCAATAGAAGAAAAAGGGACAGAGAGCGTCGAAAAAACTCCACAGAAAGTTGAAACCGGCCCTGTAGGAGTCGGCGCTTTCGACTTGAATCTAGACGAAATGCATGGAATCATAAAATCTCCGAAGTCTTTGCAAGCCAAAGACTCATTCACAGATCTGAATCACAATATCTATGATGTGTTGAATGGAGACGAAGGAGGAGAAGGTCCCGTATTTCAAATTCCAATACATAAACTGAACTCTTCGACTGTAATACCTTCAGTTGTTGGTGTGGCTATACCTCCCGAATTAAAGGCTTCAATTGGTGCAGTGGCCGGTGGCTGGCGTGCCCCAGACAGTTGGGACGTTAAAGTGGATAACATTAATGAGCCAAATGTCATAGAAGACCTCGCACTTTCAGATTCCGACGATACTGATGAAAAGGATATAAATGACGGCGATTATGAAGCCAGAGGGCAAGACGTACATTCCTTCAGTTCACTGTGTGATAGTGTGTCTCTGAATGAGTCCAATCACGAACATAATAATATAACACATAATCATCATCACCACCACCATCATCATGTATCACACCAAAAGGTGCCCAAAGTCAGGGAAACATCTGAAATGAGACGCCTTTCCAACCTCCCGGTGCTTTATGGTGCTCGCCTGTCCCATACTCTGGATGCAAAAGCGGTAGACAAAGTCTCTGGAAAGCCGAACAAGGGACCAAATCATATTGTGAGAGTATTTAAAGAAGATAATACTTTCACAACAATACTTTGTCCACTAGAAACAACAACTGCAGAACTTCTACTCATAGTCCAACGTAAGTTCTTCCTTGAATCAATCTCAAACTACCAAATTTCAGTTTATGTGGGTAACTGTGTAAAAGTGCTAGAATCATTTGAAAAGCCTTTGCAAATTCAACTAGGACTCCTTCTTCTTAGTGGCTATACCGATAAGGACAATTTAAAAATTATTGGAAGAGAAGATCTCTCCTTTGTCTGCAAATTTGTAGTTGAAAACATTAACCTCAGAAATTTGACACATGACGAAGAGACAATGCTTCTGAGAGATTACGTCGATGTGAATATTTCAGGACTTAACCTTAAGAATATTCCAATCATCTTCCACCAACATACATATGAAATCGAACGTTTGAATGTCGCTGATAACCCATCCATTTACATCCCATTAGACTTCATCCAGTCATGCAATAACTTGATCAGCATTAATTTCCTGAGAAATGGATGCTCCAAGTTCCCCATGAACTTTCTAGAAGCGAAAAAATTGACTCACTTAGACTTGGAGAAGAACTTTTTGGATGAACTTCCATCAAAATTTAGTCATTTAAAGAACTTGACGCATTTGAAACTTAATTCTAATCAACTTTCTTCATTGCCCCGTTCGTTTGGAAGATTGAAGAATTTGGAATGTTTGAACTTGTCCTCCAACTACTTTGAGACTTATCCTGAATCTATCAGTGAATTGAGTAATTTGAGAGAATTGGATCTTTCATACAATGATCTCTCTCATCTTCCAGAATCCATCAGTAAACTCACGAAATTGCTGAAATTGAACCTCTGCACCAATAAATTGAGTAAGGTTCTTCCAGCATATTTCAAGGAAATGACTTCTTTGAAGAGACTTGATATCAGATACAATTTGTTGACGAATGTCGACATATTGGGATCAATTCCAAACTTAGAAATCGCATATGCTACAAAAAATAGCATTTCAGCATTTAGTGACAAAATGGAGAGTTTGAGACTTCTTCATTTTGATAGGAATCCTATCACCGAGCTTCAATTTGAAAACTTATTACCCCTTTTGACAATTTTAGACCTTTCCAAAGCTAAAATCACTTCTATCCCCGCAGATTTCATTGCTAGAATTCCAAATATTGAGAAATTTGTTTTGGATAAAAATCACTTGGTGACCCTTCCTAACGAGTTAGGAAATCTCAAGAGGCTCGCTTTCCTTTCACTTTTTGGAAACAATTTACTGTCTTTGCCTCCAACCATTGGCCAATTGCAGTCTTTGCAATACTTAGACATACATTCCAATAACTTGCTATCCTTGCCTGACGACATCTGGAATATGAAATCGTTGTCGGTGCTAAATGTGGCTAGTAATATTTTGTCGTCATTTCCAAAACCACCATTAACAGTGGCCAAGCGCATTTCGTCCACCGTTAATTTCAGGAACTTTACCGGAGATACTATGAGTAAACCAGACTTGGACATTTCCAGAAGACCATCTGAATCAGTTGATGGGGATGATGATATTGATGACATGAGCAGCGACTCGTCCGTAACCTTTGGAAATTCATCTTCATCATTGGCCGACAGTTTATTGGTTTTGACTTTGGCAGATAATAGGTTAAGCGATGACTGTTTTGAGTCAATTTCATTCTTGGTATCATTGAAATCGCTCAACTTATCGTACAATGAGTTGCTTGAGATCCCAGAGGGCGCTATTCGTAGAATGGTCCGCATGACTGAGATTTACCTCTCAGGAAATGAACTCGCTACGCTCCCAGCGGATGACTTGGAGAATTTGAAGTCTTTAAAGCTCTTATATGTCAATAATAACAAGCTTGTGACCCTCCCATCCGAGCTTAGCAAACTTACAAATTTGCAACACTTGGATGTCGGATCGAACCAATTGAAGTACAATATCTCGAATTGGCCATACGACTGGAACTGGCATTGGAACAAGAATTTGAAATACCTTAATTTTTCTGGAAATAAGAGATTCGAAATAAAGCAGAGTCATGTTAAAAACCCAGAAACGGGGGAATATTTCGATAGTTTACTTGTTTTGAAGCATTTGAAGGTATTGGGCCTTATTGATGTCACATTGACTACTACAGCTGTTCCTGATCAAAGTACAGAAATGCGTATCCGTACCACTTCATCTGAATTAAACAACATCGGGTACGGTGTTTCTGACTCTATGGGTATGAGAGAGTTTGTTTCTAATCGAGATGTCTTTATTCAGAAATTCAGAGGCAATGAAAATGAAATACTTATCTGCTCTTTCGATGGTAAGAGGGGTGCACCTAACCAGGGTCATAGGATTTCGTCCTTGGCTAAGAATATGTTTGTAGACCACTTCACAAACGAATTGGCCAAATCAAAGCATGATGATGAAATCCAGGACGCTATTAGAAGAACATTCCTTTCTTTGAACAAAGAAATTAATGGAATCTTGTCAGCTAAAAAGAGTAATTCTTTTGCAGCCACTCCGCAGATGTCCAAAGAGGCAATCGATTTGAACCTTGCGGATGATGGTCGCGCAGGTTGCTCAATTACAGTAATTTACATTAAAGATAAAAAATTATACACTGCTAATGTCGGAGATATCGAAGCCCTACTTTCAAGAAATAATGGAGACCATGTTTTACTCACCAACAAGCATGATCCAACGAATAGACCTGAGTTTGAAAGAATAAGAGCATCAGGAGGATATGTCTCAGGAGAGGGAGCTTTGGATGGTGATTTGCCGGTGTCCAGAGGTGTAGGGTATTTTAACTACTTACCACATACCAATTCAGGGCCTGATATTTCCGAAATATCACTTACCTCGGCTGATGATATGATAGTTGTTGCTAACAAAATCTTGTGGGATTTTGTCTCCTACGAACTTGCAGTAGATATCCTTAGACAAGAGAAGGACGATGCTATGCTAGCAGCTCAAAAATTAAGAGACTATGCTATTTGTTATGGAGCTACAGATAAGATAGCAGTCCTGGTGATTACTCTAGGCGACCAAAAATCCAATAGACTGAAATTCGGATCGAACGCTCTCTACCATAATTTGGGACGTGAGTCAGATCTCTTTGCTAAAAAGAGAAGAGACAGAGGTACTGTAGCTGGAGATTCATCCTTGAGGCGTTTAGAAGAGGAAATTGAACCTCCGGTGGGAGAACTAGCATTGGTTTTTACGGATATCAAAAATTCGACTTTGTTATGGGATGCTTATCCTCTACCTATGAGGTCTGCTATAAAGATGCATAATTCTATCATGCGTAGACAATTGAGAATTGTCGGAGGTTACGAAGTGAAGACAGAAGGTGATGCCTTTATGGTGTCGTTTCCATCTCCCACGGCAGCATTGCTTTGGTGTTTCAATGTTCAGCAAAATTTGCTTACAGTGGATTGGCCAAGTGAAATCTTAGAGACAGATCAGTGCTGTGAAGTGACAGAAGGAAAAGGTAATGTAATATTCAGAGGTTTATCTGTTCGTATGGGTATTCACTGGGGTTCCCCAGTATGTGAACCTGATGTGGTGACTGGAAGAATGGACTACTTTGGACCAATGGTTAACAGAGCATCCCGTATTAGTGCAGTTGCTGACGGTGGTCAGATTGCAGTCAGTTCCGACTTTTTGGACGAAATGCAAGCATTGTATAAAATCCATGAGGATATCAAAAGTGAAAAATTGAGTGTCAGCGATGCTTACCAGGGCAATATTAGGGCTGGAGAGATCATTGAAAAAGAAATCTCTGCCATTGAAGACAACGGCTGTCACTACTTCAAATTAGGAGAGAGGAAGCTCAAAGGTCTCGAAACCCCTGAACCTATAACATTGGCTTTCACTTCCAAATTGAAGATAAGATTCGAAATCTTCCAAAAGAGAATCTCGCAGGCCGAGCAATCTACGTTGAGTACGAGAGTGGTTGGGGCATTGCCTGTGGATAGCATCTACGGCTTAAGAACAATTTCTTTGCGTTTAGAGAATATTTGTTCTAGTCTTAATTCAGGTGTTCTTGTAAACGAGAGCTTCCAGAACTCCTCTGATGTCATTTCTGAGAAGATGAACAATACTTTTAAGGAAAGCGACTTGATTGGACTTTTGAACCATATTGTGACTAGAATCGAAAGTTGTGTGGCGACTTTAAATATCAGACAGCAACTTAGTTTAGCCACGGGAGGCACGGGGATTCTTGAATATAACAATGGGAAATCGTTAATAGCAGTTCTTGACGAAATTACTCAAATGATGGCATCAGTCCAAGTTAGCTCAAAAAAGAGCATTCCCCATGGGTATATAGAAAATCTGGAATAATCATTCGGATATATGTAAGAGTATTAAGGAATAGACGATATTTTATGATGATATATAATTGTAGAGCCTAGAATAGCTAGCAAAATCTAATGATACTACTTTTAAGTGACTTATCAAATATGAGTTAATTTCCCCAATAAATTCAATACATGCAAACAAGATAAAGACAATAGAATGAGATAACTGTCTCAGGATTGAGTTCCTTTTCAATTTCATATTACACCAAGAGCGAGCCGCCTTTCCTATGATGTAGTACAACACCGAATTTTCTGCTGTGAAGTCATTTAGAGCCTCCTCATTGAATTTAAACTATAGGCTTTTGCTCTCATAGAGGTCCTTCTAAAACTTCTTTAAGATCTCATAACCCCAACGGCAGCAGGGGTCCAGTAATGAAAGCTAGGCACATTTACTCAAACGCTACCAAGTGTAATCTGAGTGTGAATATTAGTTTGCTATTGCTAATTGACTATTAGCACTGGCTGCTCTTACTTGCTTCTACTGGGTGTAGTATTGCAGGCTCTTTCATTAATTATTGCCATTGATATTCACCACTTCTATCACAAATATTGCTTACTTCAACGTATTACTACCACTACCTGTATATATTCCACTGCTACTACTTGTTGTACTGTTACTATAATTTTGTTACTGTTTCGGTTATTTACTAGTATTCTTATATAGAGTTCGTAGCATTCAAGTAGTATTGGTACTACTATTACCACTGGCTTATAGCAGCATCACATACAGCATTAAATAATATTGCTACTACTTTCATTTACTATATTCAATTTCTACCTTTTGCGGCTACTTCTTTGTACAATTTCTTGATACTAATATTCCTTCTTATTACTACCAATTCTCACTTCATACTACCACATCTCACTACTACACTTACTACTTCACTTATTTCTTACTACTACCACTATAACAACTGCATAGTATTACACTGCTTCTGGCTATTGCTTTCAATTTATACATTTTGCGGCTACTTCTTACTACTAGTTACGACTACTGCTATAATTTCTAACTACTACCACTTCTTATACTTAATACTACCACTTCTCTTCTACCACCACTATCACCACTTCTTACTACTACTACCACTTACTACTACTATCTCTTTCTACTTACTACTTACTACTACTACCACGTCTAACTACTACTACCACCCTGCACACAACTCCCTCACTATCAACTATCTTTTTTCCTGGCGGTTAGCAGCCTGAACTATGCAGAGATAAATCGATGTTTGTACAAAGCGTTTGTTGTTCTTCTTCTTCTTCTTCTTCTTCTTCTTCTTCTTGTTATTGGTTTGTTGTATGATTGCTTTGGGAATTGATATTCCATTGGAGTTTTGTTTTTTGTTTTTTGGTTACCTGACAGTGGTGTTTTTTTTTTAGCTCCGCCATTGATAGTTTAGTGTGTTTCTCAGCAAGAAAGCTCGTACTCTACTAGGACTTAACTACCGTTCAAGCCGTTGTTTTCTTCGAAACTGAATACGTCTAGTTGTTGTAAACAGTCTTCAACCTGAACTTTTTTCATAAATTTCACGATATCTAGCAATGGTCCTCCCGAAAAACAACATTGCCGGTGTCCCAATGATCCGAGAGGCCCAGTTCGGCCAATGTCTCGGTCTACGGTCCAAGTTGACACTCCAAGATCCGCAAAACCAGAATAATGATGTTGGACCACCAGATCTCTGCCATTTAGGTAAGTACGCTGGAGCTCGTTCTGCGGAATACGCTTCTCATGAGTACTTGGGTGATTCTCTCAAGTCATCAGACCTTAAGGAAGATGACGGGTACGTGGGATACTATCACTTTGTCAACGGATTGAAATTAGCAAACACAGACTCCGACATCGAGAAGTATGTGTTGGATATCGTTGGTGTCGAGAAGGTGAATGATTCTTATGCGTTCCGCAAAGAAAATGCCAATTCACATTCAGAAAGATTTGGATCGCTTTCATCCTCGAAGAAAGAATTGGTATTGACCTACTGTTCTTACAATGTATTTTCCAAATCAGATTTCAGAGCTCGTTATATAATCCATATGGGCAGCAGTGGAAAGAAAGGCACATTAATCCACGTAGACAGCTCCTATCAAATTGTGCCACGGACTGGACGCAAAGTGTCTAACTTCAGCGCAGTAACTATCAGAGATTTGAATCCAAGCTACTGGGAAGAACTCGAAGCATCACAAATAGTGCGATGGGCACACCAATTGGATAATCCTTCGACTCAATTGACCGGCCTCGTCAGTTACGCAGACTTTGTAGCAACTGCAGATGAATTAACTGCTTCAGTCAAATTGTTAGTTAAATTTTTGAGTAGAGGAAGTTTCTGTGGCTTCAACGCAGGTTACGGAACTCCAACTGCTTGCGGTAACAACACTGATTACCAAAAGAAAACGAACTACTACAGAAATAATCTTCTGGATGCATTGATCCGATTGTGCCAGATGGACATCAGTGGGAATGTATGCGTCATAGCAGTACAAGAAGTCAAAGCTCGATATCAGAGACCCTCCTCTAGTCCACATGAATGGGACTATATCATATCCAAAATCTACAAGATTCAAAGAGGTTCTAATAAGGAACATGACCACCTTACTCTTTTGCATGAACATCTTAAATCAACTGAGATTCATAACACTCAGCTGGGACTTATCTTACTTGAACAAGTTTACTTCCTCATCTCAAAGGAGAGTTACGACTTAGCATTGGCAATAGCAAAAAAAACAGTTCAAGTGCTACCACTTGATTTTGATTGCTGGTACAGCTTAATGCTATGCTACATTTTAGTGAAGGACTACGAACATGCATTATTGGTTATGAATTCTATGCCTGTGACTTTGAATAACCGTCTGAAGGAGTTGGACTTGGATACCATCTCAGGGATAAGAGATCACTTCTCCTCAGCATTTATTCGCAGACAAAACCAGAATGAAGAGCCCATCAGTGATAAGGCGTTCAATTTAACATTCCCAAAACCGATCATACTAGACGACAAGGAGTCATCGAAGCCATTAGCGTCCATACAGAAGATGTGGTCCGATTTATTCCTTTTCAACCCTCATTTAAGACATCCCATCAATGGTAATCAATTTTACCAATCGCCCTTGATGAACAGCTCAGTCAGAGAAGTCTCGTCCGTAGATATTTCCATGATCAAAATCTGCGGCCTAAAATCTGCAAGAAATGTTCTTGCATCTCAATCAGCAGGAACACCTAGTAGTTCGATCCTTGACTTCTACCGCAAGTCCACATGGGGCCGTTGCTACGACATGTTATCTCTCTTTGTGGCATTAATTGGGTGGGACCAGGTTGTTTCATTGAAAGAAAGAGTATTCGCTGGCTCCAAGGCTGTGACTACTACCAACGTACCAGAGCAATATGTAGTTAACCATAAGTCTGAAAAGGAAGCATATGTCAAGTGCGAAAGCTGGTTGGACCAGCTCTTCTTAATCATATATGAGGACTTAAGAACACTCATGGTGTTGGCAACTCGCGACAATGAACAACAACATAGTGCAATTGAATGGGAGATGTTGGGCTTGTTGGGATGGACAGTTAAGTACAACTTGAGAGAGTCGATTAGTTCATTGATGACTAGCGTCTTGGGAACTTCTATCGAGGGTGGGTTTGATTACTTCGCTACAATTCAGTTGTTAGAAATTTACGACGACTTGATTTTAAGTGATAATGTGGACTCAACAATCGATTTATATCATGACGATTATGATCTCCGCTTCTTCAGCAACAAATTAATCTTGAAAGTTTCAAGTAAAACTATCTACAATGAACTCATCAAGTCACTCGAGGATGAGTACTTAACACTTGACTTCGTGCTACTCAACATAGCAAAGCTTATAAGTTGGAATGTCAGATGGTACCAGTTTTCACCCAACTACTTGATTTTCCGCATACTAAGCAAACTTATCATAAAGTATGATCCCGTAGTTGTTACTACTACGTTGAAGGTCCTATTTGAACAGAACAAAAAGCATAAAAGTCGACTGAACAAACGTGCATCCAAGTTTTCATTAGGCTCCTTGATGGGTGGCACTGAGTCAAATGAAGTCGAACGTTACGAGTTCGTGGAGGATGATACCATCTGTGATTACGTAGAGCAGGTGGTAAATTGGATAGATGCGTTGAGTAAGACGACTCTTACAGTATAGAAAACATTGCATGTTAACATTTAATTAATATAGTATAGCCTTGTATATATACAGCATTAGGGTATTCTGTTTTCAAACAGATATATCCATTCAAACACCTCATTCAACTAGTAGCAGTACCCTCATGGATTTAGAAGTTCCTTGTACTTACTGGGTCTTCTTAGTGGATGGCTTCTTGCCCAAAACCTTCTTTCTCTGCTTAATCATGTAAGTGTAGAGCATGTAGAAACCGGGGATGTAGGTAAACAAAATGAATACCAAAAGCCACTTGAACCATGGGCCAAAGACAGCCGATGCTTCATCGAGAGACAAGTAGACCATATAAGTTTCAGAAAACACTCCAGTTGGGTATAACACATAGAAGGTGGTATATCTCAACCAAGTCAACCAGTGAGGTACGGCATCTGGGGAGCGTAAGTTAGAAGCGTAGTATGAGTATCTAATGATCTCGGTAATAGACCAACTCAACGACAATGTAATGTAGACCCAGTGAGTGTTTGCTGGGGACTGTGGAAGCAACTGACAGATACCCCACACGATGAGCAATCTCGAGAAGACTTGAGTTGCAGTAGTGAAAAGTGGTGATTTCACAAGTCCTGTGGCCGAATTGTAGATCTCAATGACTGCCAATGTCTGAATGGCAGTGGTGACTTTGTTGGTGTAGTCGAACAAGTGAGGTTGTCCGAGAGATACTCCAAGAAACACAGTATTGAAGAACACAATTGACCACAACGAAGCGGAAATCGAGTTGTAAGCTATTAACCACTTCTTTGGGTGACTACTGACTTCAGCCATCTTTGCTACAGACTCTTTTTACTAGTCTTTTACTGAAGATTTCAACAATGAAATAAACATTAAAATGAACAGAGTTGAAGACAAGCGGATATTTGTTGGATTTGGGTCACGTGAGCTGTCTCGGTTAGTTGGGACGACAATGGTTTTAGTTGCGGCAGGGGGTTTTGGTATAAGTGATAGTTGGTGATGTGTTGGAGTTGTAAGTTGGTGTTGGTGAAGTGTTGGAGGTATCGTTAGCATATAGTTAGGAGTTAGAAGTGAAGAAAATCGGATTTGGAGAATTTGTAATGGTTATGATGTGAAATAGCATACATTAGTTTTTATGTTATAGTCACTATTTTGGGAAATATTGAACAAGGACTGAACTATTTTTATATAATAACTCAAATATTTTGCAAAGATTTATAAATATAAGAAAAATTTACCCTTTTAATAGTAATAGTCTATATCTTATTTAATCAACTCTAGAATAATTATTTAATTTAAAAGAATTGAAGAACTAGCGCATACTCTCTATTTCTAAAAAGATTGATGGTTATGAGATATCAGTGATGTTTACGGTAGAGGGACACTTTCCACTGTAGCATAGGGCCGTCCTGCATTTCTTTAGCTGCAAATTACTACATTAGTTACTTAAAAGGAGAGAAACAATTTTATTCAAGGAGGACCCTTTCTATCTAATATGAAAACAAGAGCTTTTGGATGAGAAAGAATTCTAAAAAGAAAATAATAAAACAAAGGTGGTGTTTCTACTTTGGAGAAGCAAACAGTAAGTAATAGAAAAATATTTCTTTTTAAAGCAATAATGCTAAAGCAGCAACCATCAAAGTGCCAAATCCTCTGGATACATTGTCAACAGCTCCTCCTGTGAAAGTGCTTGCAGTAATCTCACTAGTTGAATTGTTGGATAGAACAGATGAAGTTGGTTGACTTTCTGTGGTAGCCGATGAAGTCGTCTTACTCTCGGCGGTTGTTGGCGAAACAGTTGCTGCCGTTTGTCCAGATTCGTTATGGCCATGGTCATGGGCTGCACCACTATCAGCTTTTGTAACAAACTGAACTTCCTTTCCTGAAGGATCAGTACAGAATACGTCGTTTCCATGCAAATGGCAACTGCTGTAACTGGTTGGTGCACCATCAGCCTTAGGAGATGGTACAATGGATCCTTCCACGCCTTTGTTGTCTTTACAGTATTGGGTATCTCCATGGAAGTGGCAACTGGTGAGATTGAAGGTGGAACCCGCATAGGAAATATGATCATGATCATCGTCGTGATGGTCATCATGATCGTCGTGATGGTCATCATGATCGTCGTGGTCATCATGGTCGTCGTGATCGTGGCCGTCATGGTCATCATGATCATCATGATCATCATGGCCGTGATCATCGTGGTCGTCATGATCATGACCAGAGCCACTCTCAGATCTAGTAACAAACTGAACTTCATTTCCTGAACCATCAACGCAATAGGTATCTTTGCCATGGGAGTGGCAACTAGAGTAGGATTTAGGAGCACCATCAGCCTTTGGCGATGGTACAATTGAACCTTCTACACCCTTGCTGTCTTTACAATACTGGGTATCTCCATGGAAGTGGCAGCTGGTAAGGCTAGATGATGAACCTGACTCATCTCTAATTACTTTAGGAGCTTGATTAGGTAAACTTGTCACAGTACCTGCTAAAGACAATACTGCAGTGGTTAAAAGTAAATTGGTAGAGACTCTCATCTTATTTTCAGTTGTTTTGCTTCTGATCTATATCCAAAATCTTGTTATGGACAAACATGCTGTTTAAATATTCCAATATTTGATATTACCCCCCTCAGTATAATCGGCATGATAACCACTAGTTTGCCCAGAGTCCTATCTTAGGAGAAGTTGCCAAGATTTATCTACTCGTATTGAGTGTTGGAAGGTGAGCTCAACTACAAAAAGCATTCTAATGTTAGGAGTTTTAATATGCAATTTAACTTTCAACGTAGAAGTAAGAATTTTCACGACGTATTAAGGCCTTAGCTTTTGGATAAATGCTGGAATTATTTCAGGATTAGAATTAAAAACGAAGTTCCAAGAATTACACCTGGTACTACTAGGGTTGCAAAATCAGCGAAACAAAAAAACATTGGCATTGGTTGGGAATTGAACTAGTGGACAGGACCATAAAGGTATTGCCAAGATCTAATAATTTGAAGGTTATAACGAGCAGTTTTGTTACCAGTTAGTGGTTACTCATTCGTCCAAAAGAGCTCTTTTAATTCCGAAATGAGTAGGCGTAAGGAGTGAAGCATCCAATGAGCGACTTAGTACCTTAGTCGATTTTGAATTATTCAGGGCACAATAGTTTGGAGATATATACGAATAGTAGTTATGGCTCGAACATTTTCAGACTTTCAATAGGAGCAGCTATTGGCGATTCCCACGATTAAAACTTACTAGTTCTAGAATAAAGATAGCTATTTCCAAGTGGTCAACGTGTTCTTGTTGAAAGTAGTTAATAAAGACGCCGCTAGATGTTGCCATGCGCAATAAAAATGGAACTACTTGATAAATAAAACTAGTGCTTCAGGCTAGAGCATACACGGGGGTTATTATTCAGGTGCTGGTTACACCTATATATTAAGTATTGGAGGGTGAGAAGCATGTTATGGATTAATTTGCGCTATATGCCACTTAAATGCGCACCAAATTAGTGTAAGAAACCGTCTCGGTATAGCACCTCAAGATAATTGAGGTATTTGATCCACGAGAGACCAAGACGACATTAACGACAACGAACCAGAAATAAGAGAATCTTTACTCTGAGTTAAATGAATGGTGTTTATTCTGTATGGCAAGATTGGGGTGTTTATAATGTGTGGGGTAGACCAAAAATATAAAGTTACATCCAACATTATGGACCGTTGCAAAGATAGTGGGCATTTTGAACTACCTGAATAGGTAAAGATATACAGAAGAATTGTAAGACCGTATACATTTTGGAAACTATGAACAGTAAATATTTCAGGCCGAGGACTATGTCCTATGGATCAATATCTATAGTAGGATTCAATTTATGAATTTCTATCTTAGAACTTTTCATTTGTGTGAAGAACAATTGCAAGAATAGCCAATTATCCATTTTTTCTATAAATTCAACTTTTGATCTATAAATGTCACCTAGTCCAGCAATTACACTGTTCTTCTAAGTGCCTTCTTCCTCTGCTTGAGCATATGAGAGAAAAGGATGAGGAACCCAGGAATGTATTGGGTTAGCGAAAGAATAACAAAATAGTAGTAACGGGAGCCTTTGACTGAATCAAGAGTCAGATACATCAGAAGCAGTTCACATACAAGTCCCAATGGGTACAAGACTATGAAGGCAGAGTATCTTAACCAAATAACTGGTTGTGGGATCCTGTTGGTGCTCAACTTGAAAAGATAAAAGCCATTCCTAATAATTTCTGAAAGTGACCAAGCTAGTTTAATGCTATTGAATACAAGGAGATTGTAGTTTGCTGGAGATTGTGGGACTTTATAGCAAATACCCAAAGTAATAACTGATCTTGCTGATGCCTGAAGTATCAATGTGGCAAAAGATGAGTTAACTAGCCCAACACTGGCATTGAGAATTTCAACTACGGAGTTGAATAATTGAGTCAATACCAAGAAACGATGAGGGTATTCTCCAGTATATCTATGTGAAAGATAAATATTGGAAAGTCTCTCTTCCACAGAAGCATTGGGGTTTAGCCCAGTCCAGTAATCGCTGATTGCATTTATGAGAATAATGGCCCATAGTCCAGTCGAGATGATGGTGTATAGACCTAAGTAAACGCTGGTGAATTTAGGCATTATTCACTTCTATTTATTTCTTAGTTCGCCTTCTTTCAAATTCCCAATTCGAATGAACAATCATTTCTAATACTTCTTTTCAGCTAAGTATCTTGAATGGCTGTCGTCACTTTTGCATGTTCTCTCTCGAGTATTCATATGTGATTAAGGTTAATTGTGGTGGTAGTGCCTAGAGCAAGAGGAAGAAGCGAGGAAGATCACCTGGAAGTGAATGTGAAATTTCCATTCAATACAACGTATCAAAATTGCTGCTTGATACAAACGCCTCTCGGGTATAGGTAATGAATAGTGTGTATAAATAGTGTTAAAGTGAATTCATTGTTTTGGTTGCTAAAGGTCTCGGGTAGGACTGGCTCTCAGAACAAATATTTTTGCAAAAGATAACGCTATCTACAAAAAAATATCAATGAAAGAAATATTAATTAGCGTTTAAAATTAAATCAAGTTATGTGTCTATCTCTATGTATAAGTGGGTCGCTCGGTAAAAAACATGTATTCTTCAAATACTCATAATTCGTTAGTTGTAAGTTCTGATTCTAAAGTTATAAAAAAGCTTCAGGTCTGGTATTTCTTTAATATGTCAGCCAAAGACGATTCGTCGCCAGCAATCAAATTCTGATCCCAGTCAACCACCAATGGAGCTCTGAATATGTCAGATGGGTTAATATCAAGGCCTGCCTCAGGTAATTCCTTTAATTTGTTGAATGTTTCGTAAATCAAGTTATACTCTCCTTCGTTGAAGATCTTGTTGTTGAAATGATTGCCGTGGCCTTTAATAGTAATCACTTCTGTGCTTGTTGTACTTGCGGTTTTTCTATCTGTCAAGAATGGATAGCAGTTGTGCAATATCGATTTGCTCTTTGAATCATGTAAGCAATTTGCCACTAAAGACTGGTATTGGTCAAATGTAGGCATTCTGTTGGCCATCAAGTCGATCTGGAACTCATTGGCCTTTTTCCCGTCGAGCTTGTGGTACGCTTTCTCTATTACATGGAAGAGCTTGGCTGATAATGGGATGGTGGCATCGTGAAATATCGTCAAAGTGGCTGGAGAGTGTTGCAAAGTTCTAAAGAGAGACATGGTATATATGCTAATGTGGTGTCAATGCAATTATGGTTTAAGTTGTAATATAGTAATGAAAAATTAATTATATGTGTGAGCAATAATTAATGGTGTATTCTAACTTCTGCCATGCAATTTGCATTTCAGGAAGTTCCTCCGTTACCTATTTATATACTTGCTACCCTTGCTTAACAATTAGGTTATCGTACGGTCGGTTCTGAATTTAGATGATTCCCCCGGACTGTTAGAACGGAAGTTCAATGCCGAGCAGCTGTTAATGTGGGAGTGTCGGTAGAAAGGAGCTTGAGAGGACTGCAGCGAACAGACTCGGAACCGCACTCCGAACATGACATGACTCAATGTCGCAGCGAAGGACACATGATGAGCAAGGGTGATAATGGAACCACTTTTGGCGTGGGGTAAGCAGTCGTGACTGGGCAGACGTTATCTTTGATTACGCAGATTAGGGAGAGATTAGGCATAATTAAGAAGGTGATTTCAGAATGTCAGAATGTGGGGGTCACGCCGTTATTGGTTGTAGTCTTCTAATAGTTATCATTTAGCCGTAGGCGTATGTACTTATAAATGTCGCTATACCTGAAAAAGGTGTCATGGCCGCGACATATGTGGAACCACCGAGTTTGGCACGGCTTCAATTACTCCATGAGTTCTCGCAACTTAAAGACCGGTGTAGCAAGTGTGTATTGTTCACGGGGGAAGTACCCGGGTCACTATTTCAGATAGGAAAGAAGGCATTACCGACGTCAGTTACACATCAAAAAAAGATCGATCAGGGACGGCATATTTGCGACGGTTATGAACCTTAAAGTGCCATAATCATGATGGGGTACCTGTGTTCGTGTGGGCTCCAGTAATAGGAGAGGGAATGATTACGGAGCGGTGGGAAGGTGGGAAGGTGGTACTGTAGTTTTGGGCAGTGGAATGAGGCACAATCGCAGATGTGACTGGGGGTGGGTGTTAAAAGATGTAACATGGCTCATAATGGGTTGTGTTCATGAAGTTTGCTTTTTAGTATGTACGGGTGCAAAATTACGTTTCTAAAAAAATACGGTAGAGAGCCCAGACCACAAGTTGCTTTTGATTTTCTTGAGCCCTGTAAGCTTTGAAACATCCAACTGCAACCAAAGAAACGTCAAGACCTAAGGGCCAGAAGGTTCTAGTATCTTGTTTGCTTGCTCAGAAGTGATTACGCCTGTCACGTTTCCCAGATTGGATAATTGCTTTACAGCATATTGAATGGTATAAAAGGGACTGATAATTGGCGTAACACTCATAGGAAATGCCTTGCCAGTATTTTCGAATCACATTATAAGAAAAATGGCTACTCCACAAATGTTAGCAAGAGTCCCACGTACTGGCTATTATCATATCATCAGGAACCGCCTCCCAATAGCAGGAGCCTTTGGTGCCACATTCATATCCTTCTTCTTCTGGCCATATTTCTTGATTCATTCTACGAAGAAGATGTTTGGAGTTCCAGAATTGAATAGGAATTTGTTTTTGGATGAAAGGCCATATGGAAGCTTATCTTACGATGTGTCGTAGATAATGAAATTATGATTTCAGATTGTTTGGTGTGCTAGTATTCAATTGTATCCCATGAAATATATGTCTGTATGAAATGTATGTCTATTTATGATGTTTGTCTAATATCACACGAATGGTTGTAACCCAAGTAAACCTATATCACTGTACAAATTGTACGCCAACCTCTATTGTGATGAATTCTTCTCATATACCACGAACTTTAGTCAATGGGAGGTGTAGTATTCTGGATTTTTATTTGAACCTGTTCTCTAGTAATATATCAATACTGGTCAATTCTACAATTTTCATCAAGGTTTTATTAATCGAGTTTTGTTGTATAATATGCTTATCATCCATTTGGTATGTGCATTTATAAGATATTCTGTGACGAACCAATTGCAAATTAATAGCCTCAACAGCAAATGCTTTTGCAATCGCATTGAGATATGTGTATTCCCCATTCTTTTACTCAATATGCAAAAGAATATTACATGTAGCCAATTATAGTCTATTTTCTCTACATCCACGTCTCCCAATTTCCATCTCCACAGCATTCTTCTAACAACATTCTCCCATCCGTTTCATTATCTGACTCAAGTTCTTATTTTCCTCTCAATATCAACCTAACCTATAATCATACGTATAATCCCTACCACTAGAAATGTCACTATATCTACACTACACCAACCTACCTCCAGAAATGCCACCTTAATCTACACCTTCTACACCGCCCCACTCTATCGTCCCACCTCCACCACCTGTACTGACCCACATCTCCTCCAGAAACAGCTGCAAAAAAAGACAGTTAAACGTCACACTACAACAACGGCGGCACGGATCTTTCATATCTAAATTTCAACCTTTTGTGTGACACAAAACCAAAAAATTGCAATTTCGTCGATTACGTAATCGACAAAGATCATTACTGACTTCAAAAGGACTCTTTCAATGAGCTCTTTTGATGATGACAGAGTACCAGTCTGTTGTTTCATGGATTTCTCTGGACCTTTTTTTAGCACCAGATACCTGAATTATATTTCACAATCTACCTAATAACCTCCAAGTTAGAAATATCCATCATCATACTTCGATATCATCCTTCAATATCATCCTGCCAAAACATCCTACATTTACTTCATCACACAAAACCCCAAAGTTCCCATAGACTCATATCACGTGACTCTCCACTATAACCACAGCGCTTATTTCTTTTTGTATGGATAGAATTTAATGGAATGATCATTGGAAAGTTTTAGAGTTCTTCTTCTTCT
The DNA here is from genome assembly GCF_036884685.1 of Scheffersomyces xylosifermentans. NCBI lineage: Eukaryota > Fungi > Ascomycota > Pichiomycetes > Serinales > Debaryomycetaceae > Scheffersomyces > Scheffersomyces xylosifermentans. The sequence goes on from NW_027042943.1 coordinate 48,123, forward strand.
TCTTCTTCTTTGTTGAAGTAGTAGTTATTGAAGTTGTTGTCGTTGTTGTATATTAACGAGTGTTTGCATTGGTAATCATGTGCCGCTTCATGATCTACAAAGGACGTGAGTCCATGGTTCTACTGGATCTCTTAACAAAACCAGCACATTCTATCATTAACCAGTCGTTTGACTCTCGGCTTCGGTTGGATATGAGAAACCCCATCAACGGAGACGGGTTCGGAGTCGGCTACTACACTGCTAGCAACAAACCGTGTGTCTTTAAGGCCATTACACCGGCTTGGAACAATGTAAACCTCAATAATCTTTCAAATTGTACGGAATCGCTGTTGGTATTTGGACATGTAAGAGCTTCGACTCAAGGAGTTCTTTCCGAAATGAATTGCCATCCGTTTGCCTACGGAAGAATCATGTTTATGCATAACGGAGGAATTCTGGCATTCCATTCGATCAAGAAGACGCTTGTGAACCATTTGGAAGAGAAGTTCTTCCTTTTGATCCAAGGATCCACGGATTCAGAGTGTTCGTTTGCTTTGTTCTTGGATACGTTGTATAAGATGGGTTATGACCCAGAAAACTACGAAACGAAGTTCTCCCATAGCGTGTTACGCCAGGCATTACTCACAACAATCGACTTAATAAAAAACTGGCAAATAAGCCATACAAAGGAACCGTCGTTGTTGAATTTCGCTGTTACCGATGGAGAATCTGTGGTTGTCAGTAGATACATCACCTCCAAAACCGATGAAGCAGCATCGTTGCATTTCAGTGCTGGCTCGAAGTTCTTTGAGTACGAGCCAGGTTTGTTCAAGATGGAGAGGTTGAACCGCTCCCAAGACGTGATCTTCGTTGCTAGTGAGCCATTGACATTCGAGAGAGGAGACTGGATATGCGTGCCCTCGAATACTTTGCTCACGGTGACCAAGAATAACACCATATTGATGCATCCGATTGAAGACGAATTCTACGATGGTGGTGTCAATGAGAGATCTTCTGGCTTGGCCATGAGTAAGGGTCTTATGGGAGGAGTACCAACCAAGAGCAGAAATGACAAAAACGATGAAGCAGTGGAAGAAGATGAGGTGGATTCAACCATAGCTGTAGTTCCACCATTAGATAGAGAAGGAAGAAGAGCATCCAACGATGCATTAGTCTTCTAAATCGGCGTTGAATTAGGTATTTCTTTTCAGTTCTTTTCATACCATTACCATGATAACTTAATTGCTTTCGTTTCCAGCGGCGTTCATTTGATATTTAATACAAGGTATTTCGTTTTCCCACGTTCTTCTACTGTCACTAAGAGCTCTTGCCTCTACAACTACAGCCAACCACTACAAAGTATCTATGAAGTAGCGTGATTAATACATTATTTATGTATACAAGCGTATAAAATTGTAGCGTGTTATAGGTACAGATTCATTCGTTAAACGTGAAAGTCAATGGTCTCTCTTGGCGAGAAATGAACAGACCGGAAGCCAGGTCTGCTGGTGATGTAATGTATAGTGTTGATGGAGTATTCATGGTGGTAAGTCGTACTGGATCATAAAGAAGATCCATGAATGAAAGTAAATGAAACGTCATTAAAAGAAACAAAAGCAAACAGGAAGAAGATTATCATGAAGAGGGTCTCGTACGTTTACGAGCCTTTACTAGCAGCACGAGTCAACTTGGTTCCGTTGTTCTTCTTGGTGGAGAGGTCATCGTCATCATCATCGTCCAAGTCGATGTCGTCGTTGTCTGAACTACTGCTGGACTCTTCACTGGACAACTCGTCATCATCACCACGACCCAAGTGTCCTCTGAGAGTGGTTTCACTTAAGAGGGATCCTGTTGCATCGTACAATGGGTTAGACTTCTTGTAAGACATTCCGTCATCGTTAGGATCAATGTAGTCATCTCCATGTTCGTAATCGGCTCCTAAATCCAATGTAATTTTGTCTTTTACTGCTATTGGAGTACTTGACGACTCAACGGAAGATACTATCTCGGTCGAAGCAGGGTTAGTTAATTGCTGAGACATATAATTGGTGAAGTGATCGTCATCATCAGACTCTGATTCGTCACTCTCAAGTGCTCTTTCATTTCTCTGCTTTTTGATGTCTTCACCCAGATGCTCAGCGAATTCCTCTTCAGGGACATCCTTATCGACACCAAGGTCTTCTAACTCGCTTTCTTCAAGATTAGAAGTCTCTGTGCCGATATCGTGGTCAACACTAGGGTTGAATACGAGACCAGTCTTCACTTCTTCGATGATTTCTCCGAGTCCCTCGTCGAAAGTGTTGTTAACGTCGTCATCGTCGTCTTCGTCTTCTTCTCCTCCACCAAGAATGGCATTATACTTTTCACGGGTATCATACAAGACATTACTCACATACTCTTCCCATACTTCGTCCTCGACCTTGACATCAATTAGCTCGCTCAAAGTCGTAGTAGGATAAAGCTGGATGAACTTGACAACCTCTTCGGCTATCAATGTGAGATGACCCATGAATCCTAGTCTTAAACCGTTGTGGCTGTGCTCGTAGTCAGTACATAAAGTCTGACCTTCTATGATCTTGGAAGTGATATCTCCAGCGTGGAAGAGATCAATGGCAAGGAACTTGTTGAAGCCAATGTCCATGGAGCCGTTCAACACTTGCTGAACAATGTCAAATACAACATTGTGAAGGAAGTTGTTCCATGGGAAACGGAAGAACATCAGAAGGATGTTGGAGATGATTTGAGTATCAAAGAGAGCAATCTTGAGGAAGTCTCCAACTACAGGCGATGCACGAATCTGTTCTTCGGTGAGATTGGCGTTGGCATGTGGTTCTTCATCTTCAGCTCCTTCGGTTGTGTTATTTATCAGCTTAGAGTTGAATGAATCAATGGTATCATTGGCAAAGTCGGTGTCGTTGGCTGAACTTGTCTTCGAATTAGTCTTTTTGCTGTTGGAAGAAGCCGATTCAGATTCTCCTTCAGCATTCTCTTCGTCATCACCTTTCTTCTCCTCGGGAAGAACAATGATCTCGTTGTACTTGAAGCTGATGGGATCATATTCCTTCATCTTTTCTCTCATTGCGTCTCTTTCTTTGACCACATCAAAGCCCTTATTGTCATTCAAGAGAGCCATGTTAGAACAATGCAAGAGCTCAGCAACCAACTCACAGATCTTGAAACGCTCAAATCCCAAAGGTTCGATCTCACCGAATGGCGTACGAAGCTTGTTGAAGGCATCGTTCTGAACAAGAAGACGGTTGAAGTCCGCTATCTTGGAACCAAAAACATGCAAAAGATGACCCAAATAGATAGGATCTCTACCAGTAGGAGGATGGGACTCAAGAGTGATATATAACACTGGAAGAATGTCATAGTCTGAGTTATTCTTTCTGATGATCTCAATGATGATACCAACACCGTTAGCCAAGGCATAACCTCCCTTGAGCATGATGGAACAGAGATGGCTCATTTGCTTGTGTGATACGAGTTCTCTGGTGAGCTCGTTAGGACCTATGGTCGAATTATCGGTTGTAGAGTTGGCTGAGATGGTGATGAGAGCTTTGAGGAAGTCAGCAGCTGAAGACTGGCGGACTAGAGGATCGTCTTGTTCCGTTGCAATGCTTCCAACGGTGACTTCTTCTGGCTTCTTTTCTTCTTTAATGCCTTGTTCAGTGTTGATATCCTGTTCAGTATTGATATCGTCCTGTTCAGTCTTTTCTTCTTGCTTATCCTCGTCAACGGCTTCTTCTGCTGTTTCCTCAGGACTTATATTCAAAGCACTGATCAAACTGCTGATCAAACCTTGCTGCTGGAGGAAATCTATGATTCCAGTGCTGTTATCTGGCTTGTCTGTGCTGATTAACTTCAACAAAAAGTCCATTAAAGGTGGGTTGGACAAGTGGTTCATGAACTTGTCTACAAGATATGGCTGGTTCTCGACAAGATATGTGATCATTTCGTCACACTTCATGTCGAGCAAATGCTCCATGATTTTCATGAAATATGTGGATAGGTTGATGGAGAGAGGCTTGGTCGAGTCAAGAATGGCCCAAAGACGATTTAAGTTGGTTGTAGACTCCATCACTGTGTCGGTAAGAGACCAGACATCGGCTGAGAGAATCTCAGCAGCTATGGTAGCACGACGAGTGGCTCTATCTTCCTCTGTTTCTCTTTCATCTTCTTCTTCATTAGTTATATCAGCATCGACTTCCTCGTCTTCTTCGTCTTCCTCTTTTATGCTTTTCTTGTCTTCTGTGTCCTTCTCTGAGGAGGCTTTCTCCTTGTCGAAAGCTTCATCAAGAATGCTCTTCTCTATAGGCGAAGTAGACAATGACGACAGAGTTGATGAAACAGGTGTAGTGAGCACCTTAGCGTCTTCTCGGGCTGATTCTTTGGTTTCCTGCGGCTTTATGACACCTTCTGTGGTGACAAGCTCTACAAGCATGCCCAAGACATCGTCTTCACGGAGAAACTCAAGAAGCATGGGGTTATTCAGGAGCAATTCCTGGAGAAGGTCGCTTTCGTCGAGAAGCTTGAGAAGAACGTCAAACAGACTAGTATACGAAGCATCTCCCAGCTCTGAGTTGATGGTATGGTTCTCTAGAAGCGTCAGGATATTCAGGAGGGATGTGAATCCGTTGGAGAACTTCCAGAAGGATCCAGACATCGTGGAATGTGTGTGAATATGTGAATGTGGGGTTAGTGGTTGATATTATAGTAGAATGCTAATTACGTCACAGTTATCGGAAGTGTTATCGGAAAGTCAATCTTTATGAATTGGACGTATTGGAGGACACTTATGACACTTCGATGGTTCGTTTGCTCTGACAATGAGAGTTTCGCTGTTGAGTTGAATTCTTTCCAATTGAAGCTTTCGTGGAGCAGTTTTTTAGCGGATTTGATAGTCTTCGGTATAGCAATTTTCTTTAGGCAAAGAATATCCAAACTGATGTCCTTATAAACTCACTATGAAAAAACAACCGAAAGCACTAGAAATACACAGCAAGAACCCACTTCTAATGATGCGAGAAAACGGCGGTCAGCTTCTGTCTCGTGTCTTGAGAACCAGATCCAGGTTGTTTGAACTTCAACGCAACAGTTTCAACGGACTTCTACGGTGAAATACTCCAACAATCAATTGGTTATCTTGTCCGGATAAAGTTCCTCTTACCAGTACGGAATAACTAACCTGTCAAAATATCCGAATTGGGCCACAGACGTGTGGAAGTCTGCAAGTGGGTGACAGATGCTTGATGCTGGATTTACAGCTGCAATGTAGGAGCCAGGCAGTGATGCGATTGAAGCAGACTGTAACAGCGGATTCGTGTTATGCCGACGTTAAACTCAATTTCCACAGACACTGGAATTGGGCCAATTCAGTGTCACTACAAAAGAGATGGACAAAGGGGGGGCGGAATTTCCAGGGAAAAAGCTGGCTGCTTGGATGGTTGGTTGGCAGAGGCCTCCTATACTACTGTGTCGGTACCGGGACGCTGCAAATGGGTCGAGACAATGGTGTAAAAGACCTTAGATGCACCGGTTGTTGTTGGCAGTCACCCTGTCAGTGGAGTGTTATTTTGGACTGTGTCTGTCTGGTTGTGTATGCTCAGTCGAGTGGACAGAAAAAAATTTTACGACACAAAACCGTTGGGTGGTGGATAGTGTCTGAGCGAGGGTATGGAGAGTGCGCGAGGGTACGGAGAACTAGAAGCATACAATGGTAGGGTTTGTAGAGATTGGTGAGAGGTAGAGAATAGAGGGATGGTGGAACCGGGGAGGTTGGGTATAGGATAGGCGTGGAGTGCGAGGGTGACAAAAGCTGGGTTCTGAGCAAAAATAGGGCTTTTGATTATGGCCTCGGCAGCCTTAACAAGGGGGGTTTAACAGAATTTCTTGAATGCTATCTCACTTTGATTGCACTAATTGTGCTAATATTGCACTATTTGCACCATCGCACTATTGCAATATTAGCTCTCGGTAGTGGTAATAATACTAGCAATAAAAGCTTTGTTCTGACGCCAGTTTTAATTCTCACAGGGAGAGAAGCCAGTCGGTGTCGTCGAAGAATAGTACACCCGTTTGTCGCTCAATAACGTACTGTGTCGTTCTCGCTGTGTCTCTATTCGACTTGATAGCTTATATAATGAATTATCATCTTCATCCTATCAAAGACAACGGAGAAGCGTCTCAGGAATCAACTCTCAATTCTCCCTCCCATCCCATACTTAACAAAACATCCATACATCAATACATCCAAACAAACATATCCCTACATATAACAAAACATCCATGCACACATAGAATGATGCACCACCACCACTTTGTCGCAGCTCCAAAAAAGTTGCAGTTTTTTCGTTCGTTAAAAATCAACTCAAACCTTTTGTTCCACAACCAAAGAATCAGACAGACAGAACAGACAGAACAGACACCAATAGTGGAGAGACAAACACCTCACACCCCTCACTTATAAAGTCAAAAAGAAACTCATCCAATCGACCAACGTCAAACCATTACGTCATTGGACAGAAGCGAGAGAAATATATAAAATCGGGATTTTTCAAATTTTTCAGACTCCAAAAGATCGTGAAAACCCGTTGGCATTGCCCTAGAACCGGTTCGTAACTCTGTTGTAAACGTCATACTCACTATAATACAATGTTCAGATCAAGAATAACGGCAGCAGCCCGTTTTTCTCCAGCAAGAGCGCTCGCTACAGCCACCAACTCGGGATCTTCTGCTCCTATTGCTGCAGTTCCAAATGCTTTAAAGGCAGATTTGACCAGCCTCAAGTTGAACTCAAACGGTTCGAAAGACCTCTACGCCGTATTCAGGCTCCACAACATGCCTTATCTTGTCACCAAGGGCGATAAGGTATACCTTCCTTTCAAGTTGAAAAACGCAGAAGTAGGAGACTCTGTTGTTCTCAACGATGTCACTACCATCGGATCCCCAGACTTCACCTATAACAAAGAAGAAGGTATCTCCGAAGAGTTATACGAGCTCAAAGCCAGCGTAGTAGAGATCACAAGAGAGCCTTACTATGAAGTGTATAGAAAGAAGCAGAGATGTAGACGTTTGAAGACATTCCCTGTTGAGCCATTCCAAACTGTTTTGATGATTAATGAGTTGAAATTGAATTAAGGAAGAGCAGAAGACTTCGGAAGATATGAAATGAACGGACCCGTTAACAGCATATGTAATAGAGGCATCGAGTACTTTACGTCCGTAATTTTACGCTATACTTCGATCATAATTCCATAGATCGCTACGTATTTCATTATTGCTTCCAGGGAGAATGTTCCAGCCCCTCATTATGTCGGCTCATCGCTAGACTTATAACTCACATCAAATCAGAAGACTGAAATGAAAAGTAATTTCATCACCCAAGCATCGTTGTACATAGAAACAATCATAATTTATACATATCTTGTAATACACATTATTAAAGAAGATGGATAACGAAGGACATCAGTAGCTAGCTAGCATTAATATCTTTTCCAGTTCATCAGGACTAGTTCAAACTGTACGTTCATCAGCGATAAGATAAATATTATATCATTATATATACAATACTTTAATACTTTAAAAATACATATCATAGACTTCAGAGTGATTCTTATGTCATATAAATCATATAATGACACCAAACTCAGCTTTATCTATCATCGCTCGCAATCATACTCCTTCTTGAGTTAAACCGAATCATACGAGCCAACTCAGTATTTTCAAAAATGAACAGGGAATGCACTCTCATGAAGGGATGCTTAAGTAACTCTTTCGCAGTAGGTCTTTCTTCTGGGTTAATAGTGAAGCAACTGTTGATGAAGTTCTTAGCTTCTGGCGACATTAACGGTGCAATGTCATCTGGTATTGGTGGAGCCAATTTGGTTTTACCAATCTTGTAGATGGCACTAACCACAGCTTCATTCGACCACGGCCTCTTTCCTGCAAACATTTCCAAAACAACGCATCCCAATGACCAGATATCGATCTTGGCGCTGTATCCTTGTTTCTTGTCTTCTACTATACTGTCAATGACCTCGGGAGCCATCCAGAAAACCGTTCCTTGCATGGACATCTCAGCATTATTCACATAGATATCGGTAGATCTCTTGGAGATACCGAAATCAGAGATCTTACAAGTACCGTCGATTTCCAATAGCAAGTTATCAGCTTTAAGGTCTCTGTGTAAAATACCATTGGAGTGCAAATATTCCAAACCCATCAATACCTGATTGGTAATGAATCTGATAAGTTGCTCTTCAAATTTACCAAATGATTTCATACACAGAGCAATGGATCCTCCAGTAACATACTCTAAGAATAGAGAGTATATGTTTCCTTTCTGCTCGTAGCCCAAATATTGAACAATATTCACATGGTCAAGGTCCTTCATGGTCTCAACCTCCTTGTGAAGAGCCTCGATTCCGCCACTCATCTTGTGTGGATTTCTATGGTCCACCGTTACTACTACTTGCTTCACAGCAAGCATATCTCCCGTCGTTACGTTCAAACCAAGATAAACAGCACCAAAAGAACCTCTTCCTATTAATTCACCCTTGATCCAAGCGAATTCTTCAAATTGACCATTCTTATTATTTCTGAGTTTACTAACGAAGCCCTTTTCTATTTCTTTCGATGTCACTTCAACAACCTTTTGGCCCCACATCTTAGTATTAGAACGAGTTAAGCCGCCGCCAAATCCTCCTCCATTACCGCTGTTACTAGTATTAGCTCTAGACACTTTGAAAAACGTATTTGGCGGCGAGTTCTTTTGTCTTTCCATGTACTTCTTTCTGGCTTCGTTGGCCACAACACGGATTGTTTTCATCCTGCGACGGGAGAGCTTGTTTCCAGAGGCCTCACTATAGAAGATCTCATCGCCAGACTCTACAGTGGGGTTCACAGGAGAGATATTGGCATTGGAAAATGTCCTTGAGATAGTTGGTTTTCTTAAAGGAACATTGGCCGATGTGTTAATAGCAGTGGCATTGTTGGCTGATGAAGTAGACGAAGAAGTGAAACCAGATTTCGTAATAGAATCAAAAACAGAACTAACATCCATGATTGGAGAAATGGGAGTGTCGTCAATAATTGGTTGATCCAAATTAGTGTAAGGGAAGTATTTCTCTAAATTACTATAAAGCTCATCCACTGGAGGTCTCACACTCATTATGTTGATATTTGAAGTGTCTGTCAAAGTGACACGTTTAAGGTCTTGGTCTTGTGACAGAGTCCTCTTCTGCTTTATAGGTTTCATAAAGAAATCATCATCATCCTCTTCTTTGTCCGCATCTCCTTGTGAAACATCTTCGTCTCGATCATCAACATCCCTCTGATTAGTAGTCTTCTTGCTCAGTGATTTCACAAAGAAGTCCTCATCACTATCCAGAGCCGTATCATTAGCTCCTTTGTATTCGAAGGATGGAGCTTCATCAAACGTAATATCATTCTCTTTGAAGGCATCTGATCCTTTGGAACCAATAGACAGCCTTCCAGCAGAGCCACGGCTATTCCCAGTTCTAAGAGATCCCCTTTCACTATTGGTGCTTCTACTTGACGTGGACTCCCTCGAAATCAGTGATATCGAAGTCAGTTTAAGAGATCTGTTCTTTTTGAGCACCGACTTTGCACGTCTAACACTCAGCTTTTTGGAAAGTGGAGGAGGAGGTGCTGCTCTCTTGGCAATAATGCTGCCCAGTCTATCAGGGCCACCAACGGAAGAGCCTACATCTGATGAGCCCTCAGGATCTTGATCCTGACTATGATTCGTATCGTCATCATGGTGTATGAACTCTCTCGCTTCATTCGATTCACTATTTTCAAGATCACTTTCTCTGCTTCCCTCTTCACGAAGTGGCAGATGTTGCCTTGTAGTTTCTTTTCTGGGGGTATTAAGCAGTGAGTTCTTATTCGTTGTCTGGTTAATATCATCCTTTAAGGTGGACACTGTAGTAGCCAGAATAGGGGATCTCAACTGGTCTGAAACAGACGAAGAATAGATATTTGGAATGAGCTTTGGTGCCTTGCTCTCGCGAGGGGACTTTCTACGCTTATCAAAGTCAATTTCTCTTCCTTCTTTGCGGATGACTCTGAAAGAGTTGTTGGACTTTGCTGAGCCGGGCGAAAGCCCTACTTTGTTTTCATTCAAATGAGTGGTATTGATCAGAAGAGACGGTATTTTTGAAGCTGAAGTGACCCTATCAGATGACTTCTTATGCACTGGAAATGGTAACCGCAATGGAAAATGCTGGGAAGAGGCAGGTCTTGCTCCGCCTACAGATAGTGCCAGATGATCTGGAGGAACTAACATCTTATCCTCTCTGTGTAAGATAGAGCCGGGAGCATTGACGGATGGCCTACTACCCAGCGGAAACTCGTTGATTTTAGAAAGACGGTCATTAGGGGAATTATCCTTAAAGTTCCAGTAATCAACTTTAGAATCCTTTGTATTCTGTAGCAAATATTGTGGTGTTGCAGGGTACGCTCTTTCATCATGGTTGTCTCCTTTCCACTCAAATGATTTCGAGTCTGATGAATTTGTGGAGAAAGTCGTTGTGCCTGAAGGTGATCCCAATTCTTGACGGATTAAAAGCTTTATGTCTTTGCCCATACGAAGTATACGAAGTAATATCTCATCGGGCAATGCAACACCCTCACTCGAGTTGAAGTCAGTCAAATGGTAGGTTATTACTCCAATATTAATAATTCCTAATGCTTTTTTGAGCCGCTCTTTAATTGTAGCTGGATTTGAAAGGTCACTGCTTGACAATTGAATTGGCAAGAAAGTAGCATTATCCCGACTAATAAGTATCAAGTTCGTAGAAGCATTCAAAGCATTCAGTTTCGGTAAATACTTCTCATCGAACTCTTCATTCTTTGGACTTGGAGCCTCTATTATTTCAATGATCGGTGTAACTACTTTTTCTTCTTGCTTAGATGGCTTTTCTATCTCAACATAGTCAGTACTACCAACAGTGTTTGCAATCACGGGCGATCGAGGAGACTTTTTTGGTTCCAAAGACCTTTGAATTAACTCTGGCAAATCGGAGGATGTAGATGTAGAAGTGGTCGGAGTAGAACTCTCCACGTTGTACCCATTGTTATTGGTGTTGATAGCGTTGGCTGTGACAGAGTTGCCGTCAGCGACATTGCTATTGGTATTGAAGCTAGAAATGTTGTTATTGCTATTGCTAACATTCGGGTACTGCGATGGAGCACTATCCACACTCTCCAGCTTCGAGCGTGTTGTTGTCAACTCTTTATAAGTATATGGGGGTGTAGTAGATGTAAATTGGCCCTTCTTAACACTCACAGGGCTGTTCTTCGATTGCACTTGTTTAACTATTTCAGCTGCCTTCTCTCCACCATACTTCCTCAACGTGCTGAATATACCACTTTTCTTGCTGGTAGAGCTCGTGGGCGCATTAGAATAATAACTGTTGTTATTATCGTATTTAACAGCTGGTGAACTATTATCTCTGGGGATTTTAGTAGGCTTGTTTGCTTTAAACTTACCACTTAAGTACTCCTCATTCAAGGACACAGATGTAGCCTTAGAATTGTTACGCTTGTGAGCAGGTAAGCCTGTTGCTGTAGTATTTACACTACTGCTTGGTGCACTCAACGAGTCCTTCAGAGAAGGATTATCATTCGACGACGATCTATAATGCTTTCTGAAAAACAGATGAGATGTAGCAGGAGTAGCCCCAGCTTCTTTCTGAAAACTTTTTTGGTACGACGGATCAATATATGAAACAGGACGTTGTTTTCCTTGAGGTGCAAGGTTTAGGTTCGTACTCAAGTTGGCAAGAGAGGATGACGAGTTAGACGATGAAATGGAAGACGGCGACTTGTACTTGTTGAATATTGGCGTGGATTTTCGGTGCTCAGACTTTGTAGCATAGCTCGACGAATGATTTAGTAATACAGGAGACGTTTGAGGTCCATTGCTTGTAGCCGCTTGCAAGTCATTAGAACTCTTCCTGGCAGTCGTATACAACGGAGAACCGCTTTCCTGTTGTTCCTGCTGCTCGGCATTTAAGTTCTCGATACGTAAAAGATCCAAGAACCTTTCTATAGTATTAAACTCGTTGTCTAGAACCAAAAAACGTGAGAATTGCTTCCAGATCATCAGGTCCTTTTCAAAGTTCTCCAATTCCAAAAACCGGTTTCCAGAGATTTCGTTACGACGAAATGTTTCTTTCCAAGAATTGTTAAATCCGTGATAGTCCAACCACCGAATAACATTAGAGATGTGCCACCTCGAAGGAGAGTTTGGATGAGGAGACTGGGTGTTCATAGCATAGCGTACAAATCTCTTGTCCTTATTGGCTTTCTCCGATAATGGAGTAGTGGTGGATGACGCAGAGTTATTAGATATAGTAGATGAACCTGAACCCTGACGATTGTGGTCGATGCTTGCTCCATTGTACGCATGGCTATTCGCATTAGAGCTGGTAATAGTCACAATACTATCTCTATTTGACCCACGGCTATCTCTATTGTTGTCCCTATTGTACTCACTACTTCTTCTTTCCTTAAAATCTCTATCCCCTGAGAAGTCTCTATTTTCTCTGTTATAATCATTACTGTCTCGCAGGTCTTCCGACACCATTTGCAAATGGAAATCTTCACTGGGCAACAAAGGCACCTTAAGTCCTGAAGACCGCAGAGAAGGATCTAAAGTGGGAATTCCACCAACTGGGGTTGGAGGAAGGGATATTGTCTTTAATGCTGGTGTCTTATCTGAAAGATCCACTGATGAGCTATAATTATATCCTCCTATTATCAGGCCTATTGGGTTAGAATCAATACTATTCGTTAGTGACTTCGGTGGTGATGTTGATATTGTTGTCAGTTCTCCTTCGGGGGATTCCACTACTGGACTAACCATTACATCGACTCTCTCAGAACGATACGGCATTGCAGGTAGCGTATCACTCTTTATGGGAGAAACAAGAAACTCTTGTATAGAATCATCATGCTCCGAGAACGAAAATGATGGATTTACTTGAAGCTGCTCAGGAACAGTCTTACGGTGGTTTTTAGAAGATTGTTCCGGATGAATTGGGGGTGGTGGTTGAAATTGATGTTGGATAGAGCCCAGTTGCTGTGATCCAGGATATTGTGGTTGGTACAGAGTATCGATATTAGCATTGATACTTGAGATCAGATGCTGTCTTGAGTACGAATTCGGATTCGAATTCGAACTTGAATTTGAGCTCGAAGTCATCATTCCATACGACGGTTGAGGAGAGAATGATGGCTGTTTCTTCGGCATCTCTAGTATGTCCAGCTCCGTGGGCGTATGGTTCGGTTGGTATGCTGTTTCCGTATCAAAGTACAGACCTTCTTTTTCTTCAACTGACAAGAAATGAAAAGCTTCATTCAGAGGATACTGTAAAGCTCCTCTCTCCTTTTCAACCGACGAGCTCAAAGACTGAAAAGACAGTCGCTGGCGACCTCCTAAAGCATCATTAGACTTCGATTGTCGGTCATATATTGCACCATCGGACCAGATCCGGTTTCTTGGGTTGCCATTACCTCCTGTTCCAAAGGTACTGTTTGACTGATTACTGCTTCCGCTGCTGTTATGTTCCAAAGGTAACACATCGCTGTGAATACTCAGTCGAGACAAATTCGAGTTAGAAGACGAGAACGGCAACCGAATCCGCTGGGTATCGTAGCTTACGGACCGCCGGTTAATGTCACTGGTACTATGCCTATTAGTAGCAGTAGAATTGTATGTATTTATGCTTAGATTGTTATTACTGCTGCTATTATTCCCGGGATAATTAGACATTGAGGCTAATATCTGAATGTTTTGACTAGTTCAGACTCTGCTCCCAGACTCTGTTCCCTCTTCACAATACTTAACACTTTTTTTTGTAGTTTCTATTACTTAATTCTTTCAAATCTGGGGTCTTCAACTATGTTGATCTCCACTGGAAAGCACCGTAAATGCTCAGTTTTCAGTACTTCGACTTGCTGAAAACAATTGGTAAGACAAAATTTCTTGTACGTTGCCAAACAGTTGTTATAGCGTTCTTCTGGCCCTTTTCACCCCGTAGACACTGTCGTGGCTTGCAATATTCAAGTGAATAATCGTAGAAGAGTATAGAGTTATTTTTAGGATAGAGGTGGAAACCGGGGGTAGAGATGGTGGGTTGTGTCACGTGATGTTAGGTCGGAAATTATGTATTTGATAGACATATGTGGGGGATAAGCCGTTGGGGAGAAAGTCGATCGATGAGTTGAGAATCGGAGGTTTGGGGGGTTGGTTGGGCTCATACTTGTTGATCAAGTGGATTTGTTATTCCTAGTCATCATTCACTAGAGAAAAGAACTCCACAATGGAGTATTTGAACGGCTGCTACATCCAGTTTTGTGCCCTTCTCCCATCTCGTTATATTTACATGGCAACCGGTAACCTGCAATTATGTCACACGTCAAACGAGACGTTCCTGGATATAGAATGTAACCATGTATAGGAACAATAATAATACCAGAGATGGAGGGGGTAGTATATAATAATAGTAATTGTAATAGTGTATAGTAATAATAATAGTAAGAATAATATAACAATAGTAAGAATATTATTAATAATAATAATATTCGGATTAATTATTGAGGATTGAGTGAAGTTATTAATAACTTGTAGGTAATAGGGGAGAGGGAGGAGAGTTGTGTTTTGAAGTGTTAAAGTGTTGAAGTGTTGAGTATAGTTCACACAACGGAATGTGACGGGAAGCTTTTATAGAAGTTAAAGAAGGAAGCGATTGGGGGTTTTAGGGAGGAGAGTGGGTGAGAAATCGTGTAAAGTGGGTGGGAAGTCTTTGCCCAATCCATTTTGAGATCAATTCTATGTGAAAAAAAAAAAAAAAAACACATAAACCAGTGTAAGCTCCTATTCCTGTTGGATTTCATCAACTTTTTGCTATTTTTCTCTATTTTATATGATGAAGTACGTTCTTCCATATTATTATAATGCCTACACAATCCTGGAAGCCCATTCTGGAAACCATTGTGGCACCCATATCATTCCTTTTCACCGATAAACAAGAATATTCTCTTAATGACATAAACAGACTCGGAGAACTACTAGCACAATACCCAGGCGCTTGCTACATTTTCATATTTGCATATTTGCATATTTCCCCATTAATTGCAAATATAATACATATACATATACAATCCCATCCCATCCCACCAAATCACTAGACAACCCTAAAAAACCCACCTCAAATCAAATGATCTCAATACCCCAAATGGACGCAAAAAACGACCTCTTCTCTTCTCGCCCCCTCTCTAATCGCTTCTTATCTTCCTTTAGCCGTCTTACTTTGACTTCTTCCTTCCAGGCATACAACCACGCCTAGTTATTCTATAACAACTGGAATCCACACACGTGATCTCTATAACCGTATTTCCATTTCCGACCACTCCAACCTCCTCTCGGAACTCTTCCTTCCTACACAAAACGTCAATTAGACGCTATCTAAAATCATAATGTTTAATTGTACTTTCTTCTTCTTCTCAAAACATCAAAATAAGTAGCAAAGAATGCTCCGATGTTCCCCATTCGCTTGAAGCATATTCTTCACAAGACTCTTAAAGATCTTCATTCCTTACACACTTTCCAGCTTCTGCAAGACACACCTGGATCGATCTACGAAACACGTCTCCAACAGACTATAGAAAGTATCCTTCAATTGCTAAATTATGACAATAAAATATCGACAAAACTCGAGATTTCTGTGTCTCCGGCCGTTCTGGATATCGTGCCGTTGAAATTGGTGTGTTTTCTCGGCCTGAACTCTGCAAATTCACTGGATGATACGGATACAGTCACAGGAATCGATATACTACAGTACGTGAGCAGTTTTGGAGAACACCGAAACGATTCAAGTACTCACCAGGGTCATCAAAGGGCAAATTCCAGGCCTGAAAATCGTCCTACTGTCCTAGACCATATAATTGACTTGTTAGCATCCAATAGCGCCCTTGGTAGACCATCTAGAATACGAGATCAGTACTCGGTAGTCATAACAAAGTTCTCTGAGTTCATAGAATCACTAATTACACTCAATTCCGAGTATGAGGCCCTCTTGGTTGCATATTTATGTCGGTGTTATCATCATGACTTATTGTTCTACGCCGATCTTCAGAATAAATTGGAATCTAACATAAATTTGGATAGTGAAGACTCACAAAAACTCGTGAACTTGTTAGACGAATACGTGGGGAGTGATGGAGTGAATGACAACCATGAATCCTTAACAGAATTAGACGATTCAATGTTCAGCTATGACAACATTCAGCGCGATAGCTCCGGGTCACTTAATTTCAGTTGTACCAATAAAGACCTTGAAAGGGCCTATTTCATATTTCTTCATATCCTCTCAGCAAAAGAACACCCGTTAAGAGATGTGCGAAAATACGTCAAGGTAATGGTGAACATGGTAAAGAAACGTAGTGGGATTGAGTATTTTGGAGTAGAATCTGAGGACTATAGTCAGAAAAGATTTGATATCTTTCGCAGCTTTTTAGTTGGGACAATGACTCCAAATGATTCCCCACTATTGCGCTCTGAATTTCTGGTTGTCAATGAGAGATCTCTTGAAAGGCTACACCACTTCATCTCTTCTGGAAATGATCTATTTGAACACGAAAGCTGGATACTAGGATCTCAAGCGAACCCAAACCCCTTGGATGAACCTGGATATGCCCATGACCTCAATATATCCGAGCCCGGAATTTTACAGCCGTTATCATTGGATGACCAAAGAGAGCTTTATGGAAATCTCGTACAAATTATAGACCAAATCAACGAATTTGAAAACTTCAGGTTCGATTCAGCATTTCCTGCTATTTTGCGATACTATTTGAAGCTTCTTTATAATGATTTACCCATGCTAGTCATTTCAGATGACTTTGAATACGTGAACAACATTGTACGCTTAGTAAATAATTTTGTGGACTTCGAGAACAAGCCCGACGGGGAGAAGCCAGACGAAAGAGAAGCCAAGGTGTTTAAAGATGATGTCTTTGAGTTCAACCAACTTCACAAATGGTTATCGCCGAATTATGTAAAGAATGAAGAGACCACTACTCTATTAATGAGACTTGCGGTTCTTGAATTTCTGAAGAAGAACCAGTCAAAACAGATTATATTTTATCTCTGGAAATCCAAATTGGAGAGTCAGTACCAACTAGAGACAAGTTTACTGCAAAAATGGACACCATCTAAGGAGACGAGCCTTAAAGAAAAGTATTTAAATCGCTGGTTTGCAAAGATAATTCGCTATCAGAAATTGGAAGATGAAACCAGATCCTATTATGATAGAAGCTTGTTGGATAGATATATATACCAATGGAACACGGCACTCAACGAATTTGAGGATATGAATATGAAAGCTGATTTATTTTTCAAGAAAAGGTTTCTTGCGATTTATCGTCTGCGTTATTCAAGAGTTAATGACGCTTACAATATTTTTCAGAAAATGCAAAATGAGAAACTCTTGAAAAGGTATCTCTTTCTCTGGAAGAAAAGGCAACACCATATTAATGATATTAGACAAAGGGCAGACGATAAAAATCAAGAATTCCGCAGCTTAAACGACCAGATAATTTTAAGCCATATCATGAATCATTGGTATGAATCTACAAATAAGCGTGCTCAGATTATGGATGGAATCGACCTTGGATCTAAATTAAAGAAATTATCAGCTCTTGAATCTACTTTTTTAAAAACTATACATTTGAGGAAGTGGAAGAGAGCATATAAACTTCAAGTGCTAATGATAGATGTGCAAGATGCTAACAATAGATCACTTTTGTCTTTTGTATTCAAGGAAACTTGGTTGAAGAAATGGAAGTTAAATATGGTCGCAGCTCGTACAATAGAGCAAGTTGATTCGTCCATAAAAGAGTCATTTTTTAAGTATTGGAGAGACCTGTTTGTCGATATTAAGAAGGGAAACACTTACAATGAAGTGATTGTATTAAGAAGATATTTGCAGCTTTGGCATCAGCAAACCGCCTTTCATCAAAAATTGATTCAGTATGAAGCGTCAAACCAAATTTTTGACAAGAACAAGTACTTTTCAGTCTGGAAATTAGCACATAGGCTCTCGAATTTCAAGAAAACTCAAGATAAAAAGTTAGTCGAAGGTTCTCTCAGAGTTTGGGCAAGGAAACTAGTCTCCAATAAGATCTCAGAGATCAACTCATCTAAGATAACTGACCAAAAATTACTCCAAGACCAATTTCAAAAATGGAAAGATAAGCTTAGGAAGCTTTCTAAATTGGCTCACAACGCTGATATAATAATCCAAAGAAAGTTCTTTCTAATTTACACTGAGAGGATGAGGTTGTACCATAGCCAATTTCTTGAAGCAGACTCGTTCAAAAAGAATTATAATTTTCAAGACAAGATAACGATGGCGTTAGTTCTCAGAAAGTGGCAATTATCTTATAAGGATAGATTTGAAAAGAAATCATCGCAAAAAATTTACGACTTTGAAAACAATATCATTAAACCACACATAAGAAGAAAGTATTTTGTTGCTTGGATTGAACGCTTTAATGACGACCTCTCTAAAAAACACATATTGGAATTACAGCTAGAGAACTACAAGAGAGGTGGATCATTGGTTCAAAAAACATTGAGTGATTGGAGAGCCAAGTTGACCTTCAATCAAGCCCTAAGAGACAAGGCTGATGCTTTAAAAACGAAACTACTCGTCAAGAAGAGTTTAGTGCTCTGGTATGAGAATTACTTAAACAAGACCATTTACTTTAATGAGATTGCTGATGATTTTATAAACAATAAGGATATTCAGAAGTTACGTGATATAATCAGTAAGTGGTCAATGACATATATAAAGGTTATCAAAAGAAATGAGCAAAGTTGTGATTTGTTTATTGAGAGATGGCAAAGTGCACATTTAAAGTCAATCTGGGATCTATGGGTTTTGAAAGCAAGAGAGAGGCATGATCATGGGCTTTCTGGTGACTCCAGCTTTGATGTGAGTAATAGCACTTTTATGAGCACCCTGTCCCCGCTAGCAAGCAGAAACTATATGACCTATTCAAAAGGCTCTCCCATTCGCGAGAGTGGCGACAATTATTTCAATACTCCCTTGAGACAGCAATTTGGAAAAGGTTCATTTGCAACACCAGGAACCTCCCGACTTAGCCCTACAAAATTACAGGAGACAACTCAGCGTCTCAAATATGAGAAAATTGATGCCTATAGAAAGCATTTGGGAAGAGCCAGAGGATCAACACCAAGGTCCTCGCCCGAAAAGCGAGGACGGCTGTCTCTCTCTTTTGATAAATCTTCAGATTATCAAGTAAACACGAAGGACTCAAGAAGCACAAGAACTCAATTTACCTCAATCCTACCGCCAGATCCCCCCGTTTTTGCTCAGAAAATTAGAGATAATGCAAAGATCTCGAATCCACCTCCAGGCTATATATCATTGGGCAACGGGACTTCAGCGGAAGATGAGCCAGAGACTGTTACTGTTGAAACGGCTAAACATTTAAGAAGAATCACCCCTATTATGTTTCCAACAGATGACGAAATCAATCAACCAATATTCTCCCCTGCAAGCAGTTTGAAATCAAGACTCAGTCAAGCTGGTGCTCCACAGTAACACTATGTTACATTTGTAAATTATTGTATATTAGGTATGTATTATTAGCTGTACACTGTCTAGAATGTACCAAACGATTTAATGATAGAACAATTCAATTGAAATCTAAAGAATCTCAGATTCCAAGCTGTCGATCTCCAGATTTAAGTCTTCCTCTATTTTTACGGGGTTAATCTCCTCGATAGGATCCTGGACCTCTTGAACATGAGCTGTTGCTTCTGATGGAGTTTCTTCGGATGACTCGCTTTGAGACTCCGTTTCAGGTTCTTGAGATTCGATTTCCGACTCACTGCTAGATTCAATCTCAGATTCGATCTCAGACGTAGAGTTAGAATCTGTAGCAGATTCAGTGCTAGACTCAATCTCAGACTCAGAGCTTGCTTCAATCTCAGATTCAGTCTGCTTCGTAGCTGACTCCGTTTGAGCTTCAGATTGCGATTCGATTTGTGATTCGTTGCTTACAATAGAAGACGATTCCTCGGCCTCATCGTCAACTCTTTCATAAACGTACAAGTAATCTCTAGTAGCAAGGAATCCAACAAAGAAGTTCTTCAAGACAGTGACTTTACCCTCAAGCGCCTCTTGCACAATCCGTTTACCAAGTTGTTGGAGAATTGTGTTGTCACGCTTGTACATGAAGAACAACTCCACTAAAGGTCTCACTGTGACAGCCTTGAACACTGGGGAGACGTGAATGAGATCCCAGTCTTTCTTTGTCAAAAGTGGGTGCTGATTCTCCTGAGTGTTCTCAATATTCTGCTCTGTGATTATTATGTCAATCTTGTCCCAAATCTCATTCAACTCAAAGTCCACCTCGGTTTTGTCATAAGTAATCAAGCTCGAGTGAATTTCACCAAATCTGGTGACTCCGCTCATACAAGCGGCAACGTCGGAGTGAATGAAAACCAGTTCATTCTTGTAGTTGGTGGTGATGTATTCGTTGACGAAACTCAAGGCATCTCCACCTGGGTAGTTCAATTTAGACACGTATCCCAATGTAAGTGACATCAATGTGCTGAGGAAAATATTACAGACAATAATGAATACCAAAAGCTTGGTAGACCAGCCGTAACTCCATTTCATGGAAAGTCCCGTAAGACCGTTGGCAGCTTGTAAGATCAAAACAGGAACAATATAGATGATGAAACGCCATTCTTTGTGCGGTTGAAAAGACATAGCAGCCACAAACAAAATCGATGATGTGAATAAGATTCTCAAAGAATGTCTAGCAGGGTGAGTAACCTTCTTCTTTTCAGCTTGCTCTACAATTGAAGTACCATCATCAGCAGGGTCACTAATGAGGCCTGGCAATAATAATAAGAGAATCACAGGTGGTCTGAATAACTGAAGACTGTACTCAGTGAAGTAAGCACTCCATGGCTCTACTCCCCATTCCGAAGCCTTTCCTTCGACAATGTTGAAGAAGAAAGATTCCAATTCTGGGAGTAATAAACGTCCCCAGAAGTAAGAATCTACTAGCATTGATGTCAAACCACCAAATATTGTACCTGCGGCCAACAGAATCAAATTGACCAAAATACTGGATTGGCCAAATGCAAATGCTGAAACGAGAGCGATGATAACACCAAATAACCCGACTTCTGCTCTGAAAACAATACCAGTGAAAGCTAACCACGAGTACCCGTAGATGTTTCCTTCGACTAATTTACTGACACCGTAGGTGACCAATGGTAAAGCAATGAAATTCGGTAAAGTACGGGTAGAGTAGAACAACAAGTGGAACTGGGTTAAGAGTAACACCAGGAACCAGAAACCTATGACACCTTTACGCTTACTTTTCTTGTCGCTGACAGTGATTCTGTTGACACTGTCCCTCAAGGCTAAGAGAGCAAAGGCGTTGGCCAAGCCCAAAACACCTCTCACCACCAATTGTAGCTCCAATTGGCTGCCCTCACTATTGATAAGATCATAGCCAAAGATAGCAGAAACAACGTTAAATGCCTTAACAATTAACGCAATTACCAAGCTACCGACAAAAGTTCTGGGAACAACTCCCGGAAACTTGATATGGTCATAGTTGTTTTCAACAGTCAGCTTGGGGAAGATACCGTAATTAACGATATCATGAATGGCTTGAATGTTGAACGATTCCTCCACTTTAGTGTACGGCGCGATGAGCAAATGGTAACTTATGACGGCCACCAAAGCTGCGTCGAGCACTTTGTTAAGCTTGTACATAGCAGAGACTAGACGGTAATACTTACAGCTAGATCGAGAAGAATAAGCTTGAACTGAAGGAGAAGAAACAATTAGTTAAGTTGGTTTTATCAAATATGAAAGTGAAAAATCCAAAAGACGAGGAGTTTCGGGTATGTGTGGAGATCCGGGGTGGGGTAGCTGCAAAAACCGGAAATTGTGGGAGTCGGAAAAACTACTGCATCAGATGCATTTGACAGTATTAACAGGGAAGAAGTATAGAGTGGAGGTGAAATGGGTGGAGGTGAATTAGAAATGGGTAGAATTGGATTCGTGTAATGTGTGAAATGGGAACATTTCTTGAATAGTAATTTTGGGGCATACTAATTCGTTTTCATTTGTGTCTTCATCTGCATTCTTAATCGCTTCTCTCCAGCTTTGTGGAGTCGGCTGGCAGTTGTTGGTGATTATGGTAATCGCACGCCCATACATATTACTGTATGTCTGAAAAGTTGTCGAAATGCTGTCGCAAGACTTCTTTACGCGACACACCAGACGGGTTGTTTGTCATTTTTGGCTGTAAGAAATCAAAAGCGTTAAACAATTCTTTCACAGTTGTTATATGAAAGGAAAGTTCTTTCTTTTAAGTTAAAGGTGATTCTTTATTTTTATATATAGTGATTGTGATTTCTGATTGTTGTCAACATTCTATCAATAATAGATATCCCTATACCCCTTTTTCATTCCAATCACCCAACGGGATCACTACTTCTACTGAACCATAGCATGTCTCCAAAGAAAGACACCCTGTATATATTATAGTACTGACAACTTTTGACAACCACTTCACATTGTAACATTGGTGTTTGAAAGAGACTCCAAGAACTCCAAAGAACTCCAAAGAACTCCAAAAAGGCAACTAATACGCTTAATCTACTTAACCCCGTTAATCTCTCAATCCACTCAATCCAAAATCAACGAACGAGACTCTCCATGTCCACAGGCTACGGTTATACAACGCCGGCTCGTGTGAAATCACTCATAGTCCCCGTTAATGGCTGCACCAAAGCTGTCTTCACTAGCTATTTAGAAATCCTTCAATCAGTTGTCCATGAGATCAGATTGCTAGACTTATCTCCAAACCAGAAACTTCAATATTTCAACCCTCAAGGATTCCCCAATGGTCGAATATTCCTTGACTTCTTGGTATCCACTCCCGATACCGAATCCATTTTCTTGCACGACTTCGAACCATACAGAAAGACATTCATTATAGTGGGAATAGCGAAGTACACCCCCGATTTCAATAGTGAAACCCATATCCAAAACCTCAAAAGCATATACCCAGCGTCCATTGTTCATAACATCATTGTCTTTGACACTCCAGCCGACATAATTCTGGATCTTAACCGTCCAAACGACCATTCACTGAAAAATACTTTCTACTATAATGGCTTTCTGGACCACAACCTAAGTGCCTTGGAGACCATAAAATGTGAAATAGCCCAGAATTTTCTCCTTGCATTGGACAACTACGCTGCACTGTACTCCAACATTACCCTAAGATCGCCAATCTCTATTACGGACAGCCATATCCTCACCAAAACAATAAATCAAGCTCAGAAGCGTATTAGTTCGGGCTCTACTTCATTTAAGGTCTCTTTTGGAGGGCCAGATACAGCAGGTGCTTCATCGGATAAAGCGAAGTCTCAACTGAGACACGATGGTCGTCAATCAAAATTGATGGCTAGTTTCTATCTTTTGGCAGGAAAATATGTAGATGCGTTGCAACGCTTTATGGAAGCAGCTGTTACTCTTAAGAAATGTGATGACTTTCTTTGGCTTGGAAGTGCATTGGAAGGCATAAGCATTCTGGTATTACTTTTGCAATACATTGGCTCGCCGTATCAACTACAAAACCAAGTGCTCAGTAATATAATCCAAGTCTCGAAGAATAGGCTCCTGGGATTGGCAAACAATGAACTCTTGTCACCTAATCGCACATCTTTAGACCAGAACTCAAATGGGTTTCACAAGACAACTAGTAAACCTGGACTTTCTCCAAGAAATTCATCTAGCAGTTCCGTCAGCTTTAGTTTTCCTGGTGGAGTAGGGTCATCGTCAGCGTCTGATTTGAGTTCATTGCCACTTCCTGAATTTGTCCGCTTATTGTCCTCGAAAGTGATGCATTTTTACCAGCTTAGTACCAATGATTTTGAAAACATGGTTCCTGATATTGTCTACGTCGAAGCCATTTTACGTATCATCAAGTTCATGATTGCTGTACATCTAGGAGGCAACGATCTGACCAATCTCCTCTTAGAAAATATTGTGACTACAAATGCCTCCAAAAATACGATAGTAGATTCCAAGTATTTTCTGAAAGAGGATATTCTAAAGGAGATCGATAAAGTTTTCCAATTGCAATTGGTTGATATGGGCGTGATTGAACAATGTCGAATCTATTCAACACTTGCAACCATGTACACCGATTTAGGCCTTTTTAGGAAAAGGGCATTCATTTTAAGAATCCTACTAGTAGGCATTTTGCCAAAATTAGAATTTGAAAAGCGGGAAGCACCATACGGAGACGAAATTGACATACAGAACAATATTGCTTCCGTCACTGGAAATAAAGACCAGAAACAAAGCATTCGAGATATATTTGAGTACATGTTTTCTATTTATGGCATTAATGTTGAGACCGAGAGCTCGGCTGTGGACGCTAGTATACATGGACAAGGAAATTGGATTTCTCTTCAGATCCAATTGTTACGTCTCTGCCTTAAAATTGCTGAATCCTCAAGGGACTACCCCTTTCTCTTGAAGCTATGTACATTACTTTTAACTCGTTATACTCACTGTTTACCAACGGACGATCAATTGAAGTTAAAGGGGAAGATAGATCATATTCTCTTCTTATCAAATAGGAACAACCTTCGATTGAGCGTACCATATTGGGATCCATTTATGGTTCGGAAAGTTAAATTCATTAGTGTCAGAAATAAGGATGAGGTTTTACCTTTTCTGGAATACGAAAGAGGATCTAACAATTTGGGATTGGTGGCTTCTTCCACGAGTACGTCCGGAGCAAGCTCACCAGGAGCTGAATACGACACTCCGCAACCATTTTTTGATCCTTACAATAAAACCAGTAATGGAACAGGTGCTATCAACAGAGATAAAATATTGATTCGTGATGACACTTACCAATTGAAAGTTCTGCTACAAAATCCATTCGCTTTCGAAATAGAAATAAATGACATTACTATTGTCACTGAAGGTGATGTCACAGTCCAGACCATAAAGAATCTGATTAGACATGCCAATCAAACACAGTTACAGCCTACTGCCTTAGGTAAGACCACTAACGGTCTGGTAAGCAAGTTGAGAGTTGTTACTGCCGCTAACACTTCTGCCCGAAGGCCTGCTGCGGCTGTGCCTAATGGAAATCAGCCACTCACTAGTTCTTCAAACACTTCCAATCCTTCCATTGTAATTCCGCCGTCATCAACTGAACAATTCATTATTGCCTTCAAGCCATTGGATTTGGGTGAATTGAAAGTCGTTGGCTTTAATATCACTGTAGGTGGCTGTGCAGAGCAGTACTTCCGCATCATTGACAAGGAATTGAGCAATGGTTTGCTTAAGGTG
Organism: Scheffersomyces xylosifermentans; assembly: GCF_036884685.1. Classification (NCBI taxonomy): domain Eukaryota; kingdom Fungi; phylum Ascomycota; class Pichiomycetes; order Serinales; family Debaryomycetaceae; genus Scheffersomyces; species Scheffersomyces xylosifermentans. The sequence goes on from NW_027042943.1 coordinate 73,577, forward strand.
AAGCCAAATGTACTTCCTTCTGCCAAAAAGCTGGACACCCTTACACGGGTTTGTCAGAATTTAAGAGACAACAACATAGGCCAGCGCGCTACTACAAAGAATCTAGTCTTGAACGTAATTCCACCACAACCCACCTTGTCATTAACAGGAATCCTGGTCACCAATGGTTGGTTGATGCTTTTAGAGGGAGAGAAACTTAATTTTACGATAACATTAGCGAATCATTCTTCTGTGTTGATAAATTATTTGTCGTTCTCTTTCTGGGACTCAACAATTGAGCCGTTGAATAAGAAATTAAGTGCAGCAGGCGGTGCTCAGCCGCTTCCAGCCTCCGAGATCTACGAAATCGAGTGGTACCTCTTGAAGTTCAAACCGTTTAAGATCCTTAACAAGCAAACTATAATGGAAAAGTATACGACTATTGAACCAGCAAGTGAAATGACCATAGACTACGAAATCACTGGAAGGAGAGGAATGAAAGAGCTGAAGATAGTATTGGAATATGCTCACAAACAGTCCGATGACTTGTCCAAGAGTTATATCAAATATGTACATGTGCCGTTGAATGTTTCAATTATGCCTTCATTGGACGTTGTCGGATGCGATGTTTTACCATTGTTCTCTTCCTCTCTCCAAGGCTTTGAAGGTGACACGGGAGACCTCATATTAGAAAACCTCGAGAATGTTTTGACATTCATAACCAAGGTAATTAAATCAGACACAGAAGAGATAAGTGACTACTGCTTATTTTTAGTTGACTTAAGAAACTCCTGGAACGAGAAACTTTCTTGCTCGTTACTGTACACATTTTCTCTGGATCGCCGATTTGATGTTAAAGAAATTATAGAGCCTGGAAAGACGACCAGATTCCTTGTTCCTGTGAAAAGAATATCTTCAAACGAGGTAGACCTCACTAGTCCGATTCCATCATTACGTAATAAGCAATTTGTGAAGAACTATTCAATCAGTGAAGCTGAAGAGATGCAAATGAGAGAGGTGTTTTGGCTTCGTGACGTCCTTCTCAAACGGCTCTCCTCTTCGTGGGAAACCATAGAAACCAAAGCTACAGGGAAACGATCTGGTAACATTGAATTGCGTACGATCAGGCTAACTAATAAGATGGCCAATGTGTTGATATACAATAAAATCAGACTTTTGACCACTATTATTAAAGGTGACGAAGCACAAACACCAGCAATAAGGGAAGGAACTCAATTCCTCTTAGAAACTGACGAATTCTATACAATAAGGACAACAATCATTAACTATACTGAAACAACTATCAACGGTATACTCAGACATCTACCTTTCCCAACCAATATTATTTCCACTATTAGTACTAACAATCCCAATTTTATAAAAACCCAGATGTCTATCGACCGAAAGATTCTAATCAATGGAGTCCTCCAGAGTCCAGTGAGTAAGGCAGGTATTGAACCGGGCCAGAAGCTTGATGTTGATTTGGGATTTGTCATCCTAGAGAAGGGAGAGTACGAATGGGGCACTGTGTTGGATACTCTTAATAAAGAAAATCTCCAAATTGTTGGAAGAGAACCTATATTTATCACGGCCAGATAAGAGACTCTGAGTGCCACCACGAAGGTTGTGTACACCATCTTTGCATTCGCATGATATAGATATTGCATATTTTACTTCTTATTTATTTGAATATACTTGCATATATATTATTTATTTACTTGTTCTTATCGTAACGGGCGACTCGGTATCATGTTGGAATATTTACAGGTGGTGGTGGTGGTTATATAGAACAACGTACTCGTTCTTGATCAGGTGTAGAGTGGCAGCTTATTCGGAAAATACCATACGTGAATTCTTCAATTAAATGCCCCCAAATTAACTATGTTCAAGAACCTTCTGGGGTTTTGGAGGTATTGGAGTTTATTTGAAAGCCATCATTTACGATTGTCCAACTTAAAAGGTAATGGTTGGGCGCCTTCGGACTCCAATTTCTCGATATATCTTTGTCTGGTTAAGTCGTTGTAACGCTTTTCTTGGAAGTATTTCACCCAAGTAGCCACACATTTGCCCTCGAAGTCGTTCTTCAACGCTCCACATTTGCTCTTGACGTTGTCTAACTCTTTCGGATCTAACGAGTTATCTATATTGTTGGTCAAGAGACAGTCAAAGAACTTATCACGAGCATCCCAACATTCCTTCCGCTTTGCTTTATTTGGAGGCGCTTTGGGAGCCTCCTCGGTCCTACTAAAGAATCCCATTGCAAGTAACTTCTGGTGTGATAAGATAATGACCAAAGCAGTAGAAGTATATAGTAAAGATGAAATATTCACTATGGATATAGACTGTGGTATGTACACGACTTCGGTTAGTGATGTGGGATGGTAGCGCTTTGAAGATAGCAAGTGTAGTGTTCAGCTTTGGCTTATTGAAACTAAATTGGTATGTGTCGAGGTTGAGTTAAATTGAGACAGGGATATAGTTATGACGGTTGAATATTGAACCAGTAATGTTGTTCTAGGCCATTCAAAAGTTACTGCTAAAATCCCGCTTGCTGTTTATAAGAAAGGGCCTTACATTAATGGTTAGTTTAACAGTTTCGCAGTCAAAGTTTTGTGGCACTTCATTAGTTACATGGCTGGTGCTATTGTACACCAAGTGATAGTTTAGCATAGACACTAAAACGAATCAAAAGATCCAGCTAGTGGCTCTCAACGTCTATTATAATTAAATAAGTAATTTGGTCTATGACGAATCTGAAATTTACCAATCCACTTTCTTAGTGTCCTCTAAGCTGCGACTCTTTCTAGAGGAGAGAGCCAAATTAAAGAAATGGCTAGCACACTCTTATATCTTCTTTTCAAGCTGAAACATATAAAATCTATAACAGTAATCTACTTTCAATTCTGTGAAATCAACTTTCTCTATTTGTTATTTTCATATTTTTCATATTTTCAAAAAATTTACAAGTAATTATAAAATTGCTTCAACTATCTTTCTTAACAATATTTTCTTTCATCAAAAAGCATATACCAAGCCAACTACGTAACCCTCCATTTTGCACCTACCAAAAGGTCCCAACATTTACAAACCATCATTACACCAAAACTACTCTCATGTGCATCTCATTCATCTATACACCAATCATAAACTACTCGTATCTCCATAACACTTCCCCTCCACTATAACTACCATACTCAATCCAGAACCTCAAGGCGATTGCAAAAATACTGCCGCACGTTACGGAGTTTGTTCCCAAAGCGGGATGACGTACATGCAGAGAAGTGATGGAATGCTTCGGTAAGAGAGGTCCATTCGTTTTTTTTTAGTGAATTGATTAATGTTTATTTGAAGAAGCTGGGGTTGGTTTCTTTCTCATCTTGAATGACTAGAGCATAGTAAAGGACCGTTAGTTGAAGAATCCTCGAAGAAATTTGAATACAGCATGTCGATGTCATCTTCCAGCAGCTTCTTTCAGTTGCATTCGCTTCCAGAAGAAACTACTTATGAGATCCATGACGACAGTAGAGATGTCTCTCACAGTCAATTCAGAATCAGATACAGATCCAATTCCATAGTCAGTGGAACGTCGGAAACATCGACGAATTTTGACACTTTGCCTACCATTAAAGTCATTGGAACAGGCGGAACCATTGCCTCCAAAGGCTCAACTGCTCATCAGACAGCTGGGTATGAGGTCGATTTGACCATCGAGGATTTAGTCCATTCAATTCCAGATCTTTCTACTACTTGTATATTAGAATATGAGCAATTATTGAACATTGACTCCAAAGAATTCGGAACCAAGGAATTATTGATGCTATACGAGAAGATCCAAACGGATTTGCCAAAATATGATGGTATAGTCATTACACATGGTACTGATACCATGGAGGAAACTGCCTTCTTCTTGCAGTTAACCATCAATACCTATAAGCCTATTGTGATGTGTGGATCAATGAGACCATCGACTGCAATCTCTTCTGACGGACCAATGAACTTATACCAAGCTTGCGTTATTGCTGCAACAAGGGAATCCCGTGGAAGAGGTGTATTGATTGCTCTTAATGACAGAATTGGCTCGGGATACTATATTACAAAGTCAAACGCTAATTCCTTAGACACTTTCAAGTCCATCGGTCAAGGATATGTTGGTAATTTTGTGGACAATGAAATCCATTACTACTACCCAGCGGCCAAACCTCTTGGTATGACATACTTCAACTTACAATTACCGTTATCCGAAGTCGAGTTACCTGAAGTTCCTGTTATATATGCTCATCAAGGTTTGAACAACAAGCTCATAGAAGTAACAGTTCGTGAGTTAAATGCCAAGGGGCTTGTTATTGCTACTATGGGAGCTGGATCATTGTCCGACGCCACCAACCAATTCTTGGCTGATTTAGTACAAAATATTGGCTTTCCTTTCCCAATTATATACGCAAAGCGTTCTATGGATGGTAGAGTTCCCCTCGGAGCTCTTCCAAAAGTCAGAAATGATGAACTATCTGATCCACAAACATTTGATAGCGCCATTGCTGGTGGCTACTTAAATCCACAGAAAGCCAGAATTTTGTTGCAACTCTGCTTGAACGATAGATATGATTTGAATGAAATCAAGAAAGTTTTCAAAGGAGTATAAAGAAGATGATCGTTCTATCACACACACACTGAATTGTGCTTTTGGATTCTTATTACTGCAATGACTCCTTCCTTGCTACATACAATATATAGATTTATTTACCTCTTCATCGATAGAGATACATGTCCAAGACTCTGGGACTAGACAGAATATTCCCTTTATACTAGATGGCCTACTAATAGAACTATTTCAATCTACATTTTCAAACTTATTAAACATGAATATTATAAATTAACAAAATATAGGGAGCCTTACAATCAATAGTACAATCGAAGGAAATAAATACACATAGACAAAATTGCCTGTTGAGAAACAGGTTGTAAACCAGATACTTTTCGTTATTTTGTATTTTAACCAGACTCAGCATAAGCGGCATCAACCTTGTCTTGACAAGAAGCCAAGATCTTCTTTCTCTGTAATTTCTGTGCGGAAGTGACGAAACCATTTTGTGGAGTCCACTCATCGTCCAACAATACCACGGTTTGGAGCAACTCAATACCTCTCAATCCTTGGGCCTTACCAGTAGCAATCAAAGAGTGAGTGACAGCATGGACAACCTTGACATCGGCACACAAGTGACTTAAGTCCTTAGTCTTCAACTCGTCTTTAGTGTAAACTTTCTCGTCAGCAAGGTATGACTTGAGATGTTCTTCAATTGGCAAGACAATGGCAATAGGTTTCACCTTGCTTTGGTCGGCGTAAACACATAAATTGAGCACCAATGGGTTCGATCTGTAGACAGATTCTAACTTCTCCAAAGCAATGTACTCACCGTTCAATGTCTTAACCAAGTTCTTCTTTCTATCAATGATCCTGAGACCACCGTTTGAGGTCCACTCACCAATATCACCAGTCCTGAACCAGCCATCTTCAGTGAATGCCTCTGCGGTTTCTTTCTCGTTCTTGTAGTACTCCTTCGTAATACTCTTACCTTGCAACAAGATCTCACCTTGGTTGTCCTTAGCCCAGTATCCGGCGTCTGGAACGTCAACCAATTTGGCAGTGATTGCACCAGTAAGCGTTCCCAAGGTACCATATTCAAATCTTGTGTGCTCAACAATAGAAGTATTAGCACCAGTTTCAGTAAGACCGTATCCCAACAACATTGGAGCAATAAGGGTAGAGATGAAAACTTGGGCATCAATTGAAATTGGCGAACCACCGTTAAGGACGAGTCTCAATTCTCCACCAGTAGCTGCCTTAATCTTCTTGAAAATCACATCGAACAAGCTTGCGCCTGGGATGTGGTAATTAGTGAAAGTCTGCTTGGCTTTGAAAGCAGTCCAGAAGATCTTTTGAGTGATAGGAGGCAATTGTCTGACCTTGGCTAAGACACCCTTACGGACAGACTCCCAAACAGCTGCAACACCAACCATTACGGTAGGCTTAAATTCTACCAAGTCGGATTTACAGTTTCTGCATGAGGTGTCGGTCAATGTCTTGACATTGGCATAACCCAAGCAACCACCCCACCAGAAGGACACTGTTTCGAACGCCAATTCGAAAATGTGTGCTAATGGAAGGAATGCAATGATTCTGTCAGTATTCTTCACCATATCTCTGTTGGCAATACAGGAGATACCACCAACGGCTGCGAGAACGTTTTCATTCGACAATACAACACCCTTTGGTTCACCGGTTGATCCAGATGTGTACATTATACAAGATAAGTCAGCTGGCTTTGGTAAATTGGTAGTCTTTTCCTTAGCCTTCTTACCGAGTTCAATGACCTCATTGTAGGAAATGAACTTGATGTCTGGTCTAATCTCCAAGATCTTCTCCTGGGCTTTCTTAGCATTGCTGTAGATTGTTCCGTTGGCTCTCTTGTCTTCAGGGTCAATTGGTTCCGAGTGGATGATGAATTTGACGTCCTTGGCCTGTGCAAGAGGCTTGAGCAAGGAAGGTAATAACAGATTCTCGGTGTAAATGGCATCGGCACCAGTTTGGACCAAAGAGTGGGTCAAGCCGGATTCTCCCAAAGTGTCATAAGCAGTAACAATAGGAATGTTCTGGAAACCAGCAGCCAAGTATGACTGCATCCATTGTGGGGAAGTAGAGGCAAAGACAAAGAGCTTGGACTCCTGGTTTGGACGAAGACCGATCTCAAGAAGACCCTGAGAGTAGTTCTTCACGAGAGTCTGCAAATCGGTAAAGCTGATGTAAGTGTATGGAGACATTTCGTAGAAGATCCATTGCTTGTCGACCTTGACCTCTTCACCATCGATGATCTTGGTGACCTTCTTGGTTTCGGTGTGGGTGTCGATGAGTGTTCTCCAGGCCATGGCGTTTCTGTTGCCGTGGCGGCCTACACACTCGTCGAAGAACTCTGGCATGGTAGTAGCCAGAGAGTCGGTAGGTCTCCACACTGCGCCATCCTTCTGAGCGGTCTTTCTTCTTGGGGCGGTCTCACCTGGTTTTGCTTCGCCGACGGCGACGGTAAGAGGAGTCATGCTAGAATTGAGCTTGCTGATGGCTTTAAGGTGGCGATAATACGGACTAAGCTCGATGTGAGATTGGCGTCTAAGTGGTAGCGGGACACCGGGAGTTTAAATGCAATTCTTGGGACCAGCGATGATTCGAGAAACCGGTTTCTGATGGCGGAACGGTATGGATCAACTGTCTGGACGGAGAAAAAACAGTAACAACACTAGCACAATAAAATCGTGTAAAAGCACTAATAAACACTAATAGTGATTGGTATCCACCACTGCGATAAACCCACAGGAAAGAACGGGGTATAAATACACTAGAGAAAAGGGCTCACAAGCACGAAAATAAAAAAAAAGCGACATTCGCAGTGACGTAGCGAGAGGAGCAGAGGAGTGAGTGTAGTGGGTGTGTGTTAGTGAGAGTAGTGAGAGTGAGGGTGTGTTAGTGAGAGTGAGAAAGTGGTGAGTGACTGTGCGTGAGACTGAGAGTGTTACTGAGAAAAGTAGTGACAAACTAGTGAGAGAGTCTGGAAAGTAGTGAGAAAGTAGAAGTGAGTGCTGTTGGGCAGTGTGAGTGCTGTTGGGCAGTTGGGCAGTTGGGCAGTTGAAGTGAAGCTGGACAATGAAGTGTTCAACGGGTACAGCACGGGACAGAGTATCAAAATAGAGGGGAAAGGAACAAATACAGTTTAGCGTAAGCACAATAACAGAGAGTTAAGTGGAACACACTATTAAGAAAGGAACACAGAGCCACTCATGAATTGTGACTTTTGACACTATGAATTTGAGGTCCACTGGTATCAGAGATGAAGGTGGATTTAGCGACGGACGATAGCGAGAGATATGATAATTAATGACAGAAAAGAGGAGAGTGTACATTGCTGCAAAAGAAACGGGGCAAGAATGTAATGGTCAAGTATTAAGAAGGATGGGTTAGGAGGAGGAGGAGGAGGAGGAGGAGGAGTAGTAGGAGAAGGAGGAGGAGAGGGGGAGGAGTAGACGAGATTGGTTAATAATCATAACTGGCTCGAGAGGGGCAATTGCCATAGAGTGATAACATATATAATGACTACGCTAGACATGAGATAAGACGGGGTCAAAACACTAAATTGCCTAGTTCTGTGTGGTCCGGTGGTGGCAATTAAACTAAAATTCTCTCTAATTGTGTTACGTCTAATTCATCTCTAATTTAGGATCCCAATGCTATTCCTGCTAAATTATTCTGTTGTGGTAAATTTATTACGGCAAGGAGGGGAACACACTTTTTTCACACTGGCATTGGCACCGGCGGAGAAAATCTGCAGACGACAAAAATGCGCAAGCTACCACACGCTAATGGCCCCTACAAGCTAAGAGGATCAAGAACTCAGAGCCTTGGGGACCTGTGACTGGCATGGCATTCTTACCCCAGCAGAAATAGCGAAGGAAAGGCATGAAGTAGCCCAAAATATCCCCAGCCACCAAAATAAAACTCAGGGGGTGTGGGATTTTTATCATCATGTAGGATGGCCAATTGCTGGAGTTTGATGCTGGCTATGCTTTCAGCATGGGACTTCATCGCTTGTGAACGATTTTTTTCTTCTCCCTTATGGTTTTGCGACGATCTTCACGTAGAAAAGCCATTGTCCTCCCAGGAACTCGGTTTGAGTAGTGGTACCGTATTTTTCACCAACATTACCTCATCGTTGTGTACAGAGCGCCAGACGTCACCTACCACCAGAATACCACCATACCACCGTACCAATGAGTTAGTGACCTGATGTCGTTGCTGCTGCCATTGCCAACCTCAACAGTTTCTATTTTCGCACAGTTATCATTTTCGTTGAGTGAACCTGTTGGGGGTAGTAATCCCATGTGGCAAGATCTTACGTTCGTGGTCACTCGTTGTAGACAATTCTTTTTCTTGTCTTCCCCAATTTTTTTGCCGTTGCAGACTAAATTTGCTACCTTTGTGCTAGCGTTTGCTTCGCTGGAAATGAAGCTTCGTTTGCTTACTTGCCTGAAACGGAAATTTTCTCACCACCACCATTGTTGGTACGTCGCTGGAGTTGTGCCATATGATAATGAACAAGCCCATTGTTCAACTGGGTGTATAAATGTATGTGTGTCACGTGACAACCCCGACATTTTATGTTGCTTTTGTTGGGTTGGCATATCCGGCACATATCACTGAGATCCGATGAGCTTTGTTGGGTAGACTGCAGACAAGCCAGTTTGGTGGGGCTCGGCAATCAGCGACTGCAAAAAAACTCTTGATGTGGAGTACATAACCAAGCACTTAATTACATGAGGTCATAGACTGAGCAGCAGCTGAGTTATGATAAGCATTGGCATGGACCAAGAAACAACTATATGGGGGGTGTATTTTCACTGTGACAACATAACGCATCTAGTGACGTCCATTTAAAAACTCCTGCTATTCCATCACCAACAGGACATGAAACGAGCTTTTGTCACACTCGCAAATTAACCCCCCAAGCATCAATGCAACTACCCCATGCAACTGCAACTGATATGGAATTACCGTATAGATAACAGCCCACCGCCGAGGTAATACTTGTCAAATCTCCAGGCGCCGGTAAATCTCATGATAAATTATTTATATAACAAACACCACCTCTCGCGCTTGTCATCTTCTGATTATAATAAAGAAACCCATGCCGCTTTCCGTTTTGGTCCAAAAACGCGATTTAAGTTATCGCTCCCGTTTAGGAAATGCACGTGACCGGAGTATGGCTACAGGGTCCTTAAGTATGTGCTAGTAGTGAAGAAGATGAAGACATGGCAATGGAAGAAACTTGGGTATTTGGAGAAGTAAAGGAATGTAGCCTGACTATGCAATGAGGCATTGGTAAGATTTATGAGTGGTTTTGTCTTGTTTGCATAATGTTTCATCGTAATTACAGCCTTTACGTCTTCTGCAAAACATGACAGGCAAGAGGTATGTTGAGTGAGTGCCCAGAGAAATCGAGAATGTTTTGGGTAAAAGCCTCTTCGGCTAGTAGACTCGAAACGTTGGGAGGGCGGTATTAAATTCCATCGTTAAGACCTAGCTTGGTTTTCACTGAAATCGGTTTTGATATTGGGACTAAATTTCTATACTTAATGTTAAAAGGCTAGTCATTTCATGGTTAAGCTCCCTGGTACCATTACTTCCTCCTACAAATACACTCTAAAAGTCCTGAAAACACAAATTACCTGAATTAATTAATTATTATGAACACTCTATATTATTAAGTTACAACAATCTCTCCTCGAATCTCAACTCGTTGTTGACTGGCAAACCGACCAATAATCTCAACAAGTTCTCCAATGCTTGTCTTTGCTTGTTTAAACCGTTGATTGGCTTGAAACCTGGCTTGGACAATGGAGCCTTCAACCAGTAGGACAACAAGGTCAAAACAGCGTAGAAATCTTGGTACTTGTCATCACCCTCGTCGGATCTCTTGTAGTGAACTCTCTCCAAGAATTCAGTAACAATAACCAAATCAAGGATCAATGGAGTGGCCAACAAAGAGTCCTCACAAACGTTGTGAATAGAAATCTTGTTGTGTCCACCAAGCATCAATTCGGAGTAGTACTCGTCCATGGCAACCTTGGAGTCACCAACAGCTGGCAAGTACTTAATGACGATACAGTGATCAACCTTGTCACCATCTTCCTTGTTGTACAAGATCTCGTTAGACTCGATCATGTCGTCAACAACGGATTGCTTGGAGATCTCCTTAGATCTGAATTGCTTTGGAGAACTCAAGTTGTAACCATCGTTGTTACCCAAGTGGTTGTAAGAAGCGATGGAAAGGGGTTTGATACCAGCATCAACCAAGAATTGGGCCAAGACGGACTTGATCTTGGTTTGACCACTCTTGAAATCGTCACCACCAATGAAGGAGTTGTTCTTCTCGGCCAATTCAATGACACCTGGAACGAAAGTGTTTTGTGGGGAACCGTTAATGTATGGAACCTTCTCCAAGATAGAGGCAACAGCGAAGACAGTAGATGGGGCGATCTCGGCGTGACTGTTCTTGATAGAAGCCAAAAGGTTCTCAGAGGTGTCGTTGACGTTTTCTAAGACGTCAGCGTATCTCTCGGTGTTAGCAGACCACAAGACAATGACCTTGTCCAAAGAGTTAGACTCCTTGAAGTCTCTGATGTCTTTTCTGATTCTCTCAACATCAGCCCACTTGTCACTAACGTTTGGTTCACCCTTGGCTGTCTTGTTGAAGATGTTGTTAGCTCTCTCACTTTGGTTCAAAGCAATGAAATCTGGGTAGTAGATAGATGGCTTTGGAGTGATTTCCTTCAAGTATGGAGCCAACTTCTTTTGCAAATCAACGTCCAAAACCTTGGCTCTCTTCATGGCTTTGTCCAATGGCAAACCGTTGATATCCCAACCGCTGACAACCAAGTCGTTAGGGTTAACGAATGGAACAATAGAGTTGAATGGAGCGTAAACATCGTTACCAGTCTCCTTGTCAATACCAAGCTTGATGGTGGAGGATTGAGTGACGGAACCGTAGTAGTTTGGCTTGACGACACCTTCCTTGTTTTCGAAAGAAATGTTGTGCTTGTTAGCCAAGATTGAGGAAACAAGAGTAGTACCGTTGTTACCACCTAAACCGACCAACAATAAACCGACCTTTGGCACCTTCAAGTCGACCTTGAAGTCGTAGTCGATAGCAGTTGGAGTGACACTCAATCTACCAGTAGATGGGTCCTTCTCGACTACTGAGTTCTCGTAGGTGAACTTGGTGAGCAAAGCGTCTCCGTTGGAGACGGCCTTTTCTGTGTTGAACTGGATGTTCTTGTTGGTGAAACCTTCTTTAGCAGAGGAGTATTGAATAGGAGCCATGTTGTCTGTATATTAATAGTAGGTGATTACTATGGTTGAAAAATTACAAAATTTGAACTAATTATATCCCTGGATTCACCACATATTTATACTTTAGAAAATCCCTCAACTCCTGTAAGCCCAATGCATCCTCCTCTACTTCTACACGCCCATTCGTCGTCCAAAGTTGGTGTATGGGAATTGGCGATGGTTAAGGATTATTCCCGATTGGGAACAACGTGCATACAACTCGCCGTAATTTCGCCGAACGTGCAGGGTTTGTTATGGTGAGGACACGACCCCCACATGAACACAGCTGCATGTGTAAATGTAGCCCCTATTCACTGTTATGGGACGACTAATAGAAGAGATCTAGTTTCATGGAACAAGTCTGACGACAATTGCATCGACGCCGTTTGGGCGATGACATAGACATCGAACACTGTAGGCCAAAAAAACCGCTGCGTTGCCCTTTTGACAGTTCTAGTGTCACCAGGAACCAATCAAATTCCCAACGGAGAAAGTTATTTTCCACGTACTCCTTCCTCCCGCAAAATGGAGAAGTCAGTGTCGCTGTACACAAAACTGTATTTCGGCGAGATTGTTCGTATTTTAGTATCCGGCGGCATGCCATTGGACGACAGTAGGACCATAGTTGCCTTGGTATTACGTCACAGAACTAGAACATTAGTTAGAAAGGGGACACGGATCCGGGTTGTACTTCGCTATTGTGATTCTGTGATTATACCGCATGGCAATATGGCGTATGGCGGAACTCTGTGGAAGAAACTCCCCTATTAGCATTGTTGTATTATTGTTGTATTATTGTTGTGATTTTGTTAGTGCAGATCGGATGGGTAAAATGCACCTGCTGACGGTCTGGGTTTGCAACTTACCGTCTATTCGGGTAAAACTTAGATATGAGCTATAAGGCTAGCCGGAACCCTTCGTCTTGAATATATTATATTTCTCTATATAGCCATGTCCAACATTGATTTGTAAGCGGAATTATCGTGATCTCTGCAAACGCCCCGAGCCTTCTGCCCTCGACTCGTTCCCACCATTTGTCTTATGCTGATGATTTAATTTACTCTCCTCGTCTCAGTGAAAATCGACTGGCCCTAATTTGGTGAAGGCAGTGTTGTCTCGGTGAATTTCGGCGAAATGTGCATAGGCACAAACCACAAGATCTAACGTGGAGGTGGAGAATTGTGGAAGTTCTAGTCGTCTTGATATAAGGGTTCCTGTAGCAACCATTCGTAACAGATCGTTATTTCCGTTATATCTTGTCTAATTCTTATTTTGTGCCTTGTTTTCTTACTAAAGCAGCAGGTGTATTTTTCATGGGCCCTTTTCTTGTTTTGCTAAGCCCGAAATCTATTTAGACATATTCTGTAGTTGTCCTTGTGATGTCTCCAAGGTAAACAAAAATCGCTGTTATTTCAGGTTATATGAAATGTAATTCTAATTTACTAATGATTGGGGTCTTCATTTTAACCATAAAAAATTCCGTTTATACATTGTAGAGTCATGGAACTTGTTCTGGAGGTTATCGTTATTCATTATATACTATAAATTCAATTATCTATTTAAATTACTTGTCTAAAGTTTAGCTTGCTTCTTAAGATCTTTAGAGAGACCTAAAGCTACGAGTCTAGCAATACTCATCGTGGAAACCATTGGATTGACTCCGCTGGCAGTGGGCATCGCACTGGAATCGGCAACATAGATATTACTACTTTCAAACAAGCGTCCTCTTTCATCACAGGCTCCATAACCTGGCCCCTTTCCAGACATACGAACAGTACTCATTTGGTGAGCGGAAGAATAAGCTGTTGCAAAAGTATCAAAATAAGTCTTGGAGATTTTAGTTCTCCACTCATTGTAGTCCTTGTCGTCAATACTTCTATCTTCCTTTGGTTTGCTGGACTTGAATCTTGGAATCCATGCCTGAGGAGTAAAAATTTCTTGAGCTCCTTCGATATATAAAAGATCTGCTGCAATCAAGCTACCTTGTAAAAGTGCATTACGATCGAATTTATTGACAGCATAGTCAATAAGAATACTGTCCTTTTTCTTAGGGTCTTTAGTAACAGATCCAGAGGACGTATCTCTAGCAATAAGAAGCACAGGAACCAAGTGCTGGTAGCTCAAGAGATCCTTTAACAACTTGTCACTTGAATCCCAGGGCAAAAAAACGGCCTGGGTTGCTGGCGTACTCAAAACGATCTCGATTTTGCAGCCATGAGCCTTTCCATCCAAGTCCTCCGCCTTATTACAAAGTGCCGTCATAGGAGCATAACTTGAAGGATCAGTCTTCACATTTTGACCAAAGTCTCCAAAGATAAGAGTTACTGGATGCAATTTCAAATTCTTACCAATGTTCTTGTTGGTGAATCCCGAATTTTGCAAGATTATAGGAGAGTTTAAGGCACCGCCAGCAACAACAAACTTCTTTGGACCTACAATTTTGAAAGTCTTTCCTGTCAGGACATCTTCACACAAGACGGCTACGGCTTTTCCACGGTCATGAATGATTTTAATAACTCTTACCTCATCCATAAACTGAGATCCGTGAGCAGCTGCGTCACGGAACCAACATTCCACTGATCCTTGTTTTATTCCGTACTTGCATCCAAGATGACAGAAGCCACAACTATGATCTGGATGACTTCCACTGTTCTGAGGAATGTCCTTATATGGGTAACCCAATTTAGCAGACGCTTCTTTTAAGAGATTGTTACCAAACGAATGTTTGATGTTTTCAGTTGTAACACCCATTGTTTTATAGACAAATGCCTGACTATTGTCGTAGTCTTCAGAGGCTGCCCATTCGAGACCGTAATCTTCATACCATTCTTTTCTGACTTTGAACGGAGTTTTCAAACTAGCTAACCAATTGACTGTTGAACCACCTCCAAAAGTAGAACCTGCCAATAAAGTCATCTGGCCATTAATGGTTGGCAAAACACCCTTGTTCTGGTATAAGTTTTTGTATCCCTCTTTATCGCCGAAATTGAATTGATCTCTGCTATAATATTTGCCTTTTTCAAGTACCAAAGATATATAACCTTCTTGAGCAAGGGTATGAGCGACTACACCAGCACCCGATCCTGAACCGATAATCAAAACATCAATATCTGGAACGCTTAATACATCTCCCACTGGCTTTTTCAACATGGTGTATTTGAAAGTATCTATTTGTTGATCTTCATATAATGTCTCTCTAAGTTCTCTTCCAGGATAGCTGACAGCTTTTTGGTGCAATTCACAAGTACGAACAAATGCAGCTACAGTGATTTGGAAAGACGCTCTGAACAACTTTCTCTTTGTTTCAAATGGAGAATCCCTCCATACTCTCAACAAGCTCTCTTTTTGTTGTATTGTCATGTCCTCAACCAATGTAACGGAGTTTGTGATCAATGGTGACAAAATCCTCGTGCCCAAGATCGTTGTGAAAAGAATGAAGGCTTTGGTTGACTCCAGGGTTCCACTGTTAATCGTTTCCTTGACGATTTCTTTGAATTCACGGTTTTTTGATGGTGTCAACTTCTCCAAGTACTCAGATACTTTTTCTGGAGGGAAGTCTGGCGCCAAGTATGCCTTAATGGCCTCAGCCGTTGTTCCGTGGATTACTCCATCGGCCAAATTGGCGAAAATGTCTGCGTGCCAATCCTCAACAGCTTCAAAGTTGAACATTCTTTTGCAATACTAACTGTTAAACCACCAGATCACTAGCAAACTATAAGAAAGGACTATTTATGTAGATTTTTCACTAACTGACAATCGACTTACTGTTCCATTGTCTTTCTTCTCTTACCATAAATACAGAATTTCCATTCTTTATAAGTACCAGTTTCAACAGGCTTGGCATAGGATACTCCTTTATGCACCCATCGGAATTAGTGATTTTGCAATCCAAACGGTGCCGCATTGTGCCCCTCAAAAGAGTTATGCGAACCACTTGATACAAACACTCGTAAATAGTAGGCATATCAAGCAGATCGTGGGGGGGGGGATGAGGAGGGGGGATGTTGATAGTCTCACATGCGAAAACGAGAGTCGGAGTTGTTCAATATTTTACAGAAGAAGTAAAGATCTTCGACAGAAGCATATGTTGCAAAAACATGGACATTTTAACTAAATAATACCAACCGCATTGCATGAAAGCCATGCCGAAGAAGGCTGTTTTATTTTAATACAGAAATCGGTATAGTGTACTAGTTAAGAATTGATCACGTGACCACAGCAGTCCCCATACAACATACAAATAATGAGTCTGTGGAGTTTTTATAATTCAGCTGGATTGCAAAAGGTGCCCTTTTGTTGGAGGGGACCATATCACCTCACGTCGACTGCTGTAGAATGCCTCTGGAAGTGACACATGCCTCTCGTGTCGGTATAGCTTTCGGCTAAAACATATGCTATCGGACTTGTCGAATAAGCTTTCTCCATGTTTCATCGGGTGCAGGAAGATTGACCTGGTTGTGAGTTGTTAGGAGATGAAAGAAGTAAACGGGCGGATTTCTTTACTACACTCACGGCCTTGCATATACTACGAATCGTCCACGAGAACAATACCGGCAAGAGTACCATGATTCCCGATAAAGTTACGAATAATGATTTGCTACAAACCAACAGTGGTATAGCAAATCAGGTCTACGAAGTAGTCTTCGACCAAAAAAGAAACTACGCTACTCTACATCAAAGAATGTATAGCTGATCCTTGCACCAATCCCCATACGGGCACACGAAGGTAATCCCTTAGAAATAACAAAGTATTAACAGATGGAATGCTGCACCCAAGATCAACCAATTGTTCTTCAGTCCATTCAAAAGGAAATATCCACAACAATATCCCAGTGGTCATGGGTCAGAGCGCCGTAATGGGCTCAACCTCAAAGGGATGCTTTGCGTCGCTAATGGCTGTGAATTTGCGTTAAGAAGAAAAGCTTTCAACATTTTTTCATCGTACTTTCCAGTGCTATTTATACTCATCGAAAAATTTGATGTCTCAAATATTGCGGGCGGGTAACCCCTGGAACATTATCTGGGTTTGCACCCATTGATGATTTATGGGTATTTCACAAACTTGTTATGGTGTTTCGTTCGTGGGTATCGTTTATAATAATTTAAATACTATGAAGACTATTGTAATATGAGCGCTATTGAAGCTACAGCCTTTTCAAGGAGCTGTTGATATTGCTCGCCATAGTGCTGTAGTTCTTCCTACTTCTATGATGGGACTCTATGGCGATAATTACTTTGGAGAAAACATCCTCGTAGACGTTCGACGCCCACAAAGTGTCCATATGTTCGTAGCCTGGACAGAGGACAACGTCAAGCATAGAAGCCATCTTTTCGTTTTGATCTAAAATCAATTTCTTGGTACATTCAATATCCACCAAAATGTCACTATCTCCATAGAAGAGGACCATTGGAACATCGAGATGGTGGGCAATCGGAAATGGAGCTACTCTATGACCCTTACTTTTCAGAGCAGTAGATAGAATCGAAAGCTTGGTTTTGCCAAACTTTCCAGTTTCATCGAACATTTGGAACCGCTTAGCGCTAATAATCTGAAACCAATGCGTTAATGATTTAACAGAGGAGTTTGAAAACATATGGGGATACCCCAATTTCTTCTGATCTTCTGACAAGTTCTTTCCCGACCATCCAAATAAATATACCAAGGAAACATCTACCACTTTCTCGTAGAGTTTCGGTCCCATTATGGATGACCAAAATGAAACAGATGACATGATGGCTCTGTTACCGAATAGGCTGTATAAAAAGCCACTATCCTTAGCAGTTTGATCAACAATTATTCTAAACACTGGATGGTTCAAGTTCTTGGGTATCAAAGCTGGAGACAACGCTATGAACATATTCAAGTACTTATTAAGATATGGGTGCAAACTCAAACTGGCAAACAACTGGGAACACCCTTGTGAGAAGCCAATGTAAGTGATCTTGTCTTCAGGACGATAGAAGGACTTGATGTATCCCAATATAGCAGGAATATCATAATATGCAAATTCATCTAGTGAAAAGTCCCAGAATTTAGCATCTGTCACAGATAATTTCAAATGTTTTCTGGAGTATTTATTTCCTCTGTTGTTTCCCAACCATACTTCGTATCCCAAATCAAGTAACAAGTATGGTAATGACTTGTTCTTTTCTGAACCCAAAACAAAGAGTTCTGAGTTGGTAAGCATTCCATGGTGGAAATAGGCTATTTTACCCTTTTCGACATGAATTACTCCTGGCTTCTCTAGCTGATGAATCACTAGTATATAACCATCTTCTGTTGTGACTACGTGCTCTCGAACGATGTAGCCGCTAGCTTGCACAATGTCGGTTATATCCTTGGCATTTATGAATGTTGATTCCTCTTTTCTATTGGATTCTTTCTCTTGTTCTTTATTCGACCAATTCGTATTCTCCTTATTAGCGCCTACTAGATATGTCAATCTGAGGTAGTAGCTATAGAGATATTCCAATTGGATCCGAAATACGAGAAGTCCTATATTAACTACAGTTGTAACGAGCGACGTCTCCAGAGAAGACATATTGACAATAACTAAAAATATATAGTGAACTAAACTGAACTAAAACGTTCAAAAATACAAACGTTCAAAAATACAAACTCTCACCTAAAAACAGTATACTGGTAGTATATCACTAAAGAATACTAAACACAATAAAGACAAAAAAAATAAACTCTCCAATATTATAAATAGTTTAAGAATATTTCACAGCTCTTGTTTATGCCTATTGACACAAATATTTACACAAAACGGGCTTTGTTTTTTCGCAAACGATCGGAACGACGGGAGAGTGAGATTTGAACGTGGAAGATAAGCGATGGGTGCAAAGGATGCGAGGGATGCGAAAGTATGGATGCGATGGGTGATGTGTGAGTGTAATGTGTGAGTGCGATCAATGCACAATGCAATGTGTGAGTTTATTGGGAGTAGATGTTGCAACGTTTAAGTTGAAAAATTTTTGACAGACCATTCTATTGATTGAGGAGCTGGAGTTGTTGGTGGAAATGTTGATAGAAGGCATATATACAATATCCCATTGCTAATGTACAATGTCTCCTTACTAATATTCAATGCCAATTACAAATTGTCTCATGCTCATATGTCTCGTTTCTAATATACATTGTATTCTATGCTAATATGGAGAGGATATACAGAAATGGCATCTGTATATAATTATATTTACAAGTAAATCCCCGAAACTCGGATTGAAAGCCATAGTAACAGTGAAGACAAAACATCCAAGAGCCAAGTTAAGCAAGGAAAAAGGCCCGTGACGCAATAATATCATCTTTCACTACATGCAATAAGACCCCAGAAGTAGTACTAAAACCATGGTAATTTTAAGTCAAATTACTGTTAAAATATACCAAACCATTTCTTCCTCTTCTCAGGGGCTTGTTCTGGAACATAATCGCCGTTTTTAACCAATTCAGCAGCAAATTGCTTATGCATATCTAATTCTCTCAACAATTTCTCCTCCTGTTCTTGTTGGATTCTTTGTGCTTCCAAGATATGTCTTTCTGAAGGTCTATTTAATGCATATTCGGTTTCAGTGGTCTTTCTAATTGTTTCTGGAATATAATCTGTGTCTCTAACGTTTCTCACACCAATTGAAGAATCCTTAGGGTGGTACAAATCATCATATTCTTGATCTGTCAATGTAGAGACGTATTCCTTTAATCTCAATCTGGCACGGTAGAAGTCAGACATCACATTTTCTCTTCCGTCATTCCAACGGTGGAAAAATGCAAAGTAGAATACAATAGAGCCTCCAATGAATGTTCCAAACCAACGAGATCCGGTGTTTAATCTCTGATTGGTATCCACTCTTCTTAAAACTTTGTATTGGCCAGGATATAACTCAGATGGTGGTCTCGGTGTATAATTCAATCTTTTCATTGTTTCATTGACCTTTTTATATTGCGTTGGATCCTTGGGTATAGAAGAGAATCCCTCGGGTTGCTTTCCAGGTATTTTGTATTCAGAAGGGTAACCTTCTGGCGGTCTTACGTCGGTAGGATCGTATGGGTTATATGGAGCTTTTGGTGGAGTCCAGCCTTTAGGGTTCGGTCTTCTTTCGAAGTCCGGCTCCTCTGGGGTTTTTTGGTTATTTCCTGACATTGTGACAAGTAACCGGTAATATTCTACCTACGAAAAAATAGCCTTGTTCTTACAAATATAGCGACTAAATCAACAATCTAATGAAGCATTACTTCTCTTCACTTCATTCTTTCACAATCACCAAAATGGTGAACTGGAGTTTTTCAGTTTATGTGCAGTGACAACGTTCGATGTACTATTTAACAAGAGATGGTATGGGAAGTCAGGGAAATGTTTGTATTACTGTGGATCAGGAAAGAAAGGCGGTGTTGGTATATTGTGAGTCGAGAATTGAGAATTGAGAATTTCATTCTATTACGGTTATCTTCAAACTCATTCTTTCTTCTCTTAAGAGTGCTAGTCATCTTCAATTGATTATCTTCAACTCGCTTCTCTATAAACAAGAAGTGACACAATAAAGGGACTACTTCCCTGCATAAAATCACTGAACTTATTCAATTCATAGTATATAATGAAGCTACAGTATACTATAAAGCTACTTCTATTGAGACATGTCGTAGTAAAAATAAAAACAAACCTTCACTTCGTCATAATTCAAGATCTATCTGAAATCGAAACCAGTACAAAAATTATTTACACCAAATGTCATTTTCAATACTTCTAACATGAATCCTTATAATAATTTATAGTAGTGCTCCTCTCCACAGACTCCAACTGTGTTCCTACACATTGATCCTTTTCGCTTCACCATTTCACGTCATTCACGTCTTCATGTCGCATTTTCGCAGCTACCAAAACCCACGAAAACCACGACATTTGTGGAGATCGCTACTGGTACACTCATTAATGTGAGTTTGAGTTGGTTACTCTCTTTATCTCTTTGTAGTCTATACCTTTTCAGTGGGTTTTTGGTTAAGTCATTCGGGATTTGGCACATTGTAGGGCTGTTGAAGTGGCAATTGAGGCGAGAACCAGTGTATTCTTTTCTTTACCCATACATCCCAACATTGAAACAAATCATTCATGTCTTACCTATCGCATTTCCTAGAATTCTTCTCTTTGGAGACGCTAGATGTAAGGCTCTTCCCTCCAGCAGATGCCGCTAGAAAACAAAATATCATTAAAAAGGCCAGCCCTGTATCCCGATGGAAAACTACGGAATTCAAATTTTACTTGGGCGTCTTTGCCGTAGTTGTACCCTTGATGTGGTACACAGCCATGACTGCTTCTAATGAGCACAACCCTAATTACCCCAGATTTGCCCATTTGTTGAGTGATGGGTGGATGTTTGGAAGAAAAGTGGACAATTCGGATCAGCAATACCGTTTTTTCAGAAACAACATTCCACTTTTGTTTGGATTGGTAATTCTTCACTCAATTTTGAGACGTGTAGTCACTCCGTTGTTGAGGATACCCAAAAGATCATACTTCGACTTTGGCTTCGGTGTTATTTTCTTGTTTGCCATTCATGGTGTTAATTCATTTAGAATCAGTATCCATCTCACAGTCAATTATCTCATCGGAAAGTATGTGAAATCTCCAAAAGTTGCTCTTTGGGCAACATGGGCCTATGGATTACTGACGTTATTCATCAATCATCATTTCAGAACAGTACCTTTCGGAATAGATATTATCGACCATGGTTTCAAGGGTATTGTTGAAAGATGGGACGTTTTCTACAATATAACATTGTTGAGAATGCTTTCATTTAACTTGGATTTCTTGGAGAAGAAGAGAGAAGGAGAGAATTTGCTTAAGCCTGTTACAGGAGGTAGCCATGAATTGAAGGACCTTAGTGCCAAAGGACAGAAAGGCGAAAAGCCCAAGGAAGTGTTAAAATTTGTAGATCTTGATGATAGACAAAGACTTAAAGCACCTCTTCCTTTGAGTGAATATAATGTTGTCAACTATTTGGCTTATATCACGTATACCCCATTATTTATTGCCGGACCTATCATAACATTCAATGATTATCTTTATCAATCGAATTACCAACAGGTCAGCTCGGTTAAAGACTACAGAAGAACATTCATCTACTTCTTAAGATTCTTGTTCTGTGTATTTGTCATGGAATTCTTGCTTCACTTCATGTACGTAGTTGCTGTGTCGAAGACCAAGGCCTGGCATGGAGACACACCCTTCCAAATTTCAATGATTGGTCTTTTCAACTTGAACATCATTTGGTTGAAATTATTGATTCCATGGCGTTTGTTTAGATTCTGGAGTTTATTGGATGGTATCGATCCCCCAGAGAATATGATAAGATGTATGGACAATAACTACTCCGCTCTTCAATTCTGGAGAGCATGGCACAGATCTTATAACAAATGGATTATCAGATACATCTACGTCCCATTAGGTGGAGGGGGAAAGTACAGAATCGTCAACAGTTTGTTTGTATTCAGTTTTGTTGCCATTTGGCATGACATAGAGTTACGTTTATTGATGTGGGGCTGGCTTGTTGTATTATTCTTAATGCCTGAGATCATTGCAATTGCTATCTTCAAGAGATTCGAAGGTAACTGGTGGTACAGATACTTAAGTGGTATTGGAGCAGTAGGAAACATCTGGATGATGATGATTGCAAACTTGTTTGGATTCTGCTTGGGTCAGGATGGTACGGTTGCTTTGTTGAAAGAGATGTTCAACACTTATAATGGAATACAGTTTACAATCTTAGCGTCGGGGTGTCTTTTTGTTGCTTCACAAGTGATGTTTGAATTGCGTGAAGCGGAGATGAGGAAGGGAATTAACGTTAAATGTTAGTTCGTATAGTAAAGAAACCAATGGATAGGAGTAAATAGCTCATTAAGTAAAGTATATTTATTTAGGATATTTAAGATAGGAATGTATAAGAAGATACCATTGTTGAAGCATTTGTAAAGTGGAAGAGAAGGAGGAACGTTGAAGGAAACTTTATTTAAGCAGATTTGAAGTAATTGTGATATTCAATCCAGTGAAGTGACCTTCTTAGATATCGATTTGGCGTAGCCTCCCATCTAAGGAATATAAATGATATTGATGTACGTTGCCAATATAGTACTTGATACAGCTAAATACATAGGGTAGTGGCTTCCACAGTTCTTCTAGGCCGTATAACCCCTCGTCGTTTTAAGATCTTTACTCTATTTACGGCTAATAACCAGAGCATACGATATAGACATTTCCATATCCTGCAACTATCCAATACTACTTTCCCCCTATACTGTTTCTTTCTGCAACTACCAAAACAATTACACATTACATCATCATATCGCCATAACCACTCCCACACCAAGAGACTACTTCATCATTTCACCATTACATTTCACCGCATCCATTTCACCACATACATTACCACCACCACCATCACATCACGTCCCAACACACAATTTCGCAGCCTTTTTCCTACAGCCCTTACTTTTACGGTAACCACTCAAACTACTTTTTCCTACGCTACCATCCTTTCCACCTTACAAGCACTGTAAACAACTGTGGATCGTTCTAAAATGGTGAGACAAGTGAGTGCATTAACACTTTCTAACGAGCATTCGTATCGTAGTTTAAATTTAATTTGTTGCATCATCTGGATAATTGTACATTTATAATTGGTGCACATACATTTATATTACATTAGATTTAAAGTATATTATATTGTCTTACTGGTGTAGATAAGTGTACATATAGAAATATATATAGATATACATATAGATATAAGAGAGGAACTATATGAGTATATAAATAGATATAGTTATAGATATAGTTATAGATATAGTTATCGATCAGATATAGACATAGACTGATTTCTATTTCTATTTCTATTTATTCTTATATTTATACTTATACTCATATTTATACTTATATTTATACTCATATTTATACTTATATTTATACTCATATTTACACTTACACTTGCACTTCTTCTCATACTTATATGCATTGGTTGGTCACAATCTGCTGTATATATTTATATTCCATTGAGTTCGTTTTATGTCTTATCTTTAATAGGCTTTTCATTCCCGTCTTAGATTGCACTATCCTCGCTTTCACTTCTCCTTCGTTGCTACAAAAAGACTAACACAGATCATACACCATGGCTCCTCCTATTCCCGTGTTCAGCAGATCGGAAATACTGTCCAAATACAGAGAACAGCTAAGAAACCCAGACAAGTACAAATGCCAATTGAAATCGTTGACTCAGCACGAATGCACGTTCAAGACATCGCCCGACAGAAGCAGTCCCCCAGAAATAATATGTTTGCCCTTCAAGAGGTTGTTCCAGCGATGTATGGTGCCCACCACAATCAAGGAAAACGGCAAGAAGAGGGTTGTCCAACGGTTCATAAATATAGAAGTCACAGACAGTCAAACAAATAGAGACTTACTTGATGATAAGTCCAAATACGGCCGAGATGTCCAGGACTTCTTGAATGCAGAAAGAGACTTCCGTAAACTCCTAGAAATGGAACTGGAAGGAAACTTATGAAAAGATGACGAGATCACTCACATCCACAAGATGTGAATATTGAAGGGTTCACAGTAGTGAAAAATTAAGGGTTCACAGTTGGGTGACATTTACAAATGTGACTGTCAATAAGCTCCGTCTTGTAAGGCCACCACATTGATATAGAAAGTGAACACATCAGGATCATCTTGAATATCATCCTCCTGATACGAAATAGGCTACTTAGTTGCAATAAATTTCATGATCAAAAAAGCCAATGAGGCTACTAATAAATAGTGCATTATAACAACTTTATTGTGATATCTAAATATAACGGTCACTAAACCTATGCTATAAGGGCCAATAAACAAATAGAGAGATAAGGGTCGAGTCCGAAACGAATGAAAAGGAGTAAGACCATGTAGCAATGATAGCCATGAGCACTCAGCTCAGTCAATGAAGCAATGCTCTTGATGAACATATTGTTTGATAATTGCTTGTCACAGACAACCAAATTAGAAAGTGGATCCCTCAGCAGGTTGGGCCAACTTCTTGTTAGCTGGTGATGCCATGCTCTTTCTCAACTCCAAAAGAACAGTCTCCATGGTGTAGTTTCTCTTCCAGTTCTTCAATGTGTCGAACTCCGATACCACGACGTTTCCAGCATTGTCAACACATGGAAGATTTATCTTGGAAATGAACTTGACTTTTGGAGGCTTGTCTGGATAGCTCTCGTCACAGATGATGGTCAAGGAGTAGATTCTGTTTTCATGGGTGGAGTGTGGAGGACCCAAGATGGTTCCGTTCCAATAGGTCATGGTGATATCGTCCTGGTTTGTCAAGCCGTAGGAAATCGACTCGGCGCCAAGGCCCTTTTCTCCTTTTTCTAACTCCTCCAATAACTTGAAGTTTCTAGGACTGTTTCTATGTTAGTACTGAGATCTTTCATTTTGTCATACATTGGATCGGTTGGTTGATGCTACACTAAGACAAAAGGGACCAGGTGATTTCGGGCAAAAATTGCTATTTTTTCCCCCAAATAAACGGGTAACCAATACATTGGCACTGCCTATATCCCAAGTCTACCATCAGATACATACATCTTAGACATTTTTACCTATATTCTATACTGTTCTTGTAAGCAACCAGTATCTCACTGTCACTGTCACTGGTCTTTCTAAGCGCCGCCATACAAAAACCTGAATCACTCGTGTGGGTGTGTGTGCAGGAGCCGATATTCCAAAGTGTGAGTTAGTGAGAGTGGTGGTAGTGAGTGGTAGTGAGTGGTGGTAGTTATTGGTAGGTAGGCAGCTGGTAGGTAGTAAGTTAGTTAGTAGTAGTTAGTTAATAGTGAGTTAATAGTTAATAGTGAGTTAATAGTTAATAGTGAGTTAATAGTTAATTAGTAGTTGGTTAGTAGTAGTTAATATTAATTGTTCGCTTATTGTTAGTTAATTGTTAGTTAGTAGTCAGTTATTAGTTAGCTAATAGTCAATTAGTAGTTGGTTAATAGTCAATTAGTAGTTGGTTAATGGTTAATGAGTAGTTGGATATTAGTAGTTATTTTAGTAGTCAATTAATAGTTAGTTAATAGTTTATTTTCAGGGTATTCTGTAGTTACTGGTGAAGAACTATATAGAATGAGAAAGAATACATGAGAGAAGTGGAACTCAGTGGGATGTAAATTCAATGTTTGATATATATCTATACTGAGAATGACTATAGTACCATTTGACTACATGACTAAATGACTATTACGTTAGATAGTTACTTTCTTGTAAGAAGAGGTTATTCTCATAGGAAGTTTCATGTCAAATGTCATATGTCATATGTATGTCAAATTCTTTAAGGCACACGGAAAATTCGCAGTAAATACTTTAATTCCCTACAGCATAACTCTACTGCGCTGTAAAGGTTCATAGTTTTCCCCAGTTAGTTCAAAAAGCGAACATAGTATAACATAGCATTGTATAACATAACATAATGCAACATACATAGTATTCTCTCTCTTATATTTTACTCTCAAGATCACACTCACTCCCACTATAGTAATCTTCTAGTCACACTTGGAGTCTCGACTTTTTGCAATTTTATCAGCTTTTATAGCCTCACAATATTCTCATAGCTGTCGACTCTCTATCTCTCTTCTCACTCTATAGTCTACGACTAGTCAAGGGCAGTCTCTTCTCTCGGGGTCACCTTAATGCAGAATAATATCATACTCTGACTTTCTTGTGTTCAGCTACAATGTCCTCCCCATTTGCACCCTTCGTTTTCCACCATCTAATCTCCATACTCATAATGAAACTCTGTAGTACTCTCTCTGAGAAGTCTCCTCTCTGAGATCTCCAGGCACACAGCAGTCGAGAAGTCTTAGCTCTCTCTCTTTCATCGCCAGCACTCAGTACTCTCTATTACTCCTGGCTTACATCTCTTTCACCGCCAGTTTTCATCTCATTCATCATCTCTCAGCACATTGATACTTACACAGATTCTCTCTCTCACTTCCCTCAGCACTCTCTCAGTATCACCTCTCCCAGCCCTCAGAATCGTCTTTTTTCGGGTGAGACTTTTCGCGTCTGAAGCTGCGAATGGAGAAACCATCACTGTGTTTATTGAAGAATGAATACCTTCTTCTTTATGGTTAATGGCCTATGATTCGAATCTAATTAACATATATTAACATTAAAAGTTGATAAATACATCCATTACAGGGCTACAATCTCAGTGAGCCATTTTTTATCTGGAAAAGTCCATTATTACACCGTATCTGTCAACCCTAGAGTATAATATTCAACTCACATCTCACATCTCACTAGTCATGTCTAGTACAACTTCGTCACCATTTCTAGAGCATCCGAAATCGGAGTATTCCAACCACGGAGAAACGTCCATAAGATACACAGAAGACACCGAGCTCAACTATAAACAGACAATCTCGAAATTACAGTTTCAATTAGCGTCAACACGCACAGAGAAAGACCTCTTGGAACAACAGAAACAATCAATCATATCAACCTACGAAGATGCCCTCCTCAAAAAAAGTGAAGAATTACATCAGCTACAAGCTAGCTTTGAATACTTATACGAGGACAAAAAGCAACTCGACTCAAAAGTGGATAACCAAAGCCAAATAAACTTGACGTCTATAAAAGGATTGAATGAATCCATCGATCGTCTCACGAAGGAGAATTATAACATCAACAATAAGTACAACGATCTCGAGGCCAAAAATAGCAGATTGAACCGCAAATACGAACAAGTGAGATCTGACTTGAACTTCCAATTAAGTGCCAATGACCAATTGAACACAGAGATCTCCAACCTAAAGTCTATCATACTAAATTTAGAGGGGACAAACGATGATTTAGTAAAAGAACTCAACAACTATTCAACGAGATTCAATGATGATACTTCATTAAACAAGTTGATAGAAGGACTTCAAGTTAAAAACTCTAGTCTTCAAAACATCAATAATCAATTACAGTTAAAAATTGACAGCCTTCTTCAGAATAAAACTTCCAACGAATTGTTAAAACTGAAAAACACATCGTTGTTAAATAAAATACAATATCTCGAAGGTATAGAAGAGAAATACTGCAAGTTAGAAGTCGAGAAAATCGAACTCGAGAACCGTTTTAATGACTTCTTTAAGATCTTGAATGAATCCATTAAAGATGAGACCGATGTAGACGATGACTCAACTAGTGAGACCAAGGTAAAAAGCTTCATTGAAACATTCAAGCAATTGCAGTACAAATACTTGGTTTTTAAAGACAAGTATGATGAGCTGCAGTCATCCGTGAACGAACTCGTTGCAGAAATTCAATCATTAAAAAATCACCAACAAGAAACCTTGATTCCACAGATAGATAGTTTGAAGTCCAAACTTCGAGACCAATCCGATTCAATTGCTAAGCACGAAAGGCAGAAACTTCTTAACTTGAAAGAGATAGAATTTTTGAGGAAGCTGTTGAAGGAAATGGATGAAATCAATGTCAAAAGGGGCAAAGATGAAAGTCAAAATAACAAGTCGACAGACCAATACTTGACAAACTTGGAGAAATTAGTAGATGATTATCGAAACGAACTTAATTCGCTTCAGAAACAGTTACAACAATTCCAGCAGGGTGCACAGATAGGAGATAAAAGAAGAAAGACTAGTACGATAAATGCAGCGGACTCCTCTTTGCATGACAAACTATCAAAGCTACAGAAGGAAAACCTTGTTCTTCTAACCAAAGTGAAGGAAAAGGAAGACGCGGTGGCTAATCTTCAAAGCAAGCTATCTGATGTGCAGAAATTGAATTCCAAGAAAGATCAGTTACAAGTATTACAATTAAAATCCAATTTGATCGCGAAGGACCAAATTGTTAAGAGCCAAACGTTAGAGGCTCTTAGAAAAGAAAACGAAGATCTCATACAGAAATATATCAAGAATCTAGATGGTAAAGACTTGATTCCAAAATCTATCTTCGAACGCCAGGAGGATGATAAAACCATCTTACAAACCAAAATAGATCAGTTGACTAATAGAAACATTAGACTCAGAGAGATTTACGCAAAAAAAAGCAAGGATATCTTAACAATAATATCTAAGTATTTTGGATACTCCATTGAATTTCTTCCTAGCCCATTGAATCCCAATGATCTTTCGGCAAGAATCAAACTCACTTCCCGCTACTTGAATAAAGATAGCAAAAACTACATGGTTATAGATGTTGAAGCGAAAAGCTTGAAAGCATATGGAGACCATGAGTTCAAGCTTTTATGTGAGGAGCTACTGTCTACATGGGTTAAGGGTAAGGACCAAATCCCCTGTTTGCTAAGCGCGTTAAACTTGAGCATATATGAATCTCAAAGTCGTAAAACCTCTGTATAATATTACCTGTAAAGTATAACTAATTTTTATACTTGTTTAATAGAGATTTGGATAAGTGGTGGAGTAGCTCCACTGGTGTTTTTTCAAAATTGGAGAGATCCTTGTTTGTAGCGTTCCATGTTTCGCCTTTGTTTATACCTTCATACTTCTCGTTAAATTTTTGAAGTAAACTGTTCTTTTCTTCAGTCGTTCCGTAGCCATCCAAGAACAAATACAACCAACCCCATGAATCGCCGTTGCAATTATCGTTGTTCAATGCTCTTTCAAACCAAGCCTTTGCCTTGGAATGCTTCCCATCCAACCAGAAGAATATACCAATTTGGAGAAGTATTTCTGGAGAGTTGTTTGTGTTTTTCATGGCATCCACGAATGCTGTCTTACGTTGGGACATTTTTGGAATAAGAGATAAGTACTCAATCCATACACATGAAGAACTAGGAAAGATTTTTAATGCTTTATTGGTAAGTTGTCTTGCAGCAACAAGATCTTTGTTTCTGCGCTCGAGTTGAATTTTAGCTGCCCACAATGCATCACTCTTTGGATTCTTCAACATCGCAGTGTCTAAAACTGATCTCGCCCTGATTACAATCTTAATATGTTCCTCGTCTATTCTCGAAAGTAGGATCCATAGTGGAATACTCTCTGGGCATTGTTTAACCCCTATACTTGCCAGTTCTCTCGCAAAATCTGGCTTCTTCAAGTCGCAAAGAAAAATTTGGGCCTTCTGTAGATGAAGCTGTGGAGTGTGGGGAAATAACTCTAAAGCCCTTCCCAATACACTGAGGATTCTGAGCTCATATTTGTCTGAAGGGGTCTTGACATTTATAAGCCTTAATAAATGAATATGCTTATACCACAACCTTGCAGAAGAATTTGGAATTAATTTTACAGCTGTTTCCGAGATTTCTTTTGCACTATCATAATTAAACGTTTTTACCTCCAACTTGACACGAGCAAGCCAGATGCTTTCATTTTCAGGGAGGAGTTTGTAGGCGCTTAATAAGATGGACCTTGCTCCTTCTATGTCGCCTTCTATTTGCCACTTGTCTTTTGCAAACATCAAAGGGAATATTTCTTCTGTAGGATTCAATTCGATTGCTTGTTTATAGAAACCATTTATGACACTTTGGTCACTAGATGTCTTTCTTAGAAATCCTAGAAGCTTAACCCAACTACTTATGTTATGAGGGAATTTATGAATAACATATTTGTAAATATTATTCGCTGTCTCTTTAAATTTCTTTGCGGCTGCAGCTTCAGCATCATTGAACCATTGGTTTAAATTCTGCTGCTCATCATCGCTTTCTGAATCCAACAAATTGTACACGATTGCTTGACATGTTTTTGAGAACCCTTCACTTTCCGCTGTCTCTGCTTCTTTTAACCAAACTTCTCTGGGGACGTTATGATGGCTCTTTCTTACCTCGTGGAATGCTTTCTCCATTAGCTTCAGTATCTTTTTGAATTCAATACTAGAGTTTTCTCTTTCCTCCAATTTAGATGCAGTTAACCATACAAAGTAGTTACCATCCAAGGCTTTCCGAGCTTTATTTAGTAAGTTCTTTGCTTCCTTATAGTCGGATAAGTTGATCAAAGTTAGCCAGAATTCCCACTCCTTAGGGCATAATTCAACTGCTCTTTGGAGTAGCTTGTGAACATCCTCCTCATCAGTCTCAAGATTAATTAGTCTCCTCCATAAGTTAGCATTATTAGGAAGGGCTTCTAGGGCTCTCATGAGAGTTCGCCTTCTCGATACTGTGTCAGATGTATTTTCAAGCTCTTCTGCTTGTAACCAAAGCTTTTCCGATCTACTATTGAATTTCAATGCTTCGTTGACTATGACTTTACACATTTTCGTTCCCTCTGATGTTTGCTTATGGATTCTTATACTCTCTAACCAGACATCCTCATTTTTAGGTGCATTTTTGCATCCTTCTTCTATTAATCTCTTCGCTGCTGAATGGTTTTGGGCTTGTTCCTCGAGTCTGGCTGAAGCTATCCATGAACTGGACTTATGAGGCTCAGTACGACGCAATGAAGCAAGAATTGATCTGCCTTTTCGTATGTCTGCAATTTGAGAGTCGCTCTTCTCATCTAATATTCTATTAGTTTCTTCTGCATCTATTAAGTTGAGTTCATTTGATTGAGGAAGTAATCTGTCCAATTGAGACAGCAACAACTTGTCTTTTGACTCAGAAATCGACTTAAAGTCGGTACGGGACTGAATTCCGCCTCCTAGAGACGTGCTTCCTGCTATTACACTATCTGGCACGGCGTACGTTCTTTGCTGTTGTTGCTCTAAGAGTCTGGTTCTTTTGTTTCTTCGAGTAAGATCACCAACCTCTGGAAGACTCTCCCATTCTGAGCTAGAGACGGCTGCAAGGGACCTCTTTAAGTCCGAGAATTTGTCCTTAATTTGATCTTCCTTGTCTATTTTGCCAACTATCTTGTTATTTGCATTTGAAGTTTTTGAAGTGGCAGATTTATTTCTTGATCTGAGTTTCTTCTCTATTTCTTCATATATGCGGTCTGCTTCTTCATCCTCTTTGTCATTTCTACTAGTTATAGCTAGAATTGAGCCATCTTCTGCATCCAAATGGGAGTTATTGCCATTTTCGTCGTCGTCATCGTCATTTTCATCGTTTTGAAAAGAGAATCCCGGTTGTATGCCACCAGTATCAGCACTTGTTGTGAAACCGGTTGCTCCTCTACCAATACCAGCAACGTACCCTGGCGGTGGTTCCTGGTCCAAAAAATCTTTGAACAGCATTTAAACTTAGCTTAGGAACTTACCTGCAATCGAACCAACAACAGCAACAATACAATACCAATAAAGACTATTCTGATAAACATATAACATACAATCAATAGTTGCAACTCCATGTATTCATCGCCTTAAATTGTATTCCGAATGCCGAAACTGAAAACCGGTTAAAGATTATCACGTGACCGTCCATGCGATGAACCGATTTTTTGAAAAAATTATAATTTTTCAGATTCCTGATTTTGCATGGCATCAAAAGGTTAGAAGAAGTACGCTGTTTTTATCGTAGTGTTGCTTTAGAGTAAGAGTTGTAGCAATGTCGAAGAGATCGGCTCCAGAGGATTCCGTCCAGGAAGTTAAGGCTTCTTCCGCTAAAGTTTCGAAAGATTCTGTCCCAAGTACCTCAGCTAGTGCTGCGGTAGCTGCAGAAGATGACATTGAGATGGGAGAGTTCGAAGACCCCTACGGAGATGAGTTCGAAAGTGACGAAGACATTATCGAGATAGACTCTGCCGGCGAAGAAGACGAAGAATTGGACGCAGAAGCTGTATCGAAGAAGATTGAGGATTTGGAGCAAAAGGAACAAGAAGAAGAACAAGAGCCAACTATCTACCTTCCACATAGATCCAAGCCATTGGGCCCAGATGAGGTTTTGGAGGCTGATCCTACAGTTTACGAGATGTTGCACAATGTTAATTTGCCATGGCCATGTTTGACTTTGGACGTATTACCGGACAACCTAGGAAATGAAAGAAGAACATATCCTGCTTCTTTGTACGTCGCTACAGCCACTCAGGCTTCGCGTGGTAAAGACAATGAATTGATCGCAATGAAATTGTCGTCTTTGGCAAAGACCTTGGTCAAGGACGATGAGGAAGAAGAGGAAGATGACGACGATGAAGATGTAGATCCAATCATGGACAGTGAGACAATTCCATTAAAACACACCACAAACAGAATCAGAGTATCTCCTCATTCAGCTGAGACCGGTGAATACTTAACAGCCACTATGTCCGAGAGCGGTGAGGTTTTCATTTACGACTTAGCATCTCAATATAAAGCATTTGACACCCCTGGTTTTGTCATTCCAAAGGCCGCCAAGAGACCTATTCACACCATAAGAAACCATGGTAATGTGGAAGGTTACGGTTTAGACTGGTCTCCATTAATAAACACTGGTGCGTTGTTGTCCGGTGATTTAACTGGTAGAGTCCATTTAACCACCAGAACCACCTCCAACTGGGTCACTGATAAGACCCCATTTTTTGCATCTCAATCGTCCATCGAAGACATCCAATGGTCTACTGGTGAAACCTCTGTTTTCGCTACCGGTGACTGTGACGGTTATGTCCGTATTTGGGATACCAGATCAAAGAAGCACAAGCCAGCTCTCTCTGTTGTAGCTTCCAAATCCGATGTCAACGTCATTTCATGGTGCAATAAAATCACATATTTGTTGGCTTCTGGCCACGACGACGGTACATGGGGTGTTTGGGATTTAAGAAACTTCACTGCTAACACCACCCCAACTCCAGTTGCTAATTATGATTTCCATAAGTCTGCAATCACGTCTATTTCTTTCAATCCATTGGATGAATCAATTATTGCTGTGTCTTCGGAAGATAACACTGTCACATTGTGGGATTTGGCTGTTGAGGCTGATGATGAAGAAATTTCAAATCAAAGAAAGGAATCCAAGGAGTTGTACGATATCCCTCCTCAGTTATTATTTGTGCATTGGCAAAAAGACGTAAAGGACGTCAGATGGCACAAACAAATTCCAGGTTGCTTGGTTTCCACTGGTGGAGATGGTTTGAACATATGGAAGACCATTTCCGTGTAAGCGGTTGGAGCGTAGCCTCGCAGATTTAGTCTCACAAGTGCATTAGCTTAACTTTGTATATTAGTATATTAGTCTAGCTCTAGAAATCGTAAAATATAATCTAGCAATGTTAATTTGGAACCCTGCGGAACATTGAAGTCTTGTACCGAAAACTGCGTCAAACCTACAATTGATTTCAACACAAACCATCACATGTGCTCGAGGTTAGCTTATAGTTTCACTTTCTTGAATTTGCCTTATGACTTTTGTGACCAATGAAACCAACAATGCAATTCCTCGAAAGTTTCATGGTTTATCTTCCAAGCATATTTTTTACTTTTTTGCTGCGAAACCACAGAAGGTTGCATAAATTTGCAACCATTTATTTCAAGGAGCATAGAGAGAGAATGCATTTCTTCTATAAATAAAGAAGGTAACCCGAAAAAGAGTGAATAATATGTAGTTGGGAAGTATCGTTAGCATCATGTTTTGGTGTAAGTTAGTTATTTACTTTGTGTGCCTAGATTTGGGGTTGGTTGCAGCCAACTTTGAGGATGAAAAGTTGCCTGGTTCCAAACGGAACTTCAAGCCGCTTCTCAAGAAGTTGAAGCACAAGGAAAAGCAAGAAGATACTGAAACCCCATGTGACACTACTGAAATTGTTGAAACCACTTCTCCTTGTGATACCACAGAATCGGTTGAGACCACTTCGCCCTGCGAAACTGAGACAATTGGTACTGAGGAAACAACCGAAGTAATTGAATCGACTACACCTTGGGAAACCACTGAGACTACAGGAAACGAAGGTACCACCGAAGAGACCGACAGCGAAACGGACACAACAGAAACACTCACTGAAACTATTACCGAAACAATAACTTCAGCCAGTGAAGAGTGCCCAGAAGAAACTACAGTACAGCCAACTTCTCAAGAAGTAAGTACACCATGCTCTGAGGAGGAGTCTCAGCCAAACACTGAGAAGTCTGAAACAACTGAGGATATAACAACCACGATCTACACAACAATCACTTGTGACGAGACCGAATGCTACACAATTTCCACAACACTTGTGCTGACCGAGACGGAAGTAACGACAGAGGAATCTACAACTGAATCGACGAGTGAGAGTACTGAAGCTGTACAAACTAGCGAAAAGACTGAATCAGAGACAACCGAAGAGCTTACTACGACAATAAAAACTACTGTGATTACAACAGTAACTTGTTCGGAGGAAGATTGCTTGGATGTAACCACTACAAGCGTCATCACCGAGACAATTACAATAACTACTGGTGAAATCACAACTACTCCTGAAATAATTACAACAGAAACAATTTCAACAGTAGTCATTACAGTAACAAAGTGTGAAGGAAATGACGAATGCACCGAGACTACTGTCACGACTGGAGTGACAGTGGTTACAAACGAGTCCACCATCTATACAACTTACTGTCCAATTACATCCCCTCCAATACCGTCGCCAGAAACTGAGGAGACATCTGCCACCGAAATTACAGAAACAGAAACTGGAACATCAGAAACCAAAGTCGCTTCAGAGACTCCAGCAACACCTGAGACTCCCGCAACACCTGAGACTTCCACAACACCTGAGACTCCAGCTACACTTGAGACTCCAGCTACACCTGAGACTCCAGCAACACCAGCAACACCTGAGACAACAGCAACGCCAGAGACTCCAGTCGCTACAGAGACATCAGAGACCCCAGGAAAACCAACAGCAACTAGTCCAGTTACCACTGAAATAATCTCAACTATTGTTATTACGATAACTACGTGTCCCAAGGATCAGCAATGCACTGCTACAACTGTCACAACAGGATTGACGGTAGTCACAAGTGAAACCATTGTTTATACAACTTACTGTCCCCTCCCACCTCCAGTAACTTCACCAGTGGGAAACCAAACTCCTGACACCGAAGCCACAGAAACTCTAGCAGGTACATCTGCATCAGGTATTCCAGAAAAGCCAGAAACACCAGGTACTCCAGGCACTCAGGTTTCTCCAGGTAGTCCAGGTAGTCCAGGAACTCAAGGTAGTCCAGGAACTCCAGGCACTCCGGGCGCCGCTGAAACACCAGGTGCTACTGGTACTTCAGGCGGAACTGAAGTCCCCGAATTGTCAATAGTGACCGAGACACAGATACAAACGACAGTGATCACAATAACAAGTTGTTCAGAGAATGAAGAATGCACCACATCGCTTGCAACTACTGGTTTAACCACTATAACTGAAAACGAAACAACCTTTACTACCTATTGGCCTCTTCCCTCTCGTGCCCTAGAAGCATCTGAGTTGGAGAGTTCACAGTCAGCGGGAAAACCAGGACCACAGTCGCCGAATGTAGCAGGAGAGTCAGGGGAACAGGGTGCCCAAACGGGACCTGAACAAGCTCCTGAGGGTTCCAATGGTGAAGGAAATCAGGCCGTAGCTGGGTTAACATTTGTTCACACTGGGGACTCAACTCAGACTACTATTCAGACTGTTGCTGCTGAGTCGTTGTACCCAGTTTCCACTGAATCTCCTTCAGCTTATGAAGGTTACGCAAGTTCCCTATCTTGCAATTATCCTTTCTTACTTCTTGGGATTGCTTCAATCCTTTTTTGAAACGAAGATTCTTTTCTTTCTCTCAGATTCTTCATAGCCCATTTCTTTCGGTTGCTCAATGCACTTATTGGTTACACCAGGTTTTTTCCTTTTCTGCCTTCAATTTCTCACGTATAATTCATGTATATTTCGAATAAATAATTTGTTTCACTTTCAAAGAATACTCTGGTCCCTTGCCTCGAAGACCTGCTTCGAGAATCAATACTTGCTTTGCTGATCTTGTTGTCTCTTCAAGCTGTTAACCTTTGCATTTAGCTTGTGTAATTTCTGGTCACATGTTAACCAAAAGTTATTCTCCCGAATCATCATGTTGATGTATTTCTCCAAGACAATCATATTTTTGATCACTAATTGATGAAACAATTGAGATAACTCGTTCAATTGGTCTTCCCTTTGCATGATTGAAACCTGATCATTGTTATAATTATGGGTTTTGTCTTGAGACGACTCTATGAAGTTAATCAATTTGGGAATATCCATATTGGAGAGTTCCGTTAAATTCGAATATGCCTCTTTAATCGCAGGATATTTGAGTAATAACAACTCTTCTTTAATTTCCCGTCCAATCTCAGTTTCGTTATCTAAAGACAGCAAATCTTCATTCAATTGCACGCTGGGAGTGACCTTCAATTTGTTCCATATCGAAAGATCCTTAAGTATTCTATTTAAAGTTACAAACTCTGAATTAGTGCTATATATCGAGTCCAAATGACTTTGCAATTGTGCCAAACGACTCACAACAGAACTATCCTTCTGCGACTTACTGTTGTTGAAATTATTTGTATTTTT
This sequence comes from Scheffersomyces xylosifermentans, assembly GCF_036884685.1. NCBI lineage: Eukaryota > Fungi > Ascomycota > Pichiomycetes > Serinales > Debaryomycetaceae > Scheffersomyces > Scheffersomyces xylosifermentans. The sequence continues at coordinate 110,872 of NW_027042943.1, forward strand.
ACCGACGGCAAGTTCAATCAAGTCTACACGCTCGGAGAGCTCTTGAAACGTCCAACTATCCATTTTTACGGCTATTTAAGTAACAGCAATACAACCACACACGATAAAGAAAGATAAAGAAAGATAAAGAAACATTAAAGAGAATTATAATTTTTTGGTTCCCATGAAATTTTGCGACCAAATAAACTTGAAAAATTATAACTGTGAAAAGTTGAATTGATGTTGTACTTGTGGAGAATATTGACGATGAGCTCAGAAGGTAAGAAGAGAAATATAGATGAGGGTATAAATAAGAGTATAAATGATGGTGGAGAAGTGACTAGTGCAAATTTTGAAGGAAATGAAGATGCTCCTGACGAATTGTCTGGGGGTATTGTAAAGAAACAGAAGACAGAAGGTGATGGTGAAAGGAAGAATGACGCAGAAGAAGCTGCAAAATTAGTATTATTAAATAATCTTCCTCTCAACGAGAAGTATAAATACTCTTACAAGAACGAATCCGTTGTTAGCTGCTTAAATGCCAGCTCAATTGTGGTTACTGGCTTGAAAAATGGAATAGTGAAATTTTGGAAAAGACAAGAGTCGTCACCAGAAAAGGCTACTTCAGCCGTTACCAAGGATACTAACGATGAAGACGCTAAAAATGGACTAGAATGTGTCAAAACTTATAAGGCCCACCCAAATAAAGAGATAGCTCAGCTACTCATAGACAAAAGTGGCCTGCAAATGGTAAGTATCGCCAAAGACGACACTTCGATTAAGGTCTTTGATTTAACAACATTGGACATGATTCTGGTTGTTGATCTCAAATTCGTACCGAATACTAAGACACCATATTCCAACGTCTGGTTTGAAGTGAACAACACTGAGAACTTGCTCATATCAGAATCTGGCTCAAACAATGTGTACATTGTTAGCACAATAGAAGATGAAATCAAGCAAATTGAGTCACCACACAAGCATCCTATTAGTTCCGTTATATTCAATGATAAGTATAAGTGTTTCATTTCGTCTGATGTGAAAGGGATATTGGAATATTGGACCCTAGAGGGGTCATTGCCTAGAGGAATTCTGTTCAAGTATAAGTCCGAAACAGATCTTTTCGATGTAGCGAAGAGCAAGTCACAAGTTAGTAGCATGAGCATATCTTCTGACCAGGAGACGTTTGCATCATTTTCATTCCCAGATTGCGCTATAAGGCTATTTAACTTTAAGAGTGGTAAGTTGATTAAAAAGATTGAAGAATCGGTTAAGAAGTACGAGGACGAAGTAGATTTAAAGACGTTGAATAGGGAGAAGATGATCATGAACAATAACTTACAAGATCTTGTAAGATCTTTCAATTTAGTATTTGATAGCAAAGATAGAGTGTTAGTTTACTCTAGTATCGTGGGCATTAAGATAGTCTCATTGCAAACATATGAGGAGATTAAAACGTTAGGAACTGAAGATCAAGATACTTTAGGAATCAGATTCAATCAGCTAGTTTTGCTCAATAATTTAAATGTGGATACAATAAGTTCAGAGATGCTCTCCTCCAAGAATTCAATTATACAATCCAAATTAGCAAGAAGACCCTTGATTGTTACAACAGCAATTAACTCGGATAAGCTATTTGTTTTTGATAACACCAAATCTGAACTCGCAGATAGAGACATTGACTTGACTTCTAATCTTAGAAGAGATAAACGAACGGCACAAGGGTCTTATAACAAAGTGACGCTTCACACTACATTGGGTGACATCAAAATCAATCTATTCACCCGCTTTGTACCGAGAACTGTGGAAAACTTTGTAAAATTATGTCAGAAACGATATTATAATACTGTGATCTTTCATAGAGTAATTAAAGGATTCATGGTCCAAACGGGAGACCCTTCAGGAGATGGAACAGGGGGAGAATCTATTTGGGGAGGGCACTTTGAGGATGAATTTAATCCCAATCTAAGTCATTCAAAACCATTCATGGTCAGTATGGCGAACGCTGGTCCGAATACTAATGGCTCCCAGTTCTTTATAACGACCGAAGCAACGAGATTCCTAGATAACAAACACACAATATTTGGCGAAGTTTCTCTGGGGTTTGATACTGTTAGAAACATAGAAAGCGTTGAAACAGATGAGAATGATCGCCCATTGGAGCAGATTGCTATCTTATCGACTACACTTGAATCATAATAATGAAAAATGTGCATACTATGTATACTAATGCAATGTAAATATGGAGGAAAATGGAAATGATTTGTAGCTAATAATTAATATAGAGAAATGAAAGAGTGATTTTGTTTAGAACCCCACTATTCTTCTTCACTGCTACTTAAATCCTCATCTTGCGAAGATTTCTTACCACCTCCGACTAAGTCACGAAGACTCATTGGTTTCTGGTTAGGTTTTGGTGTTGTACTGAAGTTGTCTTTATACTTAGATGAAGGTGTTGAATTACCTTCATCAATTTTAATTCCTGGGAATTGGTAGTCATCGGCATCACTTTCGTCCGAGTCATTTATGCTGTCATTAGGGAGAATGTTCTCGATTCTGATCTCAGCAGAAGGAGATTTCGACCCTTGCTCTTCTTCTTCAAGAACCTCTTGCAATTGGTCCTCCAAATCTTTGAAGTCGTCATCCAAATCAATAGAGTCATCTGGTTTTTGTACAATTGGTGCCTTCGGCTTACTATTCTTTTTTACGGAAGGCTTTGAAGGGGCTCGTTCCTTCTTCTTAGGAGCTTCCTCGATAATATTCGCTGGTTTAGAAGGTTTCTGTGGAAGAGGTAGTTTCTTCTCTACCTCAGCTTTTGGTGGTCTTGCCTCCTTTGTCACATCATTATCATCTCCAAGTACAATAATTGGGAAGTCTGATGACTTCGAGCCAGGACCGAAGTCGAAATCATCGTTATCCAAATCCTCAAAGTCAGATTCGGAAATGATAGAATCCACGGCTTGTTTCGTATCTGGCGTGTTATTTGCAGTTGGAGGCCTTTTAGCAGCCCTTGGACGTGATGCTTGTGGTGGTGTTTTAATCAGAGTTGGAGTAGAATGCTTGGTTGGTGAAGGTTTTGTCACCGAAGGAGGAGTAGTTCTCTTCGTCGGCAGCTTCTTAGGATTGGTGCTATTTTGAGACTGTTGGTTCTTTCTGTTGGCGTATTCAGCGTCCCATTTTGCTATTTTCTGCTGAAGCTTTGCTACATTTCTGGACTTGTTGAATCTTATGGTGCTGGTCAATCTCTTGAGCTCCACCGTCTTAGGGCCGTTGGGCGATGCATTTGGAAGATATGATAGGTAGAACGAGTCATTGGCTACGTTGGCCGAATTGGACCTATGTTGCTGTGGTATGCCTTCGAAGATGATGGGTTGATCTGTGCCGTCAGTTGTGGATGCTTTGAGGAGGCAGTCCTTGTCGTTTTGGTACAACATCAACGGTTTTGACTGGTCCATGGAGTCGGGGATGAACCCGTATCGTACGGCGATATTGTCGTCTTCATTGACTCCAGAAATCGGAGGGATATCTAGAAGCGCTGAGAGGTCGATCTCGTACTCACCGTCTGCTAGAGACATTAGTATTAGTAGTAGGGAGATTTAGTGGTGTTGGATAATGGAGGATAGGCGGTAGACTTTTTGGGGTAACGAGGTGGTTTTTCCGTCGTTTGAGCTATGTGGTAAGTGTTAGGGTTGTATAATAGGCGGTTTTGCGAATTCTAGGAGTGGTTTCTACAGAAGTAGTACTAATAGTGATATAACACCCTTTCCCTCACTAATGCATTAATGTGACTCGTACTAAAAAGAGAGCTACACACGCTTAACAATGGAGAGAATCGAACGTTACGGCGAGAGTTAAGCAGAGCCCTGTGTAGAGGCAGAGAGAGGGATAGGGGGAGAGTACACAGAGTGAAGAGAGGATGCAGAGTGAAGAGAGGACGGAGAGGATGGTGAGGATGGTGAGGGAGAGCATTACATAAAGGATAGATGAGGGATACATTACCAGGTATGAGGTGTGAGGTATGAGGTGTGAGATATGAGGTATTCGATATGAGGTTTTAGTGTGAGTATGTATCCAGAACCTGGAACCAAAGAGTATGTGGTATTAACTTATCTAATGAGTCAGATGATGGAGAGAGAGAGAGATGAGGTCTGTCCCAAGATATAATATTCCATCTACAATTACATAACATTACTACAGAGATAGAAGCCAAGGCAGCAAATCGGAAGAAGTTGGAGAGTAACACTTTACTGTATCAGTTAACTACGTATGGGGAGATGGTCTGTAGTCACCGTAGTAACCCTTTGATAAATGGTACAAAATGAGTACAACGTGAGACTTTACAATAGAAATGTGGATGGATATGCCGAGCAAATATACAAATATACAGAGAGTTAGTGGGGCAGAGCAGAGTAGAAGCACGGCAGTGGAGTGCTTCTCGTAGAGGAAATGGGATTAGAAAACTGTAGTATAAGCTCTTCACCAAGTCCCTAGTGTTTCTAGTAGAAAGCTCTACTACAACCTTTGAGCGGAAGGAGTAGAGAGTGGTAGTACGAAAGGTGGGAATATAAAAAAGAGGTGGACTCAATGTGTGGAAGTGGTATTCTCAAGTGGTATAAGAGGCTACCATTAACGGTAATAGAGCTACCGACTTAAACATTGGATGGGGTGGATTGGATTGGAATACCAATAAATGCATAATTACACAAAACTCGCCCAATCTTGGGGCAGCTTAGCTTTTGCTTCAGAAAGTGAATGCGGAACTGCGAGAAAGAAGATGAGGAAGAAGATGAGAAACAATGAGGATTACAATTGTGTATAGGAACAATTGAGCCGCTGTATTCCATAGCAAAGGGGAGATTAATGGGAGGAGTGTAAAAGGCACATTATATTTAATCGTGGGAGATAATTAGTATGGCATTAGATAATAAAGAGAAAGAAGAGAGCTTATCAGTTTGTACGTTCTTCTGTCTAAATACTTCCCTTTCATTATCATTAATCAGTTTTTGCGAGTTTCTGTGCTAAAAGATTAATAATGTAATCCTGATCAAGATTGCTAGTTTCAAATCAATTTCCATCACCTCACCACTTTTCCATTCTTAAAATTACTTCTCACCACCACAACGACTCATTTGTCCATTTTTTGACAAAACAATACACATTGAAGTCACCTCCATCCAACTTCTGATAAGTCAGATGGCACCAGCAAGTGAGACGACGCTAGCGATTTGCACCCTTGGGACCTGCATTTCACTGCATAGTGAATGCTGGCTGCAATTTCACAGGAAGCGAGGGGTAAGAGTTGGTGAAAATGATTGGTATTGACAGCAATAAGATGATAGAGGGTCGAACAACAGACTGGTAGGAGTGGAAAAACAATTCAAGCGACCACAGCTTTCTTAATAAACCGAAACAAATTTTATCTCTACAGCATTATCTCTGTTAATACTTGGAAAAAGGGAAAAGCGAAGCCTACAATAAATACTTAATATAGTAAATGAAATGAGGTGGGGGTGAACTCCACCTGGGTGGGGTGAGATGATGAATTTGTATTTCCAGTTGACCAAGATACTGATTGAATAGCAATTGCCGAGGTATAGTATAATGACCAGGAAATGGAACCTAAAATGGCTTGTTCAACCAATTTTCATCATCGCACACCAACACAGCTCTAAAAGTATATTGAAGTTCATAACCATAGCTCCTACACAGTCAGAGATCCGAAACTGCCAACGAAGATCTACATTTTCTTATCAGAAAGGGTTTAAGATTGAATGGCTGTATATTTTGACAGTTCTTTTCCAATGTAATATCTCTTACTCTATGAGTTTTGATGTATAAATAATTTAAGCGTCCTTCTCACACCAGTTTACTGGGCATCCCTCGAAAGACTTCTCGGACAGACTCTCACTGTAGTACTCTACACATGAATGCCACGATTTACTGTAACTCACTACAAGGCTTCCTCTTTCCGACTTGCTAGTGTTAGCAATGGCCTTCAGTAATCCACTTTGAAGGGTGAGCTTGTTGACTTTGCTAACACAGAACTTTTTGCTGGTGCATGAGGTGACCCTGTAATGGAAACCATCTTTCTCGGATTCCAAATCACCACATGTCTTGTAACGCTTGGCTAATGTAGACAGAGCCAAACCTGCTAAATACTGACGGACTCTATGTTTCAAGCGCAACTTGGTATTTGGTGTCGTGGTATCAGCATCTTCATCGCTCAATTCCTTTTCATTGACGTCGTCTCCAATAGTGATGTCCTCCACCGCTTCCTCGGTAACGGGCTCTTCAATAAGTGGATCTTCAATAATTGGGTCTTTAATGACTGGCTCCTCGATCACTGGCTCTTCAATGACTGTGTCTTCAACTACTGGCTCCTCGATCGCTGGCTCTTCAATGACTGGCTCCTCCACCACAGGTTCTTCCACATCTGGTGCTTCAACCGCTAATTCTTCCTCTGGTTCAGTAACAGCTTCTCCAACCACTGCCTGTTTGAAGAGAACATAACCACTTGCAGGGTCAATGTTGAATGTAAGTGAGGAGTTTTGAGAATCATAGAGCTCGGCCAAGATCCCGTAGCCGTCCACAATGGTCTTATTAATTGGTTTCCATTCGGAAATGTCATTAATGTCTTTTATGGTTGGAACTTGATAAGTTTCCCCCAGGTCTTGCTTAGGTTCTGCCAGCGCGATGCCCAAAATTAGTAAGACGGCCAAATGTTTAAGCATATTTATAGATATGGTACTAGCTAGCTAAAGCAATGATGTTAAAAGAAATCTATAGACTCTAAATTTGTTAAAGAAGTTACGTTTCACCAAGGGTTCACAACACGAATTTCCACCTGCTCTTTCGAGGACTTTTTCCACGGCAATGGGTTACAGATAGAGACGACGATTTGCGGCAATACCACCAGCAAGAGAACACACACCACACACGAAATAGACTGTGAATTTCTACCCAAGCCCAGTCCTGAGAAGAACACTAACTACTACAAATCTGTAAATTTTTTCCTATTTTCCTATTTCCCAATTTCCCAATTTTCCACCTCCACCTCCACCTCCACCTCGAATTCATACCTCTCTCCACTCTCTCGTCGTCCCTCCACTATTGTCTTCTGATAAAATTGCTGCAATCTTATCGGTAGGACGGTAGAACGATAATTCCTGCAGAAAGCCGCGATGATTTGTTTACCCCAAAATTCGGTTAGGACGTGAATAATATGTCAATGAATAGGGTTCTTCTTTAGGGTATTGTGACCGTAAAAGATAGGCAATTGTAGGATATATAGGCTGTATATAGAAATTTCGGATAGTTAGCTAGCATGCCTCCAATACCACCGGAAAATGGGCCAGATGTTACTCTTTTGCATCCAAAGGTGCTACTTCTCTCTGCGGGGATCACTACTTCTCTCGTCTTGTCATATAAGTTTTATAGAAGATATATCGTCAGAATAAGAACCTATTTGGATATAACGCCGAAAATCTTGGATGGCAGGCAAAAACTATACGGGTACGTCACACGGGTTGGAGACGGAGACAATTTCCGGTTCTTTCATACTCCAGGCGGAATGCTCATGGGTTGGGGTTGGTTAAGAAAGATTCCAACAGGACGAACTGCGTTAAAAGACGAAACACTTATGATCCGTCTCTGTGGAGTTGATGCCCCAGAACGCTCTCATTGGGGAAAGCCAGCTCAGCCATTTTCCGAAGAAGCACTCGACTGGTTGAAGGCATACGTGGGAGGAAGATACGTGACAGTAACTCCATTCTCCATAGATCAATACAAAAGAGTTGTGGCTCGTGCTCAGGTGTGGAAGTGGACAGGCAAGAAAGACGTCAGTGCTGAAATGATTCGTGAGGGATTGGGAATAGTATATGAGGGCAAAACGGGTGCCGAATTTGGTGAAAACGAAGCATGGTACAGAAAGTTGGAAGCTAAAGCAAAAAGGTTACGAAAGGGAGTCTGGTCATTGGGAAAGAACTTGACCACACCAGGGGAGTTCAAAAAAGTGCATTATAGAGGAGAAGAATGATGAATAGGGAAGGGACTCATGATTAAAATATTGACGGAACACTTCAATTCTTGGGAACTTTGATTTCAATGTTCTTAGAGGATTGACTGCTGCAATTTACAATCCATATATAATCATCCAACAGAACAGAAATTAACAATGCAGTGTAGATAAGACTATCATCATCCCACAATACATAATATCTCGTTTAAATAAATCAATTATTATATTATTTTAAGCTACTAAGTTGCTACAAGCAAGGACCATTTCTGCTTATTTACTTCACTAATTCTCCTACCAAAGCCGATAACTCTGCGGTATCTTCCTTTGATTCTGCTTCAGCATACACTCTGACAGCATCCTCAGTACCAGAAGCTCTAACAAAAGATCTTCCACTAGGATACTTCTTAACAAGCTCATCTATCTTAGCTTGTAACCCAGCTGGCTCCACTAAAGTTCTTTCGGCATTGGTAGTCTTGAAAATAGTTCTATCAGGAACAATAACCTTTGTCAATTTGTTTGGTAAGTCGTTGTATGATTTGTTCCAATCCTCTGGTGTCAAATCTAAGTAATGAATAATAATCAAAATAGCCAACAAATCAGAAATAGCATCACCGACAGTTTGGTTTATCAACTTTGTGAATTCTTGAAGTATCTTTACTGCTTCGACTTCCTTGTCACTTGAACCTTCAAGTGAGTATCCGAAAAGTTTGGTTTCTGCCTTTGGCGAAAAGATAACTGTGCCATGCCCGTTAGCTTCAAAGTAAACACCAACATCGAACTTTTCAGCCTCGTGGTGCAAATGCTTCACACCGGTAGGAGTACAACGTACTGGAAGCTTCAACACGTCTTCTACATATTTAGTTGATGATCCATTAGCATATGCCGTTTGAACTACACCCACGTTAAGGTTTAGCTTCTTTTCATCGATATTTTGAAACAATTGTTGGAAAAACAATGCAATTAAAGTGGACATCTTGTCACCGTCCAACAATCTAAACTCCTTCTTTGTAGGCTCCTGGTAGTAGGCGATCAATCTGTCTGCATCACCGTCAAATGAGGCATACAATTTGTTAGCTACTGGATTGTCCACGTTCTTTGGGAGTCTCTGGTTGGTCTTGACATAGTCAGCACCACAATCAAAGTTTAATAAGTTAGGAGTTTTGTAGTCACCATTGACTAATGTGTATGAAATTTCCTCAGATAAATACTCTTTAAACAAGTCTTCAGCTTTTGGAGCACCTACACCATTAGCAGCGTCAATAGTGATGTCTATCTTCTGGTTCTTGCCGGTTAACTTGTAGATGCTCTTGAAAGCAGCAGCCATTTTGGCGTAGTAGCCCTTTTCCGATGGTTCACCGTATGCTGGATCGTTCAAAGTTCTGGTCAAATAGTGCAATTGTGGGGTGGTAAAGAGACCGTAGTCATGGAATTTGGTATTAGGAATCGACTTGAAACCATCAATAGTAGCATCTGACAAAGCAGGACTAGATTCTCTGGAATCACGAGCAATTATGACATTGGCAGGGGTTTCGAAGTCAATTCCAAGTTCTTCTGCGAGCTTGGTGATGTTGGCAGGCAATTCTTCATGTCTTGAGTTAGCCAAGGTGGTCGCGTATGCTTCCCAGGATGATTCAAGCATTGAACCCAAAGGATCCACGACTTTGACACCGTTATCTTCAGGAGGGTTATGAGAAGCTGTCACCATGACACCGATGGTCTTTGAGCCGAGGAATTTCGATCTCAAGGCAGCCAAGATACCCACGGTGAAATTGACGTAGTCAAGGTTTGTGGCCTTCATACGGAATCCAGCAGTACCATAAGTGAAGTTGAGGTTAGCTGGCTTAGGGTGGGCTGAAAGGTACTTCTTTAACGAAGTTTCTACTGGGAAAGAGGTTTCTTGTTGTTGCTTCGACATTGTATATGACTACTGAAAGATCAATGGGGTTCACCTAAGGTATAATCACTATGCCCAAGAGGAAGAAGTAGAAGAAGCAACATTTACTTCATTTATGTCAACAAAGCGCCAGATCGGGACGTCACTAATTTTTCAGTGTGCCTATAATTAGAACGAGCAAGCAGCGTGCGGAGAGAGAGGATTTAGTGAGATATGGGGGTGGTCTTCTTACGGTAAGAGGTATTCTTATGGAGTACTGAGACAGTGAGGTGTTATAATGGTGTGAGGTATCCTTGCAGTATCGTACATTATAAGGTACTGTTACAGTCTGAATATTACAGTGTAAATGTGTTATTGCAGTTCTTACTGTGTGAGGGTTTTCTTAGTGAGGTATTATTTTAGTGAGGTATTCTTGTACTTCTTACGGTGAGGTATTCTCACGGTGAGGTACCTTGTATGTCCTTCGTCTAGGGAGACGTTACCCCAAGAGATGCTTGTCGTAATTAAAATTTTTAGTGGATGAAGATTTCAGGTATGTTACCAAGGATGTTACGAAAAATCACATAGTGTTAATGCATTATAAACCGAAGTCATTTCATTTCCATCAGTGTGTCATGGTGTCATACTTAGTACGGTCAATGGCTGTAAAATGCTTGTATGTATGCATGAATGCAACCTGGAAACATCGAAACATGGCACTGCGTAGTGAGGAAACGTCGGTAGAGATGAAGAAAATTGAGGCACTCGTAGTGAGAAAAACTCATCTTCTCTAGCGAGAATCAGACTGTCTTTAGCGAGGAACTAACTTGTTTAAATTTGTTAGTTTGAATGGAAATCATTAAACTGTTTTCTACAAAGAACAAAGAATACGGCTAATACCCAAGACATTGAAAAGGATATTCTATTCTTTATATATGTCATAAGTCATAAGAGGATTATAGAACTCTTTCTATCACTTCGCTTTTCAAATAAATACACCGCTGTTGATCTTTCAAAGCACTAATCAACTGGATAGACAATCTGATCATTCAAACCTCACACAATTATGGCAAGTAAGTTCGAAAACTCCTCCTTCCACAGAGAGGGAAAGAAGGTTAACCCCATCACCACATCTGCAAATTCACAAAAGCCAAAACCAAAGCCAAAAGACTCGGAATTCATACAAGAACTAGTGGAAACCGGAAAGGCCAATTGGAAGAAAGCTCCCAAAGCTGTGAAAACAAGATATTATGGTATCTGGATGGTTTTGGTTTCAATACCACTTATTGCAATTCCCTCTTTGGAAATGTACCGCCGATTAGAAGGCAAATCTACAAAGAAAGTCCGCCAAGGAGAGGTACTAGAAGGAAATGAGGTGAGAAAGTACGATGAAGCAGAGAAGTGGAGGGTGGAAAGAGAAAGTTGGACTTATAAGCTCTTTGGAAGAGATTTCTTCTTACAAGGCTTTACCAGTAAAACAATGGAAGACCCAACGGGTAAGAATTCAGAAAGTAAGAAATGATTATGAACATATTAATGTAGGCCTCAACTCAGGTTCTATCATTATCAATTACTATATTATTAAACCCTCTTACACACCATACCCGATTATATACATACTGTAAATAGATCTACTCGGTATTCACCGACTAATATTAATGACATTACGCTTTCATTACTTCGTTTATACTTTCCCAGACAGTTCTGCATTTCACTAAGAAATTGAACTATCACGATTCAAATCCTAGCTTCCGTTTTTCATTCCAATTGGGCTTTATTTCTTTGCCCAGTTGCAATAAATGAGCTTCGTCAAATCGAGATCCCAAAGAAGATAAAGGTCTCTCTGGCGAGGTACTATTGATTGACGCTGGACTGGTGTATGAAAGATTAGGAACTCTCAATTCTGTGAGTAAGGATGTTGGTCGGCTATTACCCCCTGATCCGATCGACGAATTTCGTGAGCGACTACTATCGGTAGATATCTTTGATAATCTACTCAGCGAAAGTCCAATATCGTCGTCAGCAAAAGGAACCGTTCTAATAGGAGATCCTAGCCCAGTAAATGACACATTTCTGTGTCGTTTTGCCGGCGTCATTCTTCTTGGAGTTCTCCTATGAACTGGAGAGTGAAATATAGGATGACTTGGACATATACCAGGAATTTTTGTTGGTAATTCATGATTGGTATACTTTTTCTTGAGGACTGGAATGTTCAACTCATGAAAGTTGGGAACTTGTAGTGGGATCTTAGAGGGAAATTTGTGCTTCTCACTAAGAACAGCAGTGAAATACATTCCAACATTTTTCATTTCTTTCCTTACTGGTATCTCATTAATGCGGAGGTCATCCATTGCAGCACGAATTTCACCATAGCCATTACTTTTAGAAGTCTCTTGGTTGGTTAAGACTGTGGACTTGACCGGAGTCACTGGGGTTGAACTAAAAGGCGACGAATCTAATTCTCTTTCGTTATTTGTTTGAGTATTGATTATTTTCAACGATGTAAACTTGAGGTTCTTTGTCAGCAATTTAGGACGATTAGAAGAGCCAAAAATATCACGGACCTTATCTTCTTTACGAATACTGAAAGGAACAGATGATGACTCTACATCAACCCCTAAGTCTATACCATATCCATTATTCATGGCTTTATCATTAGTAGCGCTTGGGCTATCCGATCGATGGGACGTGTGAAATATCTTTAATCCATTTTCATCAAACAGCTTTCGAGATCCCGCAGTATATGGACCGGATTTTATTGGAGATCCTTTTGAATGGGTAGTTACGTACCCAGGGTTGGTAAGCATATTATTTACTATTTCCCACTTGGAAAGTAGGCTATCGTTGAATAATGCTACCAATGTGGAGTCATATATGATTCCTTCTTGAAATGCTTTGTGAATTAATGTGATACAGTTTGAGCATAACTTGTATGTAGCGCCTACCTCGTCAGTAACTCTACTATTGTCATTACCGTGCGTTTTTAACTCTTTGATAATGGCATTGCACTTAGCTGTAATCTCTTCCACCAAGTATCGGAAAATCTCTAGCCATTTACTATCCAAGCTTTCCTTTTTGAGTTGCCTCAACTCATTCTGTAGGTAATTCCATTGATTTAACAACTTTTTGTAGTCAGCAGCTATTTCTTTTCGTGCTCCAGGAAAGAGGACGCCGGAACATGAATGGTCAAATTCTTCAATTTTCATTGGAAGTATATCTAGTGATACTTCCAAAGGTCGTATTCTTGATTCTAAATCAAGATATTCGTTATAGAGTGCGTCGTCAAATTCATTAGTAGTGGGTAGCCTCATCGATCGCATTGACAAATTATTTGTTGTAGAAAGATCGTTAATTCTCATTTTAGCTGTTATTTGTTCTAAATCAAACTTCGGTAGCACCCTCTTGGGACTAGAAAGTTTCATTTTCTGAAGTCTTAAGAAGACTTTAATGCATTCTTCTATCTCTTGTGATAAACATCGTATAATACTATCTTTTATTTCTCTGTAGTTTATCGAGATATCCATGTTCTTCTTGTAGATAATTATGTGCTTTTTGACGTCTAGGAGTAAGTCACTGGATTCTTCAAACTTCGAAAGTAATGTTCCCGAAATTGATGCTTGGACGTCTGCTTCTATTATAACAAGCAATTGTGATATTATGGCATCGATGCTTTCCATATTTCGTGTCAATTCTGCTACGCTATCTTTACCCTCATAGTACCAATTCAAGTCGCTATCTAGCGAGAGGTCTGATCGCTGTAGACTGGAAAATAACGATAGTAGTTCGCTGAGATAAACATGAATGTCTTCTATGATCTTATGAATTTTGAATAAGTCGTGCTGCAGAATCTTCAATGCAGTCGACCCTATGGTTGGTATGCTAATTAACTCATCAAACGCAGAGAATCTTGGTGCCGAGTTGAGGATATCAGAGAGCTTGATTTCGTTCTCTACTGACGGTTGTACGTTATAATGCGGAGTGGTGTATGTCTGGTGGGAGACGGACGTGATGTTGCCATTTCTAATGCGTCCATTCAGATCGGTGGTCATATTCGTTTTCTATCTGAATCCACGGTCATTAGCGGAGGCATATACTGGACTAGCGTTGGTGGTTTGTATAGCACAAAGACAGACACGGATAACTGGTTCTAGTAGCAGTAGCAGTAGAACAGGGCGGCAAAAACGAGCGTGATTCCGAGTCTCGAATTGGAGAGAAACACGGATACAGAATGTTGATTAGGTTCAAGAGACCCTTTATAAGATCAATCTTGACGCGACACGCTATGGAACACCAAACAACAACCCAAGCAAATCCTGTTTACGATATGTATCATCCATGAATTTGGCAGCAGTCGTCTTGTAAACATTAGACATGGCGTTGTTATGTGTGCAGGAGTGGATCAGGCAAGTTTAGGTCACGTGGAATGGAATAGTATGGGTGATGGACAGGACAGTTTCTTAGTCTCACAGTGAGAGTCTCATTGTCTCATAGTCTGATATTCTGATAGTGTCGTAGTCTGATAGTCTGATAGTCTCACAGTCAATACAAGCAGGATCTTTTGTTCGTGTAATGGTAGTGTCTCAGTGTATTTAGTGTGTAGGTGTTTTAGTGTGTAGGTGTTTTAGTGTGTAAGTGTTTTAGTGTGTAGGTGTTTTAGTCTGTAGGTGTTTTAGTCTCTAGATGTACTTAGTGTGTAGGTGTATTTAGTGTGTAGGTGTTTCAGTGTGAGTGTCCACACTTGGACTTAGTCTCTCAGTCTCTCAGTCTATCAGTGTTTTTTTGTTTTATTGTTTCAGGGGTGAGTGTTGAGTGATGAGTGTTCAGATTTGAAAGGTTGAGCATTTTGGGGCGTGACAAGACAGTCCTTGTTAGAAGAAGGGTATACCAATCGGGTTAATTAATGACGGATATGAAACCGATAAAATACAAAAAAAATAAAACCAGTAATCCCTGAAGATATAAACATTCGATGATGAAATAATAAGGGTGAATAACCATAAGAGGGTTTATTATACGAAACTCCTATTTTTATAGTCATCAACTTTGAGATGAATTATTACAGTTCTTGATGAGAGTTCCCGATCGATCTCAAAATATCAAATGTTAACCAAACAGTCTCCAAATGCGAAACGACGGCAATGGTGAGGAGGACAGAAAATGACAGGATATGAAAGAGAGGATGAATATTTAATTGCACCTTCTAGCCTCGTTCTATTTCTCAATTGGTCCGTAAATTTGTCTTATAGTTTATGATCCTGATAGTAGTAACCGGGTTGACTTGACAGTATAAACCCCTTATATGAAACGGCTGTTACAGATACAAGTACAGATACAAGTATCCTTTAAAAAATTCTGTTTCACAACTGTATTATAATGAAGTGGCCCAAAAGCGTGATGAAAGACAAGAATTATGAAATACAAGAATTATTCTAATCTTATAATTTGCAACGAAGAGGGGTGTATATATTTTTACTTCAACCAGTTAAGCTCTGGCTCTATGATAAGTTAATTGTTCATTTACGGATTTTTATATCCAGTGGCTCTCATTAGACCTAAGGTACAGACAAGAGAAATAGGCTGATTTGATCTCAGCACGGGTTTGTAGATCTGAATTACTGGAATTTGACGGTTCAGTTAGTACACCAATTACGAAGAAGCTCAAAAAAAAAATCTGACAGTATTTTGGCACCCTTTCCGTCTCCTCCATGAAGTGGCCAATGTCCCTATCAAATTACTCGTTATATAAATATGCTTTAATGTAGCACTCCCTTTGTACACAGTTCTTAGAGGTTACTATAAAGTGCACCGATTTCCCTGAGACCTTTGCAATACTTCTGATTAGAAAGATCATTCAACGGCGTACGTATTCTTCATATTCATAACTTAGTATCTCAATCAACTACTACGCCCCAATTATTCAATTGAGATAGGTTATTGTTACTTAGCAAGTGGATGACTTCAGCAAGTGATTAACTTCAATTCTGAAGATAAATCCTTTTGCCAATTTGATAACGTCCTTTATCTTGTTGTCTGTCAGTTGGATATAAGACATATTTGGTAGCAATGGGAAGGGATACTCTTTGCATGGCCAAGTTCGTACAATTATTATCTGGGTGGCTTTAGTTATCATTTATATGCAATAGAAGCTTCAAATCATTGGTGCAGAGGAAAGCAGTAGTATATATCATTTGCAGTTCCAGGTTATTTATTACTTCTGGCAGTTCTAAGAACTTATTATTGGGATCAATTAATAAACTTTTTTGGTTGAAAGGATACCACCTCAGGACGTAAACAGGGGGCTGATGAGTGGCTTTCAGATTCTTAGACGAGTTAACCGATTATACCCATCTTTGTCCACACGACTACAACAATAAGCACCAATATGTAAAATGAGACATTGAGTGTGAGCTGATCGACTGTCTACATCACTCTGTTACATCCGTATTTCATGTGAATCCAATACATCTCTACCCAAATTAGTTACCCTAAACAAGTGATTAGTCGTTCCTCACTTACACGTAGGTCACCAGCTCTCAATACTACGTGACAACTATCTGATAGCTATCCTATCGTATATAGAACGTATATATGTATTACAACCTGTTATGGCATGATGGTGCAACAGGACCGCCTCAAACTTCAAAACCCTAATCACGCATTTCTCTGTCATGTCTGTCATTATTTTGTTGAGGAACCCAATAAAGGAATATAGAGCGTTGAGACTCATGCAAAGTTCACTAAAGACATGGATTTGTGAAGAAAGGGCAAGATCCCGCATATTGCACAAGCTAACAAATTATTTCATTTAGCATAATGATTTGTGCCGAGTAGGTGTTGAAGCCTTCTCCACGTACGGCGAATGGAAGCATATCTATAAAAGAGACAAGCACCCTTTCCAAAATAGAATAGTTAATTAGTGCAAGAATATATTTGCACGTCAAGTCAATATGTCTGACATAACCATCCAAGAATTCGATATCGTTCCGAACATCACAGAGATGTTCTTCAACTGTGGTAAAAATAACGTGTCAGTTCCAACTACTTCCAATTACAATAGCGTTGTGTATGGGTGTGGAGTGGAAAACTACATAGTAGGCCCTGATTCAAGCTCGTTCAATTTGACATTTTTCAATTGTGGTACCTACAATATCACCTATAATAGCAGCACGTACTCCACTGATACCTATACCCAGCTCTATCAATGCGGTAATGCCTTTGGAAAGGCTAAGAAAGGCAAATCTAGTGACTCTAGTACTGTCAAAGTTCCCACCATCTTTTTGATTTCTTTCGTTTTTATGGCTACGATTGCCATGTCCCTGTAGAGAATGTTTACCCGAAAGAATAATCGGTTCATCTAAATCAGGTTTCATTGTCTTGCGTCGCTTTGCTGGTATTCAAGCAAGGGTTGGATCTCTTGCGAAGTTGAATAAGATACAGCCACTGGCCTGAATATGGTCAACGGACCGCAACCATCTAATAAGCAATGAACAGGAACAGCTACTTATAATTCGTATCGACAATCCAAGGATCAACTGAACAAATTTGATTTACCAGTTTGAACACATTGTGCATATCTGTTAATATACATATTTAAATTAACAGAACTTCATTCTCTTTTGCACCCATATATAATACGCACTATTAATATCTCCCTCTCAAGAAATACACGGTAAACACAAACACTATTACAGCAATTCTACCTCTGAAGGTAAGTAATGCAATTATGACGACTAATTCCACCACATGGGTGCCCTAAACAATAGAAATCAATAAAAATACAATAAAAGAGATCTTTAAATCGGTTCTTCTACATCTCTTTATCATCGCCTATACCCTTTCACCATTCACCCTCGGTTACCCCCTCGCATTTCACGCCCGAAATAAATTTCTCACACCAAACCTCATCCCGGATATCAAAAAAATTTATATAATGAGATGAGATATCTGATTCCTGAAATACTCTGGTTAATTACAGTTTAAGTATACAATAACCTTAGTGAAAATGGCCAAAGCTCCTAAGAAGAAGTTTGCCTCGGCGCCAACCCCAACAGGGGCCACAGTGGCTGCCGAAAAGCATTTAAACTCTGTGTTTAAATTCAACACAGACTTGGGTCAGCATATATTGAAAAATCCGTTGGTTGCCCAAGGTATCGTGGATAAAGCTGGTATAAAACCCAGTGATATCGTGTTGGAAGTTGGTCCAGGTACCGGTAACTTGACAGTCCGTATTCTTGAACAAGCCAGAAAAGTTGTTGCCGTTGAAATGGATCCTAGAATGGCCGCTGAATTGACCAAGAGAGTCCATGGTACTCCACAACAAAAGAAGTTGGAGATCTTATTGGGTGATTTCATGAAGACTGAATTACCTTACTTCGACGTTTGCATTTCCAACACCCCATACCAGATCTCATCTCCTTTGGTATTCAAGTTGTTGAACCAACCAAGACCGCCAAGAGTATCGATTTTGATGTTCCAAAGAGAGTTTGCATTAAGATTATTGGCCAGACCAGGTGATTCTTTGTATTGTAGATTATCAGCCAACGTTCAAATGTGGGCCAATGTCACCCACATCATGAAGGTCGGTAAGAACAATTTCCGTCCTCCTCCAAAGGTTGAATCTTCAGTTGTCAGAATTGAAGTAAAAATCCCAAGACCTAATATTGATTTTCACGAATGGGATGGTTTGTTAAGAATCTGTTTTGTCAGAAAGAACAAGACCATTGCTGCTGGTTTCAAATCTAACAATGTGATTGAGATTTTGGAGAAGAATTACAAGACCTTCTTAGCTACCCAGAATGCATCTGCAGATGGTGATACCATCATGGTTGACGACAAAGCTGACATGACCGATATCGTGAAGGCTAAAATTGAACAAGTGTTAACTGAGACTGAATTTTCCGACAAGAGATCGTCCAAGTTGGACCAAACTGATTTCTTGAAGCTTCTTTATGCCTTCCATCAAGTTGGAATCCACTTTGCATAATCTTAAATACACACAACTCGGGTTACTTCATTTCCAATAAAATACTATTTTGTACCATAGAATTTATACAATACACATTTATATTAATATTGAGCAGTTTATAATAAGTACCTTTATACTTAAATGAGATATAAAGAATCTTTCTATGATCTCCATTTGGCTATAAAGTGTTCTAAACTATTTAATATTGTAAACTCTTGCGGTCCACATTCATTCTAATTTCTATAATATTCTCTATCTTCTCTTAGTAGTCTTCGTTGTGTCCTTCTCAATAATGTCACCGACACCACCTAACTCTTCCAAGTTATCCTCCGCAATACTAACTTGCTCCCTTCTTTCCCAGAATCTGTCCTCGCACAAATCAAAAGCTGCTTTCTTCAAGTACTTACCTCTTGCTTCTCTATGACTTGAAATAGCCCACTCCAAGAATTGTGCACCAGTACGGCTGTAGAAAGCACGCAAGTTCTCGAATGGTTTGGGATGTGGTAACCAAGGTCTAGGATCAGGAATTTCATCCTCTTCTTCCTCCTCTTCTTCTTCCTCTTCTTCTTCTTCTACCTCTAATTTTGAATCGGTTTCCTCGTCATCTTCCTCATCTTCCTCATCGTCTTCTTCGTCATCGTCTTCTTCATCTGAATCTTCTAATTCCTCATCTAAGGCTGACAAGTCTTCCCAAATAACTTTAACTCCGTCCAATTTACCCAAGTCTATGGCATATAATGAGTCCAAGTTGAACTCATGTTCTCCTTTCTCGAAGATACCTCCAAATATATACAAAGTATCGTCAACTACACAAGTAGTGGCATTAAATCTAGGATGAGGTAATTGTGTCATTATCGGGAAATCAACTTGGTTAGCTTCCTCCTTCTCTTCCTCTTCTTCTCTCCGTTTTAACTCTTCGATCTGAGATAACTCTTCGTCATCTTCGTCATCATCATTCAACTTATTTTTGGCCAAAATAGAGTTTAAGAGATCTTCCAAATCTTCGTCTCTGGACTTCTCCTTCACCTGTTCCTTTCTTTTCCTCTGAGGCTTCAAGGATAAGTTGTACCATCTATTTGTCTCGGTATGATAAGAGTATAAGTTATTGTAGAATTCAGAGTCCAACTGCTCTTCACTCTCTTCGTAGTCATAGACACCTCCGAACATAATACCTCTGTTTTTATGGTAAACCAATGAGCATCCTACTCTAGGCGAAGGATTGAACCCCTGTTTTCTTCTTCTTTCGAACCTTACTGCCTTTGGATCAGCCTTCATTTTTAACATCCAGCAATCGGTCAAGACCTTACCTTTTTGCAATCCTTTTCTAGCTTTCACTTTGCAATAACCTCCGAATACCACAGCACCGTCAGCGCATGGAAGCAATGAGTGACCTGATCTGGCATCTGGTATAGGGTGATTTGGTGGGAACTCAACTTGTACCCATTTGTATGTAGTTATATCAAATAACCAAACATCATTTAAATAGGTGGACATGGTTCCCAAGTCTCTGAAACCGCCATGCATTATAATATAATTCTTCCACACGGCCATTCTATGTCCTGATCTAGCAGACGGGCCTCTTTTCTGGTCAATCTTAGTCCATTCTTTGGTATCCGCATCGAGAATCCATGTATCACCATAATGGTAGAAAGTGGATTGCTTTGGAGACGAAAATTCACCACCAAACATCAAGATAACTCCAGATGGATGAGCACACATCGCATGTGAAGAACGTGGCAAAGGTGCGTTTTTGGAGGAGATCTTTCTCCATGTGTTATTGTCTATAGCATAAGTGTACAAATCATTGTAGAAATGGGAAATGGAACCATTCGTGTTTTCTCCACCAAACAAGATAAGTTCACGTTTTCCATGAAGCGGGTTAGAAACCATAGAAGGATTCAATCTCTTGGATGGTTTATGAGTCACTTCAACATTGACTTCTTGGAACAGTTCTTGTTCTTTGGCGAATTGTTCTAAGATCTGATCGATATCTTCGTCTTCCTCTTCTTCACCTTGTTTCTTCGCCAACTTCTTGGACTTATTTTCGGCCTTAGCCTGTCCCTTCTTTTGCTTTTCGGCCGCACGGGCCTTTTTGGCGTCCTTTGACTTCTTGTCCTTCTTAGCCATTTCTCTAGAGCTCTTTTGGGTATTTTAAAAAGAATAGAAGAACTGAGTTTATCATCATACATTAAATTTTTCATTATATGTTAGACAATATGCAGGTCTAACCTTAAAAATTGTAGCTGCGGCATGGATGCAGATATGGAATTTGCTGATGAGTTTGTTTTGCACCCATTTCGTTGATGGAGGAAGGTGTTGTATTAGGGTAGTTGTGTGTTATGGAATTAGTTGTAAGGTTGGATTCTAGGGGTTATTTGTGTTGGAGATGATTTGGAATACACTTCTGAGTTCCTTTTTTGGGTGTTGTTGTGTCGATATGATGGACTTGTCCCCTTGGTTATTGAGTGAGGATGTATAATTTTCGTGAGTAGAATCGATTTGGTGGAATGCTTCAGTAAACACTCATAGTTAAATTCACTAAAATTGAGTATTTAAGTAGATGGAAATTGGTTTCACCACCCTCAATTCTCCTTACCTCTCCAATGGCAATAACAATGCTTTCCTTCTATCCATTTACCCATACACTTACATAGTATAGATATAGAGAAGAGCCCATCACTAATAATCTCCATCCTGCACATTGCCTCACACTATACGCGTAAATATTTCACTCCTCTGTTAACTATGGAGAGATTATATGATTCTTCTTCTTGTTCATTAGCTATATTATAAGTACAATAATGACTAGTAAGGGCTCGTCAACTCCACCAGTAGGCGGAACTGGTACTGTTGGTACAAGCTCGTCTTCCCATTCATACTTTGAAAAACAAAGAGATCTCCTTATACAAGAGATCTCCAACAGTATGGACAGTGTTGTTTATAATCTCGATATCTTGAATAGGTCACTCAACGAATCCATTCAAGTCGGGAAAGAATTCGATGACGTAGGAAGACTATGGTCGAATTTCTACGATGGAATGAGTCAATTAAAAGAAAAGCAAGGAAGTGTTCCCAATGCACTGGTAGGGCATGAAAGAGAAAGCAATGCTGAAGCCAATTTGACCAACAGTAGTGAAAATGAGGAAGCAGAAGAGGGCAATTGAACTCTAGAGTTGATTAGCTTAAAACAATGTATTATATTCAAATACAATCGTTGATCAGAAAGAGTTGGCTTTCGAAGAGCATTTCTCAGTGGAGGTCAATATACTTTCCCATGGATGGATTGTCTCCATACCTCCTCAAAATCGGAATGATATAAGGGTATTCATGACTTGAAGCGAAAGCGGGAACTTTCGTAGTAGCATTGTTGTACCTTATAGAAGAAATACACTATCTATATCAAGAGGAATGCAACAGAGTGTAAACTTTGAGATTATTCTATAATGTATATGAGAATCTACATATCATGAATCACCAACATAATGAATCAAAAATTTTGTAGATAACTCATAATTACTTACATCACTCTTCAGCTCTACTAATTCTACCAATGATACATTTTCTTCGAGAGTACTCTTTCTGGAATATATAACAATATATAAACAGGAGAACATCAACAGCAAGCAGAACAACTAACATAATATAGTTTTTTATTACAAAAAAATAGTATAACAATAAGCAGTACTAACAAAAATTTATGTTCTTCAACATTGGAAAATAGAGTAAGAGAATGTTAAACAGAACAAGAATACGCCACAAGGTTAGAAACACTTGTGGTGAACGATGGATGGTCCAGATTCGTCGTATTCTTGCTTTGAGATCCACATTTGTTGGAAAGTAGACAAAGAAGCCAAGATAGAACCACCGATCCAGACGGAGTACTTTCTCTCTGGTGGAGCGATGATCTTGACCTTCATAGAAGATGGAGCCAAGGCAGTGATCTCCTTTTGCATACGTTCAGCAATACCTGGGAACATGGTGGTACCACCAGACATGACGATGTTATTGTACAACTCCTTTCTAACATCTACGTCACACTTCATGATAGAGTTGAAGGTGGTTTGGTCAATACCAGCAGCTTCCAAACCTAAGTCAGAAGGACGGAACAAAGCCTCAGCAGCTCTGAATCTCTCGTTACCGATGGTGATAACTTGACCATCTGGCAATTCGTAAGACTTCTCAATAGCAGAGGATTGGGAAGAGGTTTGCATCTCTTGTTCGAAGTCCAAGGCAACGTAACACAACTTCTCCTTGATGTCTCTGACGATTTCTCTCTCGGCGGTGGTGGAGAAAGTGTAACCACGCTCAGAAAGGATCTTCATTAAGTAGTCAGTCAAGTCTCTACCAGCCAAGTCGATTCTCAAGATACCGTGTGGTAAGGAGAAACCGGCGTAAATTGGAACAACGTGAGTAACACCATCACCAGAGTCCAAAACGATACCGGTGGTTCTACCAGAAGAGTATAAGGACAAGACAGCTTGAATAGAAACGTAGAAAGCTGGAACGTTGAAAGTTTCAAACATGATTTGGGTCATCTTCTCTCTGTTAGACTTAGGGTTCATTGGGGCCTCGGTCAACAAGACTGGGTGTTCTTCTGGAGCAACTCTCAACTCGTTGTAGAAAGTGTGATGCCAGATCTTCTCCATATCGTCCCAGTTAGAAACAATACCGTGCTCGATTGGGTATCTCAAGGTAAGAATACCTCTCTTGGATTGAGCCTCGTCTCCGACGTAGGAGTCCTTTTGGCCCATACCGACCATGATACCTTGATGTCTTGGTCTTCCGACGATGGAAGGGAAGACGGCACGAGGAGCGTCGTCACCGGCGAAACCGGCCTTACACATACCGGAACCGTTGTCAATAACTAAAGCAGCAACTTCTTCTATATGGGGTGTTAGTAAGGTGTTCAATTGGGCACTATAAATGTGTCAATTCGGGCATTTTTGGGTGTTGATGTCGAACCCGATTCCTGTTGAAATGTCAAATTTCAGGCATCGGTGCAATGGTTTAGGGAGTCAATTGGTGAGGGAAGGTGGTAGAAGCAGGCACCGAGTGCTGTCACCTGGATTCGTACCCATCTCATTGTGGTAGATTTCCTGTCGCATTTTGGCTATCCTATGGCCATATTTCCTCCGTCTACACCACATCACACCACCAGAGATCGCTCAATTGTCCTCCATCCATCAACCCTTTCACTCCCCATCTCCACTGACTCTCCCCCCACTAGTAAAATTCATATTCATTGGACGAATCTCACCAGAAAAAATCATTGAGATCACGATAACAAATACGCCGTCGACGAATGAAAGGCCCGTGTAAGGAGGAGTCATGACGACAACAGTGCTAGGGCCAACGGAGGATTGGTCGCTCAAATACCACGTAGATGTAGTCTACATACTCAATTGAGTTGTTGGACCCGATCTGGAAGGTCTGAGACGTCGATTGGGCCAAGAATCGTGGGCTGGATGGGGTTTTCTTGTAGTCTCACTAACATTGATCTACGGAAAAAAATGCACTGGCGCCAGCAGTATGTGTCAACGACGAAGACTACGGTGTTGACTTGGACTAGGAAGACGAATCGCCGCTGGAAAGCAGCCCAAGAATCCCAATTGGATGGATCCAACCCCCTGGAATCCTGAAAACTGTCAAATTCTGGTGCTGAAGTGATCATTGCCCACTACTGTCGGAGCCAGAATGACAACACATCGTTGGGCGGCCGAGACCGCGGCGGCAATCAATCAATCAATCAATTGCCCGAATTGGCTACTCTGATTCCACGTATACATACCACCGTCCATGTTGATCTATATGAGGAGTTTTATTAGGGTTGTAAAATAGAAATACAAATGAAAAGACTATCTACTAGGAGCAGAAGAAAAGAGAAATGAGTGTTTGGAAAAATCCAACGAACCTGCGTTGGTTATAAATTATCAAAGGGCAAACCGCAGTGTGCCCAATGAAAAATTTGCACGACATGCGACATTTGGCGGTGTAATTTGATAGTGAGTGAGGGTAGGTGGCAGCTATGGCAGCAGTGTTGTAGTAGCAGCGAACGGGGTGGAATCTACAGGATACGAGTGTTACACGAGATAAAGCCAGGATGAGCGGCGAATCTGACGTTGGCCGAGATTTGGGATTTGGGAGGTGGACCTGATAGTTTGTTGGTTGTGGGTTGTTAGCTGTTGGTTAATGGCTTATTGTGAAAAATAGATAGTTTTGGTAGTTTTCAGGAGAGGTGTATAATTAGAGTGCTGGAGATTGGTTTTGGTAAAGGCATTTCATCTAAAATTGAGGTGAAATTTTTGGCACATTTGTATATTAAAGACAATTCTTGGGACGACGGAAATTATTGCCACGAAATCGATATTGGTAGTTAAATAGTTACGAGACAGTTGTCTTACTGAAAGGTCGAAAAATGTGTCGGCCACACGAAATACGGGCTGTCTCTTTGTTATCCACCCGGCAAATTCGGTCGCTATGTGTAAGCCCATGCATTTTCCACTGTCGTCACAAAAATGTCTCTCCCTCCTCCTTTTTCACGCGTCCAAGCTCCTTACGGTTTACTCCATTCTGCATTAATGCTACATCCAGTAATCATGAGCAAGTGGGGGAGGGTAATTAAAGAATAGAAGTCCAGGAAGTGGATGCAAACAAATCGGTTATAACACCTTTGAATGGTGAACATTGGCTAACGGTTCAATTATTCTACGGTTGTGATGGTGATTTTTCAATGGGTAGGTGTTTCTGGTGGTAGCTAGTGGGATCTTGGAAAGGGATCTAAGCCACGACTGGCCCAATTCATGGCCACTTCCAAGTACAGGATTGGTCTGTGACAAACGACGGGAGGCCTACAGTACAAGGATGCCTATGTTCGGTAAAGGAGTTTAGATAGACAGAATGTCGTCTTGTCTTGCAGTGCATTGTACAAATCGCAAATAGGAGACTAATAATTCGGTAATCAGTGACCATTTATCAGATTTTGCACCAGTACATTGGATTTTTCACTCGGTTTCTTGCAACCAAATGAACGAGGCAGAGTTAATCGATGACCAAAAGTTGATCTGATAACGGTTGCAAGGCTTTTTGTACCCCTATTCTAGGATCGATTGTGGCTATCGCTAAAATGTATGTATTTGATAGTTTCATTGTGTAATTGAGTACCTGAATGACATTTCAAGATTCTAATACTCTGTGTGCTGCTGATAGGAGGTTATTGAAAAGTAGGAGAGAATAGGGGACCGATCTCAAGCAAACTGTAGAAGGTAGCACAACCCGAATTAGCATTTCCTTTTAAACACAAGTATAAGTTATTGTCAATTTGACGTTTTATACAAATCATGATTATTGCAAATAAAAGCTGCAAAAAGGATTACTTTAAGGTTTAAGATCACGAGCCAGTTCATATCATTGGACATCGTATTAGAGTTCTGGCTACCCCATAAAACATCCGATTTTGGGCGAACCTCTCTGGGCTTTGTCCAGTTTAGCGGTCACTGGATCATAAATTTACATCGTATTGTCTACAGATCAATGCTTCTATCTACACTCTAATCTAATTCGCTAACCATATCTCTCTCCCTACTGTTGTAGGGTACCGCACATCAATCCCGATTTGCCGCAAAACATGATGCATCCCACTCAGCAGCATCATTCATGTCATCTCAGGGCCGCTGTGCCGAAGGATCCTGGGTGAAAATAGCCGCTTATTGCTGATAATAATATCGTTCTAGCACTAGGAGGCCGTTACAACTGGCCTGCCCAAATATCAATTATACCGAATGGGATAGGTTGCTGCTCTGTGTGGGTTCCTGTCGGTGTGTGGGAGATGATCCCTTTTGGCTTGTTATGGTATTACCTAATCGGATGCTATTAATACACTGCACCCGCATTGATCCTTCATGTATCCTCCGCCCTTAATCTCAGCAGCTCTATCTAGTGACGTCGCACTGCCTAATTCAATTTTGTCAGTAATGATTTTTTTGTGGTTTTTGTCACTAAAATCTCTCACTAAATCTCTCATTAATTCTCGCCATTGTCCGCAATTTCCACCGGTCTCTCCCCCGTACAAACTCTTCTCCGTACTAACATCTCTGTACCAGCCCCTTTTTTCCTCTCTCTATCACCTCATTTTCTCGCTACGAAAGTACGTCACTACCAGAAAAAAGAAACCCAGGCTCAGAAAAATTACTGAATCAAAATCAAAGGCCAAGAGACTCGGTGTTCTTTCTGTTCTTCAGCTGTTCATATAGCATTTCGTTTACTGCCATCAATCAATCAGATCACTAAGTAGTCCCTGCTACCGGCCTGCCCTGCTTTGAAATCTTGCCGCCGTTTTTCGTTGAAGATCATTAGCACATTTCGACCCTAAACACCTTCTGTTCCGTGCACTCCACCATCAAGCATAGAACCAGTTGATAACATCAATAAACATAGTCAAAACCATTCTAAACCCATTCCGAAAACTGTACCATCGTCACAATGTCGTCCTCCGTA
This sequence comes from Scheffersomyces xylosifermentans, assembly GCF_036884685.1. Taxonomy (NCBI): domain Eukaryota; kingdom Fungi; phylum Ascomycota; class Pichiomycetes; order Serinales; family Debaryomycetaceae; genus Scheffersomyces; species Scheffersomyces xylosifermentans. Next base: position 138,199 of record NW_027042943.1, read on the forward strand.
CCATATGACCCTTATATTCCAAACCAGACCACTGGAGAACAATCGCAGTCAAGAACTGCCGCCATCCAGGCTGTAAGTATATGATTATAAGAAGTTTGATACTTTCGCTGAAGCACCACGTTCAGGGGAGATATGATTGATTTTTAAGGGATAGTCCAGGAAATATCCTTAGAATTATCCGTCCTTGTCTACTGAACTTCAATGCAGATCAGGAAGCTTCAATGATGGATTGTTTTGATGATCTCAATTCGTCTCCAGCGCTTTTTATGAACTATTTTACTAACATCTTCTAGCAAATCGATGACACCGTCGGAATTATGAGAGATAATATCAACAAAGTCGCCGAAAGAGGTGAAAGATTGGATTCCATAGAAAACAAGACCGACAACTTAGCCATTTCCGCTCAAGGATTTAGAAGAGGTGCCAACAGAGTCAGAAAAGACATGTGGTGGAAAGACTTCAAAATGAGATTGTGTCTCATCTTTGGTGTCATCATCTTGTTGGTTGTCATCATTGTCCCTATCGCCGTTCATTTCAGTTAGATAAAATGATATATCAAACTATCGTTGACCAAAATATGGTTGTATTTTAACTTCAACAAAACTAGCAAAGATACAAGAATAGCTGGAACCCCCGTGTGAGCAGTTTTTGTCGACTTTGCTAGTGACTTAATTATCCACGTCGGGGAATTGAAACCGATAAACGTTTCATGGGCGTTGTCGTCGTTTCGTACTAGTATTTGTCTTATATAAGTTCTTTGTCACTTTAGGTGACGAAGATCAAGATAGCTCATTATTTCTTTCTCAGCTCTTGTTTTTATAATAATATTACGACCGATTGCGAGGTAACCGGGTTTGTATTGAAGATAATGGGCAAGGGGCTATGAACTGTAGCAGTAGTGTTGAATAGATTCAGATCGGATCAGATCAGATCAGCAAGAGTTTTGACAATTGGGTTTTCTTAGCTCCGTTGCATCTTAGAGAATGTATAACCGTTCCATATTAAATCTACACCATATCATGCTAGGGTGTAGTACAGTCTAAATCTATTGTTCACACGATTTGCACCCTAATGGTATGCATTCATGCGGGACGATGCAACCAATTAAAGCCATTAAAGCCGACAGTGAGTATGCCAGGGGTAGTGATGAGGGGATGAAACGATGAGGATAAAGAGAAAAGCAGTGGGTAGTATTTTCGACGGGGTTATAAGTATTTGTTTTATTCTATAGAAGGTGAAAAATAGTTAGTGGATTCAATAATCATGGTTACAGGTGATAGCTGAAATATAATATGTACATATTAAAGTCCATTAAGCCGACAGCTAGTATGCAAGGGGGGATGGTGTTGATAGTAGGAGGTGAAGAGGAGGAATAGAAGTAGAAAGTAGTAGTGTATTATATGGCACGGGATGAAATTTTTGGTATCTCTATAAGTAAAAGGTATAAAGAAACTTATATGGTAGTAGCTTATTTGCAGCTAAAAGTTATAAACATCGATGCATTTGTATGTATATATTATGCAAACCGTGGAAAAAGCTATGACGAAGTGTATTGAATAGCTACTTTACAGGTAATGGCTACATAAGGACATTTATGTATATTGTCTATACAAAGTAAAACACTATAAAAAAGAGCTTTCAATACTAGCTTACTATAGAGCTAAACCCCCAGTATTTACATATATATATATATATACATCTACATCCATGTAACTGAACGCAACCAACGCTAACTTCTACCCCAACGGTTTTGCACCCGCCATATTTTCACCTGCTACCACTCATCGGACCTAAACCGTACTTTGCACACTTCCCAGCTCTCCAAGACACCTCTTCTCTAGTCCAGCCATATATACTCCATCCATACAAACACATCTACTCCTCCTAACAAAAGAACACAAACCTTAAACCCATCTTATGTTACGTTACCTACTCTCCTCGCCTCTTCTCTCCACTCCTCACCTGTTCTTCCCTATAAAACCAACCGCGCTACCATATTTCCTGTTTTCTCACTTCCAACTTTCAACGTCCCTTTTTTTCCTTTCAACGTTCGACTTTTTCCTTTTCCTTCTCCTTTGCTTTCACACTTTTCCCAGTCTCTCACATGACTCGGGCCAGAAGCGCTCCCGAGTCAAAACTTGTCTCTCTCCTTCCAGAGTCAACTTTCCATTCCCTTCCTATATCTGGGTAACTTCTTACTGGACTAATGCCTTACAAGTCAGATGGTGGATAAAAAGTTTTACGGGATATATAACTATCTACGGCTGCTGTTTACCAAAGATCGTGAAAGTTGATTTGACATTCCAAACCGGTCAATTGTCATTGTTTTTTTCCTCAGAATCCGAACCGCTGATTTGTTATTCCTCGGCTTGTCGTCTTCGTTGTCTTTGTCTTTTGTTAGCTCATTCTATAAATTTCCAGTAACCGTTAGCCTCTAGCTTGCTATAAAGAAAAAAAAGTCAATCGAAATTGTGTATAATGTTCAGATCCGTACTTAGAACCTCTACCGTCAGAGCCGCATTCGCTCCAAGAATCGCTACTTTCTCCACGTCGAGAATCATCGCCAACTCCATCTCTCACAAGGTGAGCAAGGGATCTCATGTTTACAAGTACTTGGAAGAAGGACCAAAATCCGTGAAGTACACTGCTGAACACGAGTGGTTGGCTTCTTTCGCCGACGAATCTGGTTTCGTTGGTATCACTCAATACGCCAGTGAAGCTTTGGGTGACGTTACTTTCGTTGAACTCCCAGAAGTTGGAGACAGAGTCGAAATCGGTGACACCATCGGATCTGTTGAATCGGTTAAGAGTGCTTCTGAAATCTACTCTCCAGTTGCTGGAGAAATCGTCGCTGTTAACACTGCTTTGGAAAGCGAGCCATCTTTGATCAATACCGACCCAATTGGAGAAGGTTGGATTGCTCACATCAAGTACGATGACGCCAGCGCTGTTGAGGCTTCCGAGGAGTTGTTATCTGAAGAAGATTACGACGCTTCATTGGAAGAGCACTAAGGTCACGAAAAAGTCAATGAACTGGGAAATTAGAAGTAGTGACTTGGCTGATGTCTTTTAAACGTAGTAATTAGGTGATTTTACCATTTGTTGACAATGTTAACCAAGAGAAAGGTCCATTTGGATCAATTCAACTCCCCATCATGCGGTTTAGATAACTAGCAATGCAATAGTATTTATTAAATCTGGAAGTTATTCAGTGTAGATTTGGCCCAATTCTAAGTAGAAGAAGAATAAGAAGAACCATTCTTTTATTCAATCTAGTTACGTGTTATTGAAGTACGTAACGTTACTATCTTACATACTACACTTTTCATGAGAATAAATATGAGATTTATAAGTGTTTACCTGAAACTATAAAGCTTAACTTCCTTCCTCTTTATGTGCTCGTGTGATTGATAAACTACAAGCTCAATGCGGGAGTCTTACCCTTGACTCTACCTAAGACACAATCTTTGGTGTACTTCTCAATGAAGTTATCTTCGTGCAACATAACAAAGCTCTCAGTGGCATCTCTTCCCGCATAGTTAACAATAGATTCCATTCCACCAGGGTGATTCTTCAAGAAAGGCGTTAAATCCAAAACAACGTTCTTGATGATAACCCAGCAATCATCTCGTTTGTTGTGTTTTGCAACCTCCTCTTCCGTGAACTCCTTAGCAGGAATTTCGAATTGCTTGAAATTTGGTTTCGCTGCTGGAGATGGTGCTGGGGCTCCTTCTGACGAAGAAGTGGGTTTCTTCGAAACAGAACTACTCCTCTCCTTGCTGTCCATAGAAGCTTCTTTGCCATCACCCCATTGAATTGTAATCTGTTGTGGATTGGAGGGATCAATATGTAAGTTGATCATTTGCAATCTATTAGTAGCAGACAGCGATCCAGAGCCGGTGGTCAATTTGTGCATAAAGTAACTTGTAGCTTCATCGGCTGCAAGTCTTCCATAAACAACACAAGCCAATAAGGAAGAACCTCCAAGTCTATTGTGACCATGAACTCCACCTGCTACTTCTCCAGCGGCGAACAAGCCTTCGAAAGGAGTATATTCGTTGTCGCCAGATTGGTACAAAACTTGAGCTTTGTCGTTGATCTTGACACCACCCATGGTGAAGTGCAACACACGAGTTATGAATGATACATGGTACTTATCATTTGGATTGTAGACAAATGGTGTGGCCGGGAAGTACTTCTTTCCGTAAGGGTCCTTGATATCTCCTTTGGCTGCCTTGTTGTAGACATCTAGTTGTTCGATCAACTTCTGTGGATTCTTTGTCAATCCCAATTCCTCGACCAATTCCTTTCCAGTGATTGTCTTCATCAAATTTCTGGATTTGTAGTGTTTGACATGGAATTGTAAGTTCTTCTCACTGGCTTCATTTAACACCAATCTAAGTGGACCATTTCCAAGTTTAATCTGTTTCTCCATCTCACCACTAACGTGATCTCTAGGACCCAACTCATCGACAAATCTCTCTCCCTTTGCATTCAATATAATTCCACCTTCACCTCTAAGAGCTTCAGCACCAAGGAACAAAAATCTAGGAGTGGATTTACCTTGGATGGTGTCTTGGTCGTTAAGATCGATTAAACCCGTTGGGTGAACTTGCACTTTATCCAAGTCTATGCCACAACCCTTATTTTTCATAATAATCTTTTGACCATCACCGGTCGCGTGGTTACCATTGGTAGAAGGTAAATCAATAATATCAGGTCTATACTTTCTTAGCAAAGAGTTCTTAGTAAAGTCTGCTGCGTAACCTCCAGTACTCATAATCACTGGGCCATGCAACTCGTGCTTGGATTTGTCTAAAAGATTCTTATACTTGACACCCAAGATTTTATGGTCTTCTTTAAGTAAGTCAATAACCTGAGAGTTCTTTAAGATTAACAATCTGTCAGGTTCAGCTGCTGCCAAGTCTTCTAATGTCTCTAGCAATCTATAGGTTATGGCCATACCTGGGAATTTAGAATCTCTTCCTCTGTGAGTCCTTGGTTGTGATTGGCCTCCTAATCTTGATACAATAGACAAGTCCAAATTGAAGATCTCTTGTAACCAATGAATAGCATCTGCTGAGTTGTACGTCAAGACCTTGATGAGTTCAGGATTAGCTCTATCCTTTGCAGTGGCTAAAGTGTCATTGTAGAATTGTTGGACCGAATCCTTGATTCCGAGGTCAACTTGAGTTCTTGTCAATGCACCGTTGATACCAGAAGTAGCCTTGCCACTGTTTCCACTTAAGAAGCCTTGTTTGTCCAATAAAACGACGTTTGCTCCTCTGAGATACACTTGATGAGCTGCTGAAAGACCAGCAAGACCACCACCAACGATGATAATTGGGTTCTTGGGAACAGATGATGGAGCTGTTTGTGAATCCTGTGACATTGCTTTATGTGATTTTCTTTGGTCTGTCTTGATTTAAATCAGAACAGTAGTTAAATGAATATGTCTTGTGTCAATATCGATGATTCTGTTGTTAGAACCGATCCTACTAGTAAAATATATCAATTGAAGAGGTTATCTTTAAGTAAGGTATTATAATTTCAAGTTTTGTCTCCTCTATTTCAGTGTATAGCAATAGAGTGTTGAATGTAGAACTATCTTTTTTTACGGTATTTGACTTCTTATAGTTATCAATTAGCAAAGATCACCTTTAAAAACTATTGACTATTGACTGTTAAATATAAAATTAGATTTGTTCCCAGTTATAAGTTCTTATCACAGATTTCTGTATGTCAAATATTTCAGGTACTGAATTGTTGTCTCCTTTACTTTTCTTGTCAAGCAAAGAGAACTTCCTCTAGATACTAATTAGGGTGGATGTAAATTTTAACCTAATTAAAATAAAAATTTATTCTCATCCACTATATAAATATATATTATATTATATTATTATATATATATATATATGTATATAATCACTTATTATTATCCACACCACTGACGAAATAGTTTATACCTTCTCAGCGCTTACTTTATCCACCTCGCCTATTGGCTTGTGCCTACAAATCCGTCAAAAACATGGGGGAAAAAATAATGTAAAGTGCGGGGTGAAGGAAGAGGGAGGATAATGGAAGATGAAGTGGTATAGTGATGGAGGAACCGGAGATGGTGGTGGTGGTGGTGAAGGAAACAATGAAAGTAGGTAGGAGTCAAAATAGGAACGGAGGGTGAACAGCCTAAATAGGAAGGAAATTGAGCGGCAGGAAGTGGTCTGATAAAAATTATGTACTCCGTATGAGTTATGGTTATGTATCTGTGATTATGTGGCTATGAAGAAATATGGTGGGATAGTAGAACTATCGTGGTGGTGGTGGTATTGGTGGGGGTGCAAGGCTAAGGCTACGGGAGAGAAGAGGAGAGGAGATATGGAGTTTAGGGAGAAAATAGTGAGGAAGTGCCTGTCTGGATCGTGGGGGCTCCGGTGCTGTGGGGCAGAATTACTTAGTGGCATAGTGGTATACTGAAATAACACTAAATCGGATCGGAGTTCTTTCCCCACGAAATGCCTGCCATTTGGGAAATGACATAATACGTATTCTTCATATTCTAGGTGACAGATGTCTTACGAGGGTTTGTTGAATAAGTTCTTCTTAGTACGTCATCCAGGAAATGTTTGTCCTTTTGAGCCTTTTGTGACATTTTAAGATTTTCACCCAGTGAAGGAAAATGAATTGGTGAGTTATAAAATTGGCAGTAGTCCAATCGTAAGTAGTCCTTCCTACTACTATTATGAATTTACAGCCGCTATTAGGTGGAATTAATTCAAAACGTAGGCCAATTGTTTGCAGAATTGTTTTGCAGAAAATGTGAATTTATAACGAAATGGATATATACATTTTGTTTAAACTTTTAGAAATATAACCAAAATTTGTAAAAAGGTACAACAAAATTGACTAATCAAACTATTTATTATAAAGAGATGCAAAATCTAATAAACTTACTATTTGCCTATTTACATATTTCAACTTTCTAAAGCATATATCTCTAGTTAAATATATATATTAATGGCGACTGCAATATTACGCGGTCTTTTTAAACGAAGCTATATAAATATGAAAAATTATAATAAAAATCATAAAACACTGATGAAGATATTTATACAATGAGGTTCATTACAAAAGTTTCACCCAATACACCTATGAAGTGGACAACCCCTAGTCATCCACTAATGTACCTCAGTCCCATGGGGAAGTGGAGCTTGAATGAGATCATCTTCATCCAATTCTGCTGTTTCTTGGAGATGGTTATTGGATTCCTGAACAGAGGCATTCTTGGCAACCAATTCTACAATTCTTCTGATAACTGGCAAGTTCAACCATGCTGGAACGTAAGCTTCAACTCTCGAGAAAGGTCTCAAGTTGATTGTTCTGAAAGGATCATTGAAATGACCATCCGTAGCAACCAATTCAAATAAGTCGTCACTGTTGGAAGAGTCATTAGCCTTCACTTTATCGGCAACTGCTTGAAGCACGTTAGGGGCAATTGGAGTCTCGTAGTCAGCTACATAGTATTGAGAGATCAACTTCTGAATCTGGATAGGTTTCAAGGCGTAACAAATCTCATAGATGATGTCAATGTCGTCTGGAGTATTCTTACGCAACTGCAACAACTTAGCTGCTTGAAGCAAGTGTGATAAATAAGCGGAACCTTCTTGAATTTCGTGACCCTTGCACCATTCCTCCAAACGCGTAACGTTGTAATTCAACTGTAAACCTCTCTTCCACGACAAGAAGTTTCTTCTCATGATCAAGTCATTGAAGCAAAGAGCGTCCACAAAGCGCAAAAGTTCAATGATAACTTCATTCATGACCTCGTGTTCAATAAAGTAAGACTTCATAGACCAATATACCGCGTTGAAGAAACTCAAGATATCATCCATCTTGTATTGAACTCCAGGAGAGAAAACCTTTGCCAAAAATGGAGAATTTTCAGGAGCCATAAAACCAGGCAATGATTGCGACAATACCACAGCAGAAACCGCCTTCTTTTCAAGATCCTTCTCCATTTTCTTCATCCACATATTGTAAATGTTGTATGAAAGAGATTCGAAGTCCTCCTTTACCACTGCTACAAGTTTCAAATACTCGTCGAACTCTTCTTCGCTCATCTCATGTGAGAGTGTATCGTTAGCAATAATAGTTTGTTGAGCATACGAAACAAAAGAGTACAATTCGTGAGTGTTTGAAAGCCAGAAGGCACCGTTTGGAATAACATCGTCATCCTTCAAAGTTGAAACGATCTGTTGAATGGAAGATAAGACTTCTCCCAAGAATTCTTCACTTTCCTTAGTTAAACCAAGTCTCCACATGTCAGATAAGATTATGATAATGATTCTGGCTGGGAAAAGAACCTCTTTTCTGGTCAAGTCAGCTGCGACGCCAGCAGGTGGAATCTTCAAACCCTTAAGCAAGCCTTCAACAATTTCTCTGTGTAATTGCCTCGAGTCTCTGAGTAAACGGAATAATTCATCGTTGATATCATCGATGTTGGCATCCTCATCGTTGGAAACTGCAATGACAGAAACTGGTCTTCCTCCATTCTCAAGCGATGTAGGAGAGTTCCATGCCAAAGCGCTTGAATGACGCTTAGAGCTCATATTACGTCCCTTAGGGTTATTAATACCATTAGTAACAACAGCACCTCTTTGTTGTAATGGTTGTTGAGATTGTAAGTTTGCAAGCTCCTTCTTCAACTGTTCGATGTGTGTCTTGAGATCAACTTCAATAGTATCTCTCCTGACCAAATCAGCCTTGGCCTTGTTCAATTCTTCAATGTTGCGCTGGACATCCTGTCTTAAGTCAGCTTGTTCCTTGGATAACTGTTCGATCTTTTGCTCTGCAGAAGCGTATTCAGCCTTGATAGACTCCAACTCCTTGTTCAAAGCAACAATTTCTTCCTGATGCTCTTGATTTTGTGAATCGAATTTCTGGTTGAACTCCAACTCTCTGGTCTTCAAAGTTTCATGGGCAGCACCTTGTTGTTCAAGCAAGCTCTTCAAGCTAGTTATTTCTTCAACTAATTTCTTGTTGTCTTGTATCTTGGCAGTCAAAGATTGAGTCAAGTCAATAACCTTATTCTCAAGTTTGTAAGAAACTTCCTTCAACTTGTTGACAGACTTAGCTTCAACCTTCAATTGTTGAAGTTCTCTAACAGCAGCCTTTCTTCTAAATGCTGATTGGATAGTAATGACGGAACTCTTTTGTCTCTTGAATTCCCTTCTTGCAGTGTAGCCTCTCCATGCGTTCTGAATAACGACTGTAGAATGTTCTGTTCTCATTTGAGTAAACTTTCTTCTTGCTTGAAGACCTCTGATGGATTTCTGAAGTACCAAGATCGAGTCGAATGTGCTCTTTACTTGTTTTCTGACCATATGACTTCTTACAGCAGTTTGGATTAAAACGGCGGCATCGTGCTCTCTTTCTCTCCTGAGTTGATCTCTCTTGAGGAAACCACGAATAAGTGCCTGCAAAGCAATATGCGATTCGCGTGTCTCGAGGTATTTCGTTCTGTAGAAACGAGCACGTAAGTTCTTCTGGATGATGACAGCAGACTTGTGCAATTTATCTGCTCTAAGCTTTTCAAAGTGAGCTAACATACCAGCCTTGAAGAAAATCTTCGAATTACCTAACTGGTACTTGTTCTTATCCTCAATGTTACGTTGAAGAATAGAGTTACATAAGCCACTGACTGATTCTTGTGTAGTTTCACCACTCATCACCTTGATCCATTCATCTGATGGGACGAGGATATGATATCTGTCAGCGAACTCAACATAAGACCACCTTGATGGGAAACCAGCACAAGAGATTCTGATGGTTTCAAGAACACCACATGCTCTCAATTGAGATAACACCATGAGTGAATCAAATTCCCAAGCTTTCTTTTGCTCGTTTGGTTTGATACATCTGATGTAGTGTACATTTGTAGAGTCAATGGTCTTCATAAGCTCGATCAACGAATTCTTAAACATAGTACCAAGTGTAGGCTTCTTGCTAGCGGCTGTCTTCACACGAGATGAGGCAGTGCTGGTACCCAGTTGCAGCTTAGACAATTCCAAAGCTGCCGCATTTTTGTCGATAATGGCAAGAATGGACTGCAATAATTCGTTGGTGGTATTCTTCATTACATCCAAGTGTCCTTCACCAACGGTGTCCCTGTTCTTCTCAATGAAGCCGTCGATGTCGTAAGTGACATCTAAAGCATAATGGCTGACAATGAATTTGGTTTGTCCGAATCTGGGCTTTTTGAAGACCTTGTTAGTTGGCTCTTTGTCAAGGGTCAGGTACATCTTTTCTATCCATGATTGGTCGTTACCAGCTGGAAGTCTTGATTCTTCATCCAAAAGCGATAAGATACCTAATTTGTTCTCAATTAAGGTGATACATGGCTGATTATCCGCAAAATCAATAAATGACCACTCGATTTCTTCTTTGATATACTCTTCTTGTTCTAACTTGAACACGTGTTGATTGAACTCCTGTTGGAGCTTTTCGTTAGCATAGTTGATGCAAAATTGTTCGAAGGAATTCTTCTCAAAATGTTCAAAACCATAAATATCTAACACACCAATAAACGAGTGAATTCTAGACTGAACGTCAGGTGGACAAAGATCGGCATTGACGTAATCGACCAACCAATCGAAAAGAGCTGCATAAATATATTTGGCAAACGAATCTCTTGCAACGACAGCCAGCTTATGGTTTAAGTTAGAGATAATTTTTTCAGAACGAGTTGTTATTTGCTTCTTGATACACCACTTTGCGAAGTTAACAGGATCTATTCCCAATAATTCACATGCCTTGACTAAGTTTGGTTCGTCTGAACTCAAGTGAGCGTCATTTCTGGTTGCTGCAATGTCAATGTTACCAATGTGAAGAAGAGCAGCCATGATCTTGTAAATTTCGAACTGTGTGTTGTCGGTGATACCGATCAAAGATAAGGCGTCGCGTGTTATTTGGAATTCAGCGGCGTCATTTATGCCTTCAATGACTGGTTGTCCACCTTGGTTGGTATACTTGTAGTCTTCGGCTGAGGATAAGCCAAGCTTGGCTTTGTCGTCATCGTTCATACCAGCTAAGATCTGATAGAAAATATGATAATTACGCTCCGTTTCTGGTTGGAAGACAAGTCTTGATCTTTCCAAGAGATAGGTTCTGATACGAGCTCCGATGATAGATGTGGATTTGTCAAACAAGATCTCCAAGTATTTACCGAAACGAGACGAGTTGTCGTTTCTGGTAGTCTTGGCGTTACCAAAAGCTTCCATAATAGGGTTGGTAGCTAAGATCTGTTTTTCGACATCCGACATATCTGACTTATGTTCTGTTCCTATATTATGTTGCAATTCACTTTCTTCTTCCACTGAGGCAAAGTATCTCATGATGTACTTAGCACTGACAGTCTTTCCGGCACCGGATTCACCAGAAACAACAATTGTCTGGTTTTCTCCATCTTCCTTCATGCATCTGTAAGCATCTTCAGCAATGGCAAAAAGATGGGGATCAAGTTCTCCTCTGCGTTTTCCAGCGTATGCTTGCACGATATCTTGCGAGTAGAGCTGGTCCACACGCTGGAAGGGATTCGTGGCGATTAACACAATACCAGAATATGTATAAATGTTCAATTGAGAGTAACGCAACTTGATTGCATGCAACACAGCAGGTTCATTCAAGTATGACAAAGAGGTAAGATCCTCTGCAGCTTCAAGGATCGGAGGGTTTCTGAGTGGAGGAAGCTTTTCGTTATCCTCACTCAAGTTATCTGTTTCCACTGTGAAGGTGACTTTCAGGTCTGTTTCTGATTCAAACACAATGGTGTGTTTACCGTTGTCCAGCACGTTGGACTTGACGATTGTTCCGATCCAGCCAAGGGCCTCATCTGGATACCAACAACGAGTTCCGATATCATATGCAGAGACCATTTTGTGTAGGGGGTATATTTGTATTGGTGGTGGGTTAGGGAATCAATAATGTTAAGTTAAAGAATAAAAAGGATGATCAGATGAACGAATTACTTCTCTTGGAGGTCTGTTGTTTCGTAGCAGATCAAGCTTTTGTGTTGTAGTGGCGACTAGGGTATACGGGTTGTATTCTGTGATGTGAATGTTTTCTAATCGAGGTTCCGATTTTCAGCTCTGTGTCTATAGCGGCAGAACGTCGACAGGGTCGATTGATGAGAAAAACAAGCTGAATCCAACGATACTATTGCGGTACACGTAGGGTCTGGTTGAGCGAGTGAAACCACCGGGTCGATAATGTGAACCGTTGAGTTAACGTGTTCAGATCAGATTAGCAGCAGTCAAACGACAACAACTGAAACAACCAATTAATTACGGCTGTTCTTGCGTGGCGGCTAGGAAAAACTGTCCGGGGTACGGTTTCTGGCGTTGTATATCGTTGGTAGCCGTGTTTGTTATACGCTTAACACCACTTGTGACTATGAAACACCGGCTGTCTCTGTGGTCTATGGTCTAGAAAAGACTGGTAACAACTGAATTCTCAGGAACGCACTCACATTTTTTCCTTCTTGATCCATACAAAGAAAAAACTGTAGACGCCCTTTTTTAGAGGGAGGACTGGGCCCGTGCCGCAGTGTATTTGAGAGGTGGGCTGAGAGGCGGGAATCGCAGGTTACGGGGTGGAAGTGCTGTTGTGTGTGCGGTGAGTACGGTGAGTACGGTGAGTGCTGAGAGAGATTAGTTATGAAGGTGCGGATTAAACTGCAGAAAATTCAGAACGAGTACAGAAAAAAAGAGGTGACAACCCGGCGTTGTGTTGTTTACAGGTTGAAGCTTGGACACAGGTTGTTATGGTGAGAATTTGTTTGTTGAATACGAGGAACTTGGGGCGTGTTGGGGTGGTCTGCAGGAAGTGGTATATGCAGGGTGAAAATTTGGGTTCGGTAGGGCCTTGGGGTGGAGGATGAAATGACAAGAAAGAAGTCCAGAACGAGGTGGAAATTTGGCAGAAATGGTCTTGGGGTGTGTAATAAGAATGAGTGAAGCCCTCAAAGTTCATAAAGACCATCAAAGTCAGCTTCTCACTCTTCATATCTACCCTCAGAACATAAACGTTTCTCTCCAAAAACCTTCGCTGCGAGACGAGCTAAAACACAATCAAGACGCGTTTGGAGTAAATAATAAACTTACACAAAGCCGACGGTTGACCAGTAGACGAAGATTCAAGCTTGAACTGAACTTGTTTCAGGACAATTTACACAAGTCTTACGCAGGAAGTTCGGTTTGATCTAGATAATAACTTATTTTGTATTTGTCCAGGTCATGAGAAATGGGAACAAGTCGTTAGACCATAATACAATTGGAAAGGTGTCCACTTGAAGAATTTAAACCCGTGCCGCAATACAGTTCAAGCAGAACCATGCCGCAGTACTAAAAAATGCATATGTTTTAGAATTGGCCTCGGCTCAAGTTTTTTAACTATGGAACTCCCAAAAGAGCCCCTAAAAGAAGGGAGAGGACTACAAGGGAGCTACATGGGGAGCTTCTAGATTAGTTCATAGAATCTATATCTAGTCTATATCTTGTTTGAATAATTGGGATATCTTGAAGTCACAAGGAAATCCGACTTGGTTCAACTTAAGCAACAGTTTCTCTCCGGAGTTTCCTATACCGCAAGGCTTTTACGGACTTTATTGCAATTACAACAAACAACCCCACTGTTTACTTGTATGCTTTGATTTTCGTCCCCACATAAACAATAATGATTTCTACCAGGTGCACCCAGCCATTACAACTGGTTATAAATCAGTGGAATCTTGACTCTGGCCCTCTCTGATTCCAGGGACTGCAAGCCCCAACTCTCCTCCAACTGTTGCACTAAAAGCCTTGCGGATCCTGTTTCCGAATCGGGACACTTCTAACCACGACCATACCCCATAACCGCAGCAGTGGAGCTCCAACCAATTAACCGGCCATCCTTTGTCATGGATTGCTCGATACCACCTACATATGATAATTGTGGGGTTGTGAAAAGTGCTTACCGATCCTGTGCAGCATATCCGACAGAACAGAGCATTGTTGAGACGATAATGTATGTAAGTTAGGATGTTGTGGTGACGTAGATTTGTAGGATGTACAGTGCATAGTGGTTAAAGTGCATGGTATGAATATATATATATTAGTGGGGTGGACTGGAAAATTGTACATCTTATGTAGTTTTCAATCGTCAGATAGCAACAACCGGTGCTAGACAGTTCCAACTACAATGCTTGATATCGAAGAAGTTAAGAAACACAACACAAGGAAGGACTGCTGGGTAATTATCCATGGAAAGGCCTATGACGTCAGTGACTTTGTCGATGAGCATCCTGGTGGGTCGGGGGTTATCCTAAAGTACGCTGGTAAGGATGCCACTAAGGCGTTTGATCCTATTCACCCAGGAGATACTTTGGTCAAGTACTTGGCACCAAAGTACCACCTTGGTCCGGTGAACATACCTCCCAAAGCACCCAAGGAATCGAAAGTCGCTGCTCCAAAGGCACCAGCATCTGCTCCGCTTTCTACCCCGCCATCATCTGGGTCCGAGACAGTTGATGAGTATGATGTCGAATATGATGAACAAGACGACAAGGCCCCCATTCCAGCTCCGAACTCCACAACCACTCCAACAACCGTAGCAACTGTAGCACCAACGGGTCAAACTACTCTTAATGCCGCTGACTTTGGGGATGGTGATGAGTTCGAGGACTATGACGATGATGAGGACGACCCTCCCTCCCAAGAGGAGTTAAGGAGACGCCAAAAGAAATTGGATAAGCCGGACTTATCCCAAATGTATAATTTGAATGATTTCGAGTTTGTCGCTCGACACACAATGGAAAGGACGGCCTGGTCATACTACTCATCTGGGTGTGATGATGAAATCACATTGCGTGAAAACCATGCTTCCTATCATCGTGTGTTCTTCAAGCCTCGGATATTAGTTGATGTCACGAACATTGACCTTTCTACCACAATGTTGGGTACTAAAGTATCCTCTCCGTTCTACATCACTGCAACCGCTTTAGGAAGATTGGGTCACAAAGATGGTGAAAAGGTTTTGACCAGAGCAGCTGCAAAACAAGATATTATTCAAATGATCCCCACGTTGGCCTCTTGTTCCTTTGATGAAATTGTGGATGAAGCAACTTCAGAGCAAACCCAATGGTTGCAATTATACGTCAATAAAGATCGTGAAATCTGTGAAAAGATTGTTCGTCATGCCGAGGAAAGAGGTATCAAGGGTTTATTTATCACTGTCGATGCTCCACAATTGGGTCGTCGTGAGAAGGATATGAGATCAAAGAAAATTGAAGATTTGAGTCATGTCCAAGGCGATGATGAAGAGGCTGATCGTTCCCAAGGTGCTGCCCGTGCCATTTCATCTTTCATCGATACTAGCTTGAACTGGAATGATATTAAATGGTTCAGATCAATTACGAAGATGCCAATTATATTGAAAGGAGTTCAAACTGTGGAGGACTCGCTCTTAGCCGTTGAGCATGGTTTAGACGGCATTGTGTTGTCAAACCATGGTGGTAGACAATTAGAGTTCCTGAAACCGCCATTGGAAGTATTAATTGAGTTAATGCCAATTTTGAAGCAAAAAGGTTTGCAAGACAAAATGGAAATATATTTAGACGGTGGTGTTAGAAGAGCTACTGATATTTTGAAGGCTATTTGTTTGGGTGCAAAAGGAGTAGGAATTGGCAGACCATTCCTCTATGCGATGTCAACATACGGAGATGCCGGTGTATTCAAGGCGATTCAGATCTTGAAAGATGAAATGGTCATGAACATGAGATTGTTGGGTGTGACTAGTATCGACCAATTGAGTGAAAAGTACATCGATACTAGACATTTCCAGACCAGATACTTGCCGGAAGATAAGTTATTTGGTGCCGTCTACGAGCCCTTGGTCAGCCCTGCGTTCAAGGACAGTAAATTATAGTTTCAATAGAGATATATAGAATGTACTCCTATTGCATTGTCTAGAAAATGGAGTGATGTAAAGAAGCTTGGGGTAGGCATAAAGCCGCCCACAAACAACAATATTGCAGCAATGTAAATCTTCGATTTGTTTTGCGGCAATTAATGAACTAGCATATCCGGCAAGGGTAATTTCAAGAATGGCTGCGATAGTGAGTCTCCTAAGGCACCAGGTGATATCCCACATTCCCGGACTTATGAGGTCATTCTATGGGTTCTATATCTATCTGATTACAATTAAGATAACGGCTTTTGTGCTTCTACGATGTCTCGGATCGAGTCTGATATTTTTCAACAAGCCTGTTTATCCAAGTTATTGGGGAAAGTTTAATTACTTGTTAATAATAATAGGTTCCAAATATAGGTTTAGAGGCTTCTTAGCCGTTTCTTTTCTGTGCCAGCTCGAGAGCCCGATGATGACGAAATCGAGTCCCTTTGAAGGAGGGCTTGGCGATTACGGCGTTGGGAAAATAGAAGGCTATTGAAAATCTATTGCCATGTTACAGATTTATACTATGGGAGGAAATAATGGTCCGGAAATACGAGGTTTCATCAAAAGAAGAACGGGATCACCTTGGATCTTTGAATTCTCAGGCGATTTTTGCTTACAGCGATGCTCTTATCAAACTCAGTCCCAAGGACCCGCGGTATTAAGAACATCTCCATACCACCGTTCCAGTACGATAACATACGAATGGGAACTAAATCCAGGGCTATACGGAATGCAGAGTGGCTAAATCAGCGCATCACGTGATTTGATTTTTAGTGAGAGATCTTATTATGGAACATCTGGTGGTAACACGACAATCTGTGGTTCTAGTTCGTCTGGGCTTGCTACAATGGCCGGATTAGGGAGAGTATTGAAGGAGATGTACTATTATGTCATTAGAATTGAACCTTAAATTGTGGAGCTCGAGGGTTCTTTTTTGGACGGCGGAAGTCAGAAGACAGGTTAGTGTGACTACTCGCCCTGGGGAGATAAGTGCCTGGAACCCATGTGCTCTGCGGCTCTCCAACAAATTAGCTCAAACCAGAGGCATCCTGGTGCTGCTACAATAAAATGAACTATTATCTAAGGTGAACAACCATCTGGTGGTCATCTTGTTCATTGTTGGATCCCCCACCACATTTTCTGTGGGTGAACCCTAAGCATCTTTCTCATTTGTCCTTCTTCTAAAGGTTTATCACCATCTCCAATTAGGCCCTAAGCTGGTGCCAGAATTGGAAAATTTTTCTCACGGAACGGTTAAAAAGAAATTTCGCGCTGCATGGTCCGCGTACATGTCAATCCAAGCAGCGTAAATCCCAGTCCGCACATCCTTGTGCTATCCGGTTTCCTGTTCCTCGCAATGCCGCTGCAGGCACACGCTAAAACGCACGATCTGTACACCTCGCTTCTCCCTACCATCTCTCAGAAAGTAAATTTACTGCAGCAGCGACCTGGTCATAGTGCTATTTGACCCAGGGCTAGCCTTTAATATGCTGATGAGGTGCACCAACGGCTGAGTTTACCCGTTCCCAAACTGGTGGAGTAAGCCCCATGCGAGTTTGTAAGTTCACTTGTCGGATTCAAACTCGTTCCGCCGTATCTCTTTCTTTGCATCTCTGTATTTCCCAGTTTTTCATCTTTGGTAGTTCCTGCCCCATTCATCGTATTACTCATAAAGACATCACTCAAAAAAAACCGTCCCAGATCCCGTCCCTAAATTTACTTCCCTCATTTTTTCTTTTAGCGACACCTCTGCCTAAAAAAGTAGCAAGCGGCAGTAATTCCTCACTAATTCGCAAATCGTTCAAAGTTTCTTGTGGTAATAATATATATTGGTGCCAATATCCTTGTGTTGAAATAAACCATTTGTAAAAGGTTGTGATTTATAACATCTGGTAGCAGAATAGAATCTCTCGTATCGGTAGCTCGACGGTGTCTGTGCTTCGTTGCTCGTTTGTCGTCTGCCCACGCCAGAAATCGAAACCTTTACTGGTAGTCATTGAAACTCGGTATATACTCGTTGACTGTTCCCTTAACAGCTAAAGATTCAGCGGTTATTCAAAAAACTTTCATATTTCCTTGCAGATTTTCGTACACAAACCAGGTGTACGAGTCTAGTGAGCCATAAACTCCCCATAAATCTTCCTTACCATCACCTTCGACCAGTTCTCGAACTAACCGCCGGTTCAGCATCGCCTGTAGCTTTTGAATCCCCGTCCATACTATAACACACAAGCCGGTTTGACTTATCCAAGTATCATATAGCCCCAAGCCCTTGGTTTAGGTTTAGCTCTGCACTCAGCTTGTTCGTGTACTCAGTACACCGTTTGCCCTCGAATCGCTAGTTGAGAGAAACCCCACAGAACCGTCGGTGTAACCAGTCATCTCAGCTTATAAATCACTTCTGGCCGTTATATTCAAAATACTCGAGCTATAGTCTCCCAAAACTACCCCACATCCACATAAACCAGCCTACCAACCATGGTTCTTATCAACGGAGTCAAATATGCATGCGAAAGATGCATCCGTGGTCACAGAGTGACCACCTGTACCCACACCGATCAACCATTGACCATGATTAAACCCAAGGGTCGTCCAGCATCTCAGTGTCAGCACTGTCGTGAAAACCGTAAAATGAAGAACCTTCACATCACCTGTACTTGTGGTAAGAAGGGAAAGTCGCCTGGTATGCATTTGGCATCGTGTCTCTGCCACAAGAACTCACACTGTACATGTTCAAATAATCAAGCTGCTAAGAAACCAGCTGCTACCAACGGTAACATCCACCACCAGACGGCTTCAGAAAGAGCTAAGAAGAAGTCTCTTATCACCGCTGCAAATGCAGACATCCTTAAGAGATCTAATTCCAGTTTTAATAGTTCCAGTGTGGGTAATGCAAGCACTGGCGCCTCTTCACCTGGAAGTAGTGTCTCATCTTCAGCACCAACATTCAATGCCAGTACTACTTTGAACTCTAATTACGTTATTGAAGATGTGATAGTTCCGTTTGAAACAGGAAGTGGACTCTTCGATCTCTTCTCTTCAACGGCTCCTTCCGGAGATAACACAGGCAATAATAGTGTCAACGGTTCGAGAACCAATCTCAATGATCAGTACCAAACTTTCAGTAACTCCAATAGTGCTGGATCGTTGAGTCCCCACTCCAATAATGGACGCTCCTCTTTGACGAATGAACTTGCCTCTGATGAAAGCAACAATACTAATGGCAACAATACTAATGGCAACAATACTAATGGCAACAATACTAATGGCAACAATACTAATGGCAACAATACTAATGGCAACATTAATAAAGTTCACAATTATAACGATAACGACTACGACAAGAACGCCAAACAGACATACCCATCAGTAATTCAGGATCTTAAGCGTGAGTACAATGTGGATATTGACGCGCATTTGTCTCCAGGAGAAATTGACATGGTTGACCATATGTTCCCATTATTTCCTTTGGTGGGAACCTCAAGCTTTGATGACACAAACCAACCTTTGCTGTCACTTCCTTATAATGGCCGCACATCACAGGGAGCTACAAATACTCAAAGCAACGGAGATCTGTTAGCTTCGCCAGAATCGCAAGGTCGTAATCTGATCAACAATGGCAGCAGCAATGGACATTACAAGGCAAATGGAAATAGTAACAGAAATAGTGTTGCAAATAGTATCCATAATAGTGTGAGTACCACTGATGTATACTCTGAGCAGTTTAATCATGCTACTGAGCTCTCCCATACTTCTTCACTTAAGTCAAACAGACCACATCAACCCAAACCGATAAGACCTCAACCAACAGCAATGCCTCAGTCGGCTTCATCTAGTATCAGCACCACCAACAATAACAATGGCATTCCAAATGTGAGTAGTAGCAACCCACATTACCAAGCTATACGACCCAAACGTCCTGAAAGTGTACTTTCCGTGACATCGAATTCATCCTCCCGCTCTTTTGATGTTAACCATAACAACTATAACTCATCATTCATCAATGGGGGGTTGCCTAATTCTGCTATTTCGGCCGCTTTCCCACCTAGTGG
The DNA here is from genome assembly GCF_036884685.1 of Scheffersomyces xylosifermentans. Lineage (NCBI taxonomy): Eukaryota > Fungi > Ascomycota > Pichiomycetes > Serinales > Debaryomycetaceae > Scheffersomyces > Scheffersomyces xylosifermentans. Next base: position 158,238 of record NW_027042943.1, read on the forward strand.
TCCTTATGGAGGATATGATACTCATACTTCAAATCATGCTACCGGTTTCCAAAATAACGATGACAGTCCTCACTATCATCATTTTGGACGCAGTGGTCTTGGTTCTAATTCCTCATCAACCAATATCGATTTGAATTACAATGACAGCGATTTTGTGAATTCGGACAACTGGTTTGGCGAGCTTAGCTCAAACAACAATGCCACTGCTATCAAAAGAAACCCATCGCTATCAAACTCGTCATCATTTGCAAACATTTATGAGCATCACAAGTCAAACTTGAATGACCAAAGGGGTTTAGCTGGAACCCAAACTCCAGATGTGAATAATATCAGCGATGCTTATAGCAAAAATGGGCAATACAAGAATGGTGCTGTGGTGGAGGAGACTGGCGAAGATGAGACAAGCTCAATCCCAGCAAGCCAAACACCCTTAGATTATGACCTTTCTATCCCTATGTTTGCGGACATGTTGTCGCTGTATGACAAGAAACCCGAGTACTCATAGTAGGGTGTGTCCAACGTCTGTTGATGCTTTGAACTAGATTGAATTGGATTTAAATTCGTTGTTCTGATACGGTACTAATAGATATTCACAAAACAGAACATTGAATGCATTCTTGTTGGAACACCTTACTTTATAACGACCTATTCTATTCTTCACGTATTTTTAATATCGTACTGTTTTATTCTCTTACTTCTGTTCAATCTAGTATTTACGATTAGTAATAAATACTGTACAATAACATTGAAGTTGTAGGTTCCTTTTAGTGAAACATGGAGTATTCTTTTGGAAACGCAATTTGAACTCCTGTTTTCCCTGCTAAATATAAACTAATCTATTTATCAATAGCTAGGTTTTGCAACCGGTTGATATTAGAATCCATTGTAATCACATTATCGGTTTTATTTGTTTGAATTTGGTGACGGAGTTGGGAAGCATGGCTCTTTGGTTCCACTGCTGGCTTCTGTGGGTTCTCATCCTTCAAGTACAAGGATAGTATCTCATCTTTCACACTCAATATGGATTTGTGCTCAAGTTGTTGAATCTTACTCAATCTGATTAAATATTCTAGCAACGATAATGAGCTGTTCTTTACTTCCTTCGTGGATACAACAGCAATTGGTGCTTCACGATCTTCGTCGTCTTCTCCATCTTCATCTTCGTCATCTTCTTGATCATCAAATTCGCCCTTTTTAAGTTCTCCCAAAGCAATCCACTCCTCTGTACCTTTCACTTCATCTATCAATTTCACTATAAGCACTGGGGAGTTCCTACTCTCCAAGCGGAGCAACTTTCCTGAAGCACTAAAGAACATGCGACTAATCTCAGTCATATCATACAGCTTGACCTCAGGTTTGCTCTCCTCTTCGTCATGATAACGACCATCATTGAAATCTTCCAGGATCTCAAGGTAATATGAAAAAGGTTTCGATCCCTTTGCAATCTTAACCAGACATCTTGCAAATGTTTCTTTCCAAGAAATCTGGGAAAGCTCATCTATTGATTCCTTCTCGGTGATGTACTTCAGTCTACTGGGGTTGTAGAATATGGAATACATAACCATGTCGAAAGTTGGGCCGATTTGATCTGCTTTGGAGTCTTCTGTTGCTTTGTTCACGTAATTTGCTGCTTGGAGAAGTCTTCCAGGAGATATTGATTTAGCTGTTAATGAACCATTCATATTAACTCCTGATGTAATAAGCGACAAGTTTAGAATGGGGACAGCTTCGTTGATATGATTTAAGAGTCCCTTCATATAATCTTCTACCCGTCTTACTGATTCTTTCTCGTTGCCGCTTGTGAGTTGTTGTGATATCTTTGCCACAGTACTATCGAAGGCATCGAGCTCATCTTGGAGGTCATTGATCAAATCTAGGGTCGATTCCAAAGCCGAATTACCTCTGGCGGCAGCTAATTTGATAAGATCAATTGAGACTGATACGATATTGATTTTGGTTTGAATCTTGTTCTTGGTTTGTTCAATGCGTTTCTTTTCGGATTCTGGTAATTGCTCCAAGAACTTGGATACTGTTCTAATAGCGTATCCCGACGCTATTGAGATACCTGAGCGGATAGCAAAGGTAACAGCTTGATTGCTTGCCTTGGCGAGTATCTGATCCATTGTGAGTGTTAAGGTTCAATAGAGGATGTGAAGTAAGAGCAACGTCTTTTTAGGAATGTTCTGAAAGGCCAATGGATAAGTTTCGAAGTTTAACTATCGCACTGAAGTCCAAATATTTGAAGTAATTTGGAAAATCAACAGCAGGGGAGGAATAGAGGTTTTTGCTGAAATTTGTTTCAGACTTTTATGAAGAGCAATTTATGTCCCTTATGTACTTCAATAACGGTTTTTTTTTTTTCTAATGCCAGCTACAGTCTGTTCTTAGTACTACTATCACCAAGTAACGAAACCTTTTCAATAAATAGGCTCAGTCTTACGGCTGTACAATCACTTGATACACCAAAAGTGATTCGCGTAATGCACTTTATGCAATCGCATATAATAAATCGTATTGACGAACAGATACATACATATTGACAGAACTATACATTTGTATTATTTATATGTAATAAAATAAAGCAACCTAATACCTAATATGCTACAGGTAAAATGAAAGACGAAAACGGAATATGGGAACGAGAAGCGCAAAATGAAAGTGGTTTTTGATTTCTTCTTCCTGCCTATTTTATTATATATAGTATTTAATATGCCATGGTGATTTTGTTGCTAGTAGGTTTTTGTATGAAGAACGAAGAACGAGTGGATTTAAGAAATTGCTAACACCAGGGAATCCATATTTTACGTTGTCTTTCCATGTTGAACTCTCATCTGAGCTATACCAGCGATATGTCACTTCATGGTGAGCTTGGATTTTTCCCATATCATCTAACTCAATCTTAAGACTAGTCGTCAAAAGCAACTGTAGTCATCCTAATGTAAGCTCTATCAATAGAATTAGTAGGAATACTCATGATACTGCGGCAAGGATCTTATACATATCATCTCTTTCTCTACTGCGGCACGGGTCTTTTAACTCAACTTTCTCGGTTTTGTGCTCTGTTTACATGTTTACTATTTACTTTTCGCATCCGCATTTTTTTGCTGCCATCATCACAGTGGCCATTAGCTCCACGCCTCAGTACTAATTTGTACAATATGCACGCCGGATCTCAATGTCAATAGTGTGTTGCTTATTACTGTATTCTTTAATACCGTGATACTGTTAGTTCTAAGTTCTTTATCGTGCAGTAAATACTATATATATTTTTATAGATTTATATTGTTCATATACTGGATAGTAGAAGCTGTAATATACATCTCAAGCCATGGCTGTACGGAAACCTCTTAAGGAATTCACTACGCCTTTGGGCTCTGGTGCTGGAGTACCAAAAGAAAAGCGTCCTCCTCGCGTCACAGACTCTACTACGCGATTGGCAAGACCTTTCAAAGTACCGTTTGCAAACCGGTCAGATCATGTCGACCCAGTGGGAGGCGGTTCTTCGTCCATTCGGGGAATTCCCATACGGTCAGCACGTAAAAAGGTGAAAAATTACTCAGTTATGGATGATGGTTCCAATGCAGAAGAAGATTACGCGATTAATGAAGATGGAGACGTGATACGAGCAAAGAAGTTTGGAGCATTACTTCCGAGAGCCGTGTTGCTGGGAGGAGCGATTGTCTCTAATGAAACCAAGTTCAGGAAACACTTCAGTGTGCCATTTTCCAGGGATAATGTCAAAAGGGAGCAATTCGCTAATCGAGGTCCTCCTCCTCCTTTGGGTACCAAAAAGGTCCCCATTCTACCCCCAAGAGCATTACACGATCCAATGAGTGAATTTGCTATTGTATTATACGATCCTACTGTGGATACCATACCGAAAGTTGAAGATTTACCAGATGAAAAGTCACCTTCTCCAGAGGATCAAGACGAAGATAAAGAGAATCAGCCGGAATTACCTCCCTTAAAGAAAAGGAAGACACACAAGTCATTAGCAGAAATCTTGGGTATAGTGACCAATCCCAAAGAGGCATTGTTGAAGTACCCTGATGTACCCGTAGTAATAGACCCACGACTAGCCAAGATTTTACGTCCGCATCAGATCGCTGGTGTGAAGTTCTTATACAGATGTACAGCAGGATTAATTGATCCAAGAGCAAAGGGTTGTATAATGGCAGATGAAATGGGATTAGGAAAGACTTTACAATGCATTGCGTTAATGTGGACCCTATTGAAGCAAAGCCCAAGAGGTAAACGTACTATTGAAAAGTGCATAATCGTGTGTCCTTCTTCCCTTGTGAGGAATTGGGCAAACGAAATAGTGAAGTGGTTAGGGGAAGGCGTATTGACGCCACTTGCAGTCGATGGTAAAAGTACAAAATCTAGTGACCTTGGCTTGGCACTACAACAATGGTCTACGGCGGTAGGAAGAAACATAGTCAGGCCAGTATTAATTATTTCATACGAAACCTTGAGAAGAAACGTTGACAAATTGGCAGGAACTGAGGTTGGCTTGATGTTAGCAGATGAAGGCCATAGGTTGAAGAATGGTGACTCCTTGACATTTACAGCCTTGAACGCTCTAAGGTGCGATAGGAGAGTTATCCTTTCGGGAACGCCTATTCAAAACGATTTATCTGAATACTTTTCACTCTTGAACTTTGCTAATCCTGGTTATTTAGGTACCAGAATGGACTTCAGGAAGAACTTCGAGAATCCAATTTTAAAGGGAAGAGACTCTTTTGCCTCAGACAAAGAAAGAGAAGTCGGAGATCTGAAGTTGGCAGAATTATCGCAACTTGTTTCCAAGTTCATTATCAGAAGAACCAATGATATTTTATCTAAATATCTTCCTGTGAAGTATGAATATGTTGTATTCACAGGATTGTCACCAATGCAGCAAGCACTTTATGATTATTCGATCACATCACCTGAAATTAAGAAAATGTTGAAAGGATCTGGTTCCCAGCCTTTGAAAGCAATTGGATTGTTGAAGAAACTATGCAATCACCCTGACTTGTTAACTTTACCAGATGACTTGGAAGGATGTGAGCGCTTGATCCCTGATGACTATTGCTCTTCCATAGGAAGTGGAGGCAGAAACAGAGAAGTCCAAACATGGTATAGTGGAAAATTTATGATCTTGGAGAGATTCTTACATCAAATCAACACGCAAACTAATGATAAGATCGTTTTGATTTCAAACTACACTCAAACTTTGGACTTGATTGAGAGGATGTGCCGTAGCAAGAAGTACGGATGCTTGAGACTTGATGGAACATTGAATATTAACAAAAGACAAAAGTTGGTAGACAAATTTAACGACCCAGAAGGTAAGGAATTCGTTTTCCTTCTTTCATCAAAGGCTGGAGGATGTGGTATTAATCTTATAGGTGCGAATAGATTGATCTTAATTGATCCTGATTGGAATCCAGCTTCCGATCAACAGGCTCTTGCCAGAGTATGGAGAGACGGACAAAAGAAGGATTGTTTTATTTACAGATTCATTTCTACAGGAAGCATCGAAGAAAAGATTTTCCAACGTCAATCTATGAAATTATCCTTATCAAGTTGCGTTGTTGACGAGAAAGAAGATGTGGAACGGTTATTCAGTGCAGATAACTTAAGACAATTGTTTAAATTCCAAGCAGGCACGGAGTGTGATACCCATGATACCTATAAATGTACCAGATGCACCAAAGAAGGGGGCCAACATACCAAAGCTCCGGCCATGTTGTACGGAGACGCCACGACCTGGAATCATCTTAATCATGCAGCTTTGAGTGCCAATGAAGACTCGCTCATAGCCAACGAATCGCAATTCGATGACGTTACATTTGCTTTGCAATACATATCGCACTAATATATCAATATAAAAAACGAATGAATGAAATGAACTATGCATCATATACAATACTGATGGCATCTCTAATATTCTGAATCAAGCTCTCTATGTACAAGGATGCTTTATTGGTTTAGTCTTACTAATCATGGCTTTTGGGTCGGAAGAACACAGTTTTTGAGAGACTTTTTTCAATATCACTTACTATCTCTCGTGGCTTTCATCATTATTTCTTAATCTCGCTTTCGGTTTTTGTTTTCATTTGTAAAGCATGTACTCCTTTGTTCTTCAACTCATCGTCCAACAAACCGTAGATCAATCTATGTCTTGTAGGCATGTTCTTCCCCTCGAATGCGTTACTTACCACCTCAATTCTGAAATGTGACTCCGTCACGTTAGTCGCTCCTCTTATACCAGCATGGTGAGCGTGTTTCTGTGAGTCGTTGGCTATTTTCAAGTACGAAGGCTTAAGGTTTTGCACCAACTTTTCAACAATTGTTTCTTCAATGGGGCCCGGAGTGTCGGACGAATTTATAATTGTAGCAGCCGAAGAGCTGGAAGTTGGCGCAGCAGTAGACATTGTGCGTAGCTGTATTTGCCTAATCGTGCCGACTAGTGACCTTCTAAGCATTTAAGACAAAAAGTTGTGATAAGAAGTTATCGAAGACAATTGGAGTTCTTCAAAATTTGATATTTCGAAATGTTGAAAATTAGAGGCGCTACCAGTTTTATAAATATAATGATTGATACCATGATTCTATTAATATGCTATGTTTAGATTCGATTCGATTATTATTTAATATAATGTTCATGAAGTTTGATCTACGATAAAGTATATAGAAATATTAAAACATAGTGGATGATTTCTTTATATATCAATTAAATAAGAGCTTCACAAAAGACACTGAATTCATAGGTTGCTTTATTATATATACATCAATTAAAAATACCTAATTTAACATTAGTATTTAGTTTAGTTATAGCATTATTTTCATCACTAGTGGCATAATTAGGTGGCTCCTCTTGTTCTTTTTCTGGTTTGACGGTTATGTCTGTGTTTTCGGCGTACGAATAAACAGAAACCCGATATTGATGGGGTGGGCGTTATAGGTTAAGGCACATTAGTAAAAATGACAAGGTAGTCACAAGAGACTATTCAATAACATTTATCGGATGGATAATGCTGGTGGAGCTATATAGGACGTCAAAGATTCTTCTGTCTGTTGTGCTTGTTACGTAGTGTTTTCTAGTGGACCGTGTACTATTCTCTGTGTACTATTCTCCAAGGACTTGCCCTTTCAGATTGATGAGTTTCCGCTAATACAACACTACGGAACATCAAACGGCAAGGACATCGAATTCTAACTTGGAAGTTCAGTGGTGATGTCTGTATACAGTGGTTAGCTGCTTGTTAAGTGTTGTTATAGCACTTGTTTGACCAAAGTTTCCTCAAGCCAAACCAATGCTATCACATCTGTGGTATAACCGAAATCATTGGCTCCAATTAATGGAGTCATTTACATTAGACCTGATGTATTCGTTACAACGTCTTCTTCACGCTTGAATAATAGTGAAACGCATAACTGGGAAACTGCGTCCAAGTTAACTGAGTCAATGCTCTCCTCCATTGTGGTGAAGTCACGCCGTGGACTATAATTTGAATAATACCTCCACTGAGCTTGAAAGGTTCCATATACGGAATCATCGCGCACTTGTTCCAAAGTGCCAAATCTGGTAGAAGAGTAGTATTCATCTTTAATCTTCCTCGAACCTAATGAGAAAACCCTTTGGAAGTGCCCACCGATCAACGGGTTGTTGGGGTCAATCAGCTTGTCTAATTTGTTCGTTTTCTTATTCCAATTGTCTGTCAAAGAATGCTGCTCGGACAGCAAAAGTATATGTGTGTAGTCATGTAACTTCCCATAATCATGCTTCTCTTGGACCCAGCGATGTCTTTCCTTTTTATAAACATAATCAATAATTGGTAGAACACCATGAGCAAATACCACAACTTCAAAGTCTCCACTTCTATCATTTGGATCAGGAGTGAACTTCATTAAATACGTAGAGTAGTTGATACGGACTTGCTTTTTCACTACGCAAAAGTCATACATATCCTTCTCTTCGTCGAATCCCCGAGATCTGACTTCTTCGTCGTTAATATAGCATTTCTTAATAGACACAAACTTCTTTACGTAGTTGTGCAGAATGACTTTAAGCAAAGGTACACCCTTCTTGGTAGATTGCACTTCCCGTGCATGGATCATTTCAGGTGACGGTGGATCAACTGTCTTGGTCTTAAGAGATTTGTGCAAATCAGCAGACTCTGGTGATATGAAGACAAGTAAATCCTCGCCGAACTTCTTGTTGCAGATAGTGAACCTCCAACTCAGTTCACTTTGCTCGGAGGTGGCTTCCTGATGTGCATTATCTGGGGCGTCGGTTATATCTGTTTTGTCACCTAACTCTTCTACGTTGGCAGGCAGTCTTTTCTTTTCCATTTCCACTCTACCTTTTTCATCGTGTTGGCTCTGGCTCATCTTCTTCTTTTAATGTAGATCTTCACAAATATTAATCATAAAGAATTGAAGTTGCAAAATCTACGACATCTTCTGCTTATTGAGTATATAAATTCAGCCAGAGTCAGTCCAAGAATTCTGAACTATCGTATATTTCTATATGTCTGAACTACATTGTGCTTATCATGAATTTATCATTCGACTTTGCGCTTTTTGATGTATTATTATGGTGCAAAAAATCCAGGGCCACTTCTCAATGCGGCAAGAGGTAGGTCGAGGAGGAAAGGTACCATTTAAAGGCTGTTGAGGCTTTGAGGCTCTTGTTTACCATGGAACGTTATATTGGTTTTCATGAATATTCATTGTGGATATAAAATCAATTTCTTGCAAAGAACAGGAAAAATTATTGTAATTTGAAGGAATTTGGTTATCCTACATTAGTCTAAGTTTCATTAAGTAATTCATTTATTACATAGTTAGTGGTAAGGAAATGTGTGCAAAGTACATTAAGTTATAGTTCAAAAATTAACTGCTACACTTTGTAAATATCTGCTGCTCTACCACTTGTATATTGACGGCTCTCTGACATAAGGCGATCAATAGTTGGTGTAAGCAACCTTCGTATTAAAGTTATTATTTAGGATGTCTTCTTCTCGTTTAAGCAACGAAGCGATGCACAATCTGGTGAGAGCTTCCAGGCTAACAGAGTCAATTTCAATACTGACCGGCTGATCGTCGAGGACGTCTTCCATTGTATACCTCGAGAAACGTTGTAAGTATTCAAGAAGGTGATCATCCTTATGGTCCAAGATGCCTAACTTGTTTGCAGAGTAATATTCATCCTTAACTCTTGTCGAACCTATCGAAAAGGCTCTCTTTAAGTAGCCACCAATCAATGGGTTGTCGGGGTCAACCAGTTTTTCGATTTTGTTAGTCGCCTTATCCCAATTATCTGTTAATGAATGCTTCTCTGGAGATAAGAGGACATGCGTGTAGTCATTTAGTTTCCCACTGCTATGCTTCTCTTGGACCCATCGATGTCTTTGTCCATTATGCACATAGTCACATAAAGGTAAAACGGAATGCACGAAGACGACAAGTTCAAAATCTTGACTTCTGTCGTTCCTAAGAGGAGTAAATTTCTTTTCAAACGTAATGTGGTTAATATGAACCTTTTTCGTGATCTCACAGTATTCATAAACGTCCTTTTCATCATCAAAGCCATCTGAAATAAGCTTCTCCTTGTCTATGTCATATTTATAAATGGTAAGATACTTCTTCAAACTAAAGCTGTGCAGAAGCACTCTAAGCAAAGGTACATCTTCTCCTTTTGATTGTGTCTTCTTGCTGCTACCACAGCCGGATTCAGTGGATCACCATCTCTCTTTTTGAACGTCCTATACAATTCAGCGGAATCCCTTGAAATGAATACAAGTAGGTTCTCATCAAATTTATTGTTGGCAATTATGAATTTCCTTGTAACTTTCCTAGACGACGAATATTGAGGTGGGTTCTGTGAACTCTTTTCTGGAATGACAGGTTCGGGGTGTAGTTAGGTAATTCTTCACCATTCTTGGTTTCCTCGTCAACTTCCTTGTTATCTTGGGCACTCATTTTAACAAATGGGTGATGTTTATTTTGCTAAGTTATTGCAATGATGTAAACCAAAAAAGCTGCAAAGCTTCTTTGACGTTGTGGACTTGTACATTTGCCAAGACCTCATGCACGGCACAATGATGGCTTTATTTACCATTAATATTTTTTATCCTCGGTAATGAAATGCACTTTAGTTGAAGTATTATCTGCCGCATGTAAGCGAGGCGAGGTTGCGATAACGTCTCAACTTAGATCCAAAAAGGGCAATTGGCACAAACGAACGGCACAAGTTTGGTACAAGGATTAGATGCCAAAAATCGGCTTTAATTGTGTTTTTACAACAGTGAGTTAAACAGGGGATAAACCTCCTCGGTGAAGATATACACTGTCTTATAAATCTATGCAACATACGTACTTGCGGCTGCCTCTATAATATCCTCTCTCCGTTTGAATAAGATGGCCATACATAGCCTGGTAAGAGCATCCAAGTTGACCGAATTGATACTCTCATAATCGACAGTGCCATCATTTGGAGTGTAGTTATCTCCCGTGATATATTGTGCCCTATGACGATAAGAGCCAAAAATATAATCCTCTTCGTTCTGCTCTAAAACCCCTAATTGAATAGATGAGTAGTATTCCTTGCTCCTTTTCCTCGAACTTGTTGAAAAGACCTTCTTCAAGTATCCACCAATCAAGGGATTCTTGGGGTCAATTTGTTTATCTAATTTGTAAGTCTCTCGATTCCAGTTATCTGTCAAAGCGTGTTGATCTGGCTGTAAGAGGAGGTTTGTATAGTTGTGGCGTTTTCCCCAAGTGGCGCTCTCTTGTATCCACCGATATCTATCATTCTTGTAAATATAATCGTTTACTGGTAAAACTGAATGAACGAATATGACAATTTCAAAATCTTGGCTTCTATCAATTGGATCAGGGGTAAACTTTAGCACATATGTTGTGTATTCAACGTGCATGTACTTCGTTATAATGCAGAAGTCATAGAGGTCCTCTTTCTCCTTGAAGCCTCGTGAATTGATCTTTTCCTTATCTATGAAGTATATTTGAATAGTTAAGAACTTATTGACATGGAAATTGTGCAGTTTTACTTTTAGCAATGGTACTCCAAGACCCTTGGACTGTTGTTCCCTGGCATGTATTGCAGCAGGACTAAGAGGATCACCTTTAGTTCGTTCCTTGAAAGTGTTAAACATTTCTATAGAATCCTCAGAAACAAATGCAACTAGGTCATCACTAAAGGTCTTGTTACAGATCATGAACCTCCATCCCTGGCCATTGTCAACATTACTTCTAGTGGAGTATTGTGGGGGGTTATCGATGATCTTCTCAGGCCCTATGGAGATATTTGGATTGGGGATGTAACTGGGAAGCTTTTCATCTTCTATTGTATGTGACTGTTCAGCACGGTCTTTTGCATCTTCATGTTTAGGCGGGGTAGGGTCCATTGTTAAACTGGTGAAGGTTAAGCTAAAGCCGCACAGCCTATTACTACGTTTAAGGATATTCAGATTAGAAATTGATTTCTAAGAATCCTTTGTAAGATACCGGAGAGAAAATGTGAATCTATATATAGTATTAGTGCGTTTATAGGATCTACTAGGTGGCTGTGCTTCTTGTTCTCTCATACGTAATGGCTCCATATTCCTTATTTCATCCGTGGGGCTTGCAATTTCATGCTCTAATTCCCAAAACGGAAATGCGGCAGAATGTTCCATGGCTTTACCAGCGAGAAAATTTTGCAACTATGCCTTTAGAAGTCAGGGGAAAGGGTACTAAGTGGATAGAAATTTAATTTTACAAAGAAACAATAATTGTCATACATACATATTGCCAATAGCCATACAAGAAAAGTATATAATTTTTGAGGCGCTTGCGGAAGAAATCGCAGTGTGGGTGTGTTTTACTAAACAAACCACTATAGAAACTGATGTATAAACTGATGTATATCAGGCAAAATTAAATTATCAATTGTGGCTGTCTAGCAAAGTAAAGAAAGCTAAAGAAGATATGGACCTGTTAACGCAATTTATGCAACAACGGAGATTAATTGAAGATGCAGAATACTCTTTGATTTCTCGTATTTGGTTTATTTGATTCACACAGCCAGTCGCTCAGTATTAGCACCTAGGTAGAATGAATTGAAGCAGCTCTTGTAGATAACCCAAGCATTATAAATGTCCCCATATTGTGAAAGCTTTCGGATAAAGTATCCATATTATGCAAATATTTGTAGATTTTCAGAAAGCTCGCCCAATAGTATGGTTTCATGTCATCTAGAAAGATATCAATCCTCTTTAAGTACCCACGATAGTAGCCAATCATATCATGTACCTTGTGTATGTCGCTTTTGACATGTATTGTAATTCTGCAATCAAGTTTTGAAGTAGTCGCATAAATAATAAGCCATAAGTAAAGAACATTTCCTTTCCATAGTGGTATTTATTTATTCAAACGAAGTCAACGTTTGCCGCCGTGGCTTCATCATATCGAAATTATTGCAGTCTTGCAAGTCGTGAAGTTAGAGTCTATCACAATCAAAAACATCTAAACTACTATTTAGGAGCTTTGCGCTAGAAAACATCACCAGAATATTATTATACACCAAATATATATTGAGAATAGATCCTTAGAGCTAATTAGTTTATGTGAGAAGGAATATATTAATTATTTGAATAGGGAAGAACTGAATCTAGAAACTGGAACATCTAAGTTGGATTTAGAATTTACGGTCTCTCTTGATGTATTCGTGGTACACTCCACTTGCAACCTTGGCAATGGATTTTCTACCAGCGTAGAGAGGTACAAGACCAACAACAATGAGGGCAGAGTAAAGCCAGATGAGGGAAACAGTAACGTAACCCTTGAAGTAAGATCTCGTGTAAATCCAGTTTCTGTATAATGGCAATGGCCAGAGGACCCACGTAACCAAAAGGACAAAGATAGCTGCACCAGTAGACACCTTAATCCAGAAGTCAAGTTCCTTTTCACTCAATTGATCAGTCTTTCCAGTTTGCTCGGTCTTTTCGGGGTCGTAGTTCTCGACAACGACGCCAGCATCCTCCTTTGAACCAGTTTCGTTAACAGTAGTGGTGAAGTCTTGCTTCTCTTGGTTAACTTGGTCGCTTTCGGCATCAGTCTTACTGGACGAATCTGAGTTGGTAGAGTCTCCATCTTGAGCAATAATAAGGTTGGCTTGTTGTAATTGAGACCAGTCGAACTTAGATGGGTGAGCAAAACTGATGATGATAGAAACAATACCTGGAAGTAACAAAGCAGTCAAGGAACCGAATAAAGCTGGCAATTGACCACCAGTACTCAAGATGGTCACTTCACCGTAGTAGTGATAAGCAGTAGTCAACCAGACAGTGATACCGAGAATAAGACCAGTAATAGGAGCAATAAATTGAGCCAAAGCAGTCTGTCTATCCCAAGTAATGGTGAGAATCAAAGGAATGACACCAGGACAGATGATTAATGGGTAGAAGTAACCGTACCATGTCATGTTAACACCGACGTAGTACAACATAACCGAGAATCCAGCACAGAAGATTCCAAAGAAAACAACACCAAAGTGAGAAACTCTGATCATTTGCTTGTTTTCAGCAGCTGGGTTGATGTACTTCTTGTAGATGTCAAAGGAAAGAATACTACTGACAGAAATCATTTGAGCACTAACAGTAGATGTGACAGCCAAGTAAATAATTAAAAGAAGAGCACCAACACCACCGTTTCCTAAAATTTGCTTCAAGACGTAAGGTAAAACGAAACCAGATTCAATTTCATATGTGGTCAAAGCTCTTGGGTATGTTGGCCAGCCTGGAGTACCGTCCAAGACAATAGAAGCACTACCAATGATAGAACCCAATGGCCAGACGTTAGCAAAGATGAAGAAAGATGCAATCAAATAAGCTGGGACGGTAGCTCTTGGACTGGCGGAGAAAGTCTTTTGCCAGAAAGAAGAGTCCAAGACAGTCAAACCGAAGTTACCACAAGTTAAAATCAAACCGAAGAATAAAGCACCCTGGGACTTACCGGTTAAGATAGAACCATTGTAGTTACCTTCGATGTATCTCTTACCATCAGCTTCAACTAATAAATTGTATAAACCATCTAATCCACCAATTTGTTCGGAAGAAAGAACAGAGGTGTTAAGGTAACACAAAATTAAAAGCAAAATTAAGGTGTGGACGAAATCAGTCAAGAAGGTAGCCTTTAAACCACCAATGACAGTATAAAGTAAAACACCAAATGGAATAAGCATAGTACTGGCGACAGGATGTAAGTTACCAGCAATAATTGAGATGGCACCAGAAGCACCAAGAATCATAGAAGAACAAGAAAGCAAGTTGTTCGCTAAACCAAGGAACAAGTAAAGAAGATGGTTGGCTCTTCCGTATCTTAATTCGACAATTTCCAAGAAAGTGTGGGCGTTAGGAATCTTCTTCTTAGCGTGAATACCAATCATGGACATCACAGCGATTTGAACAGCTAAACCAGCACCGTAGTAGTATGAAGCTTGAATACCATAACTGTAAACCATTGTGGACACCCACAATAATTCAGTGGCCCAAGACCATGAGGAATAGACAGCAGAAGCTGAAAGGAAGGTCTAAAGTGATGTTAGTAACTCTGTCAAAATTATTCTAATTGGCTGCAATTCATAGAATGCACTATTTTGCAATAAGAACGATTCCTGCGAGAAAAAATCATCTCCGGTTCAGGTACCGCAACGCATTAATGTGAATTGTGCCACAACTTAAATAATTGATATACATACACCAACACTTCTGTTTGCAACAGAGAAAGTTTCAGTGGAGTTGGCATTTTCGTGTAAGTATTTTTGCAATAACTTGGTGGTTAAGATCATACCACCAGCAAAGACGGCACCTACACCGACTAAGACACCGAAACCGGCACCTTGTCCTAATAAACTAACGGATTCTGTTCCAGACATTTTAAGGTTAAGCTTATTGTTAATTCTATAATGGTTATAAACTATCAGAATAAATTGAAGACATGAATAAGGGATCTAGCTGATTATATATCATTTTACAAAAATTTCATTCATCACACTTTCCACGTGAAATAGAGTAAACGTACCAAGAGAAGCCTGGGGCAAATGAACGTTAGGACATACATAAACTTAGTCACAATACGATGCCTGCAAAAAAATAATCCTTACATGGATGTAAGAATGTAGAGAAAGACACCTATTAAGGCTGAACTTCGGTTCGGGTGAGAGCAGATTTGTTTGTGCTTCGTCATTTCGGGACTGTGGACCTCATTTTTAGTTAATGTGGGTCCAAACTGTGAAAGTACTCGCGAAAAACGCTTGCGAAAACGCTTGCGAAAAAGGTGTGGCTGTTTTTTTTTAAGTGGCCACTAACGATGAGACAAGTAAAAAATGACATCTTTAGTGCATCATTAGCCACGATAAGAACTATTGGAAACGGTCTGGCTTGGATAGGATTGAAGTCGCCTCGGGTCATTTTGCTTCCCTGTGGTGGGGAATCGGGTCAGGGAGTTCGTTTCAGAGAGAATTGTTGATGAAAGTGTCAATATTTAACGTTAATGATGTCC
This sequence comes from Scheffersomyces xylosifermentans, assembly GCF_036884685.1. Classification (NCBI taxonomy): domain Eukaryota; kingdom Fungi; phylum Ascomycota; class Pichiomycetes; order Serinales; family Debaryomycetaceae; genus Scheffersomyces; species Scheffersomyces xylosifermentans. The sequence continues at coordinate 173,793 of NW_027042943.1, forward strand.
CAATTCATCGGTAAGGAAGTGAGAGACCTATAACGGCTAGGGCGGCGACCACACCTAACACTACATAATCAATCCAAAGAGGAAATACCGTTAGAGGCTCCTTGCACAAGATAGATCTTAACCTGTGGTTCATCTCGGTTCGGTTAGGGACATCTCATTTTCCAAAAATTAAAATAAGCTTCTAGCGATAAATACCTACCGTTAAAACAAGTCTTCCTTAGTTCACCGCCGTAAAAATTGTGGAACCTTCAAGAATACACACTTTTCCGGGTTACGTATCAGAGGACTTTGAGGTTATTTGGGCAAGACATTCTGGTATCTTGTAATTGCTGTTTTTTTATTATCCTACAGATGAAACAGCCTAAAATGTGTAATTAGGTGTTTCACGTGAAACACTGTGATAAAGTGTGGCTGCGAACTTTTTTATGCACCAAAAAGAAATATAGGCGGCAGAATCTACCTGCAATATAGTATAATTTAGATAATCAAATTATTCAAAATTACTTGATTGGAGCAATTAAAAGCTCTCCTGTCCATAGAATATATTCTGGAAGGCTTAATACAATAAAGGCCGTTATTCAATGGACAGGACCCTCCGGAGAAGAAGCAGAAGACGTCGAGCAATTATAAATCAATCCGTTTTTGCTGCTTGTGTAATTTCCACCTGTATAAATCAACGAAGGTTGCAGAAATGAGGTAATACCCAGAAATACCCTCAATGGTCTGAATTAGGAATACGGACTAGGGCCCACAAATATCATGATGTGCTCAATCTTGTAACGAAAGGGTAATAGCCCCCATGGTTGTTTTATCTACTTAAATTTTGGAACGGTTAATGGCTAAAACGGTGATGTATACTCGACTAGATAATAGACATATAACCTCCTATAAGAAGCAGGCTGGATGATGTTCAATGCGTGGCGGCTAATTCAGTCGACTATCGGCTAATAAACTATCAAGTTTTAATCTTGCCAGATTCTTTCCTCTTCACAGAAGAAACCCCTTTGCTAAGCTAACTTGCTTAGAATCGAATTTTCCCCCTTTTTGTAAATGTTGTCCAACTTTTATTCTGTGTACTTAATGACTCCTTTTTGAGTACACAAGGTAGATGTGCATAAGCAAGCCCCTTTGAAGTATTTTCCAGATACGTCATCTTTGTATCAGTGTACTTGTATATCCGCCCTATAAAATGTGTGGAGTATTATTCAATCTTTAAACTTCAATGCCAAATTGAGTTTTTTTACACAAAGTTTGCGTAATCTACAAAATAATCTAATTGACTTCACTTTGTTAGTCTTCCCGTTATATTGAACTCCCAATAAAATCCCTAAAAATATTTCTCATCTTAAAATCAGATATATTAAACACTATTCAGGGATGGGTTTTAGGAATTTCGCAGTCCTCCTTTACGACCTAGAAAAGGGAGTTCTAGCCAATAAATAATACATTTTATGGCTACATCTGTATCCAACTTCAATTCTTGTAGGTAAAATTCTCCCTTGCCCCGGCTGAGTCCTCCTGATCAGTGTTGTTCGTCAATTTAACATTCATAGACAAACATATATATCAAATTCGATGATATAGTTGAATAGTGACATGATATGGTTATCGATTATCACGTTGCACATGTTAGATTCTTCAAGTAGCTCTTCTATAACGTGACTTGCATAATATACTCTATTTCCTCAAAAATTTTGATGTTTGGATAAAATGTCTCTCTGATGAAATAATGCAACATGATAATGCAACATGACTATAGACCCTTAGCCAGAGCTATGGAAAAGATGGATAAGATAGATGAGATGGTTGAAAGGATCTCTCCAGTGTTCCTGGATGCATGTGATTGCGTCTCTACCATTGGATAGGAGACGTCATCGGTTCCAAATTTCTTTACCTCATTCTACAGTTCAATTTTAGATAGTATATAAGAAATGGATTTCCCTGTTCTTGATCTAAACTAGAATGGTGTCTTTTGGAACGGGTTAATTGTATTCATACAATTAGACTTTCATAAATCCATTAGAATGCCTTCCCACTAAACATCTAATATCGCTTATTTCACCGATTATGTAATTTACTTGAAACCATTTCAGGCTTAACCCTGCAATCAGGAATCATACCCATTCCAGTCTCTGCCTCGATAGCGACGTTCTTAACCATATCGCTCCCCTGTACATGATCAATTTTATATACGAATGTACCATGATAACGTGAAATCTGGGGATGTCCCTGAGGCACGGATGTGTCATTCAAAATTTTTAGCATCATCCCCCACAATTTCCACCTGCACACACACGTCAAAAACCAAGAAATGTCCGACAAGTCCGAGATTTTTGGTGCGGACAATTATCCCGTGGGCACGACCACTAATTAGGCAAAATTTACACATTGAAGACAACTCCGAGAGCACAGACCGGGTCGCGTCTGTGTATTGTATTACTGCGGCATAGATGTCCGATTCGCCAATTTAATCCGACGTGGCAGCCGAATTTCCCAGTTTTCGGCATCAGCCTTTTTTTTATTAATTTATTCCAGTCAGACACAAACAGCGGCGTCACTACCCATAAAACCTAAGAATAGTGAATACGAAGGGTATGCAACATTAATAATAGCTTAGTACGAAGATAATTCTAAGATTACTGCTAATCCAAATAATATTAATTATAACAATAGGAATAGCAACTCTCAACCAGGCCGCCTTTTTCTGCTATCAAATGTGTGTGTGTGTGCTTTTTTTGCCGTTTATTACGTTGTTGGCGAAAAGTGGGTAGAAATGCCTTGGGAAAGATTTCGTAGCCATGCCAAAAAAAGCCCTAGCAAGTGAAGTAAAGCTTAATGGTTCAAACCAAGAGTTCGGTTACTAGCTCTGGGACGAAGGAGCCTTGCAACATTTCTTCATTAATGATCACGTCCGAAACCTCCTTGACTGTGCCCAAATGCCAGGGGTTTTGTTACAGAACTCTCACCTCGAAGTTAAAGTTTAAATGGCACACTGGTGATTTAAATCTCGGACCTCGAAACCTTGATTTGTTACAGGTCCGGTTATTTTTGTGTCTGCCCCGAAGCAATGCAAAAAAACGTACCCCATACACACCGAATCGGTGCGGCTTTTTTGGGGTCGGATTAAGCATTTTTTCAGTCACTTAAAAGCATTTCTGGCTAGAACGACCGGAGAGGTTGTATACAGGTATATGAGTACCGGAACTAGAAGACTAGAGACGACTTCCGACCTTCAATGACAGCGTTTATTACAACAGTATGATGTCATAACCATAAAACTTCATATCAAGGAGAAGTCTTTTGGTAATTTAATAGGTATATGTGGAATTCAAGTCAAAGATTAAATTCTACGATTTTTTCCACAAACCTAAATCACCAACACAACCAAGAGCAGAAACTATTTTTTTTTGGTTAGTTTATTTCTTATTTATTCCCATTTTTCACCTCCCAAGCTTTAGAACGTTTAAAGTTCCTTCGTCTCCCTCCTTTCCTTATCAGACATATATATATATATATTTAATGTAATTCTTATTTATTCCACATTTGCTCCTTCCAAGCATTGAAACGTTAAAAGTTCCTTCGTCTCTTATCTGAAATATATTATAATTAAGCATACAATTACATTACATATATTGCATGTATATTATGCTTTTTAGATGGATATGGCCATTTCCTCTTTGGTACTATCGTTTCTGTTTTGCTGTCTTTCCACCTTTTCTTTCATTTCTGGAAGGCTAGCCTATCTGTAATTTCCATTCCGGTTGCAGTGTTCTATTTCTTTTGCAATTTTTGAGAGTCACTAAGTTCTAAATAAAAAAAAAATCATCCCGTGTCCTCTCTATCTTCTGTTCGTTATACCATTGCCCATTTACCGAAAAAAATAGCTGTAACACCACCAAGTCTAACACCATAGACGATAATATCCCCGCTTTCATCACCTTTTGTTGCCAATGCATCTCTCCTTCATTTCCACTTCTCACAATTCAAACCTCCGAGCGTCTTAGTTCTTATCATAAACAACGTCCCATTCCACCCCTCTCCAGTGCGACATTGTAATAGTAGAATAGTGTATAGTGTAATAGTGTATGGTGTAATAGTGCAAAGTGTATAGTAGAATAATGTAATAGTGTATAGTGTATAGTGTATAGTGTATAGTGTATAGTGTATAGTGTATAGTGTATAGTGTATAGTGTATAGTGTATAGTGTATAGTGTATAGTGTATAGTGTATACTGCAGTCGAACAGGCAAACAGGCGAACAGGCGAACAGTCGGAGACATCGTTTTCCGGGGGTCCCTCCTCCACCCACCACACATTATTTCCGTCCATACCGTCCATTCCGTCCGTACTTGTCGGTGATATTTGATATTCCGTTTTTCTATTCTCTCTCTTTCATCCGTCCCGCATTCTTATTAACTATACACTCGAACTGTACACTTGGCAGTTACACATACTTCTCAGTTCACATTTTGCCTGACTCACACAGTACACATTTTACAGTTGACGTTTACCTACGCACTTAACACTTTACATTTATCCTAACACATTTACCTACAAATTACCCTACACTTTTACCTACAAATTATCCTACACATTTAACCCTACACGCTCACACTCTACAATACTATAATACCCACCCTACACTGCACCCTGCACCCACCACACACTCCCCCATTTTTATTTTTTTCTTATCCAGATTCCACCAGACATTTTTCCATTTTCCATTTTCCTCAACCAACCCAAATAATTGTCGGTGTCACTAATTTGCATTTTTTTGATATTTCAATCCGACACAACAACCTCAGTTCCTTGTATTCTACCGTTAACCAATAGCGTGTATTGGCCGTAACAACAGCGTGTGTGTCTCTCTCGGTGTGTGTACCTACGCCAGATCGGTCCCCTACTCGCCATCTCCAGCGGCTTCCAATTTTAGCCCGTAAAAATCGCCCGACTCCGAGAGTTTATAGCAGTGTCAGACACTCCAGTTGTAACACAGCGGGTAACTATCAAGAAATAACAGTTCCTTTCCCCCAGAAACCCGCCGAAAAGCTCTAGAAAGTGCCCCAATCGACCCGCCAACACCTCTACCATCGACTTTGTCGTTTTTACCGCAAGTTTCTACCAGTTTTCCCCAGTTTAAACCGTCTTTTTACCGTCTTTTGACCATTCTTTACACCACTTCCCCACAGAAAACTGATACAAGAACCCCGAAAATGAGTATGAATTCCGCCAAATCGCCGGTTTCAACAAGCTCAACTCCAGCAGACTTGAGTCTCCAAACAGGATTTTCAGCAGGAACCCCAGGAACCCAGCCAATCCCCAAGAAATCCCAACAGATCAAGACTGACAAACCAAGACCGCATGTTTGTACCATTTGTACGAGAGCTTTTGCCCGTTTGGAGCATTTGAAGAGACACGAACGGTCCCACACCAACGAAAAACCGTTCCAGTGTGCTGCTTGTGGCCGTTGCTTTGCCAGAAGAGATTTGGTACTTCGTCACCAACAGAAATTGCATACAACTTTGCCCAATATCATGAGAAGAGGCTCTTCTGTCTCCGGAGCAAGCAGTAACGGCATGGGATCGGTCTCTGGAAACAACAAGGACATCGACAGTAACGAGCATATCATTGTTCTTCATAACAACACTAGCCCAAATGCTCCTTTACCCTCTGGAGCTCTTGGAGACTTTGATATCAATGGCAATAACCATCATACCAACAGCAATAATAACCATAGCTTTGTAGGAGCTAATGCGTCTATAAATGGCGGCCATAGCTTCAACGACAAGGGAGATGATAGCGACCAGTCGTCCATTTATCCTTACAGTCCACCAAAGAGTAATAATCACAGCAATAACTTCAACAATAATAGTCACCTCAATGGAAATGGCGATATCTACAGTAAACCACAGTTCAGAACAGCGTTGTTTGGAGGAAACAACAATAGCAATAGCAACAGTAATAATAACAACAGCAATAATAGCATTAACAACAAAAATACCAGCATTAGCAGAAGTGGAAGTGTCAGCATCAGCAACAACGGAGGCATAATCCTCCGTTCAAACTCCATTAACTCAGTTGGTTCGACGGGTCTGGCTTCTCACCAGCTTTCGAACGCACCAACCAGTAACGTTCATGCTTCGTTTGGCCAAATTCTGTCCTTGCTGCCTCCAAACCAAATGGAACATTCTCCTCTTCCTTCAAATCACAATCTGCCTAGTGGCCATGCCTTGAACGGAAGCCAAAATGGAACTAATGCTGGCTTCAATGGAAATGGAAACAATACAGCTGCTGCCAATTCGAATTCGTTCATTCCGTCTCCTCAGTCTAATGGTTCTCCTCACAAACACTCCATATCTGCTCCTAGACCAATCCCTCCACACCTTCAACTGCAGAACCAGCTGAATCTTTCCCACAAGCAGGTTTTCTCGCCTCCAAATCACATATCGTCATCTAAATCGACACCCACTGCAAGCCATGAGCCCATCGCAAATAGAAACACCAACAGCACTAGTGCTATGAGTATGAACCCACAGGTCAACAATCTCGCTCAACAGCATCAGCAATATCGTCATGTGTCGTTCTCAGCAGCTTCTAATGTCTCTTATGCTAATTTGAAGGACGCTCTCAATATCCAGCACCTGAACAACTTCCCAGAAGTCAGTCAAGGACAAGTAGAGTTTGCCACGCCGCAATTACTGGCTCACGATGACTTTTCTCTGAGAAATTTGCTTCTTCTGGGACTCGATTTGAGCTCTTATAACATGATTGACTGGAATAACATCGAGAATTTCGATTTAAACGACGATAGTGGTGCCAACAATGGCATTGGAAGTAACAACGGTAGCTCTACCAATCTCACAGCACGTCAAAAGTCTATCAAGAATCTCCAACAATTCTTTTTGGAAAATGTACATAGTACAGGAGGTCAAGCTAACAACAACAATCCCTTGGCTAATTCAAATCTCAAGAGTAGTAACAGCTTTAAGAACAGCAATGGTCATGCCCTTTCGTTGCCTTCAAGTATGGCCAATACCCTTGGTCATCTTATTGGTATTCCGAACAACAATAACGGGACAAGCAATAACGACTCAGGCAACAAAAATGACTCTAATCTCAATAGTAACTCGATTGGACTTGCTCACCACACTTCGACAGACACTACAAATGACCCATCTGATCTCCCTTCCGTGATTGCTCTGCACCAGTTCCTGAATCCCTCACATCCTCACCATATCAAGGGAACAACTCCCTTCGAGTTTGGTGTAAACCCTCCTAATGATTTTACCATGATGCAGCTGCTTCTTGAGCAAAATGGACTCAACAAAGAGCCAGCAAATTTCAACCTCAACAGTAACCAACTTGATGAGAGAAAGACAGTAAATAGACAGAAGAAAAAGCCATCAGAGAATTCGCAGATGCCACCAAATAAGAAAGTGAAACATGAAAACTCAACGAATGACAGAAGCAGCACAGAGAGCATCAATACTCCAGCAACTACGTTAACAACGAACATGGGTATGCCTATTAGCATCACCAACAACGAAGATGATAATTGGTTGAAGGAAATTATTGGTACTCCTTATGATGCAAACTTCCAACAGAACAATCAAAATTTGGGTCTTTTTGATGCTCCAAGTCTACTTTCTCTGCCCAAATTGGAGTATGCTTTGCCTCCAGGAGCTATCGCGACTGCGTCTGACATCACTTCAGGCACCGTGACCGGAGCTAGCATAGCTGCCGCTGCCGCTCAGCTTGCAGCAATGGATGCTACCTCTATTTCTCCTAACGAGCTCGGAACATTATTCAGATCACGTCAAAATGATTTGGTAAATCAATTGAAACCAAACTTTTCGTTACCAAGCCAATCGTTCAATTCGTCAGGACCAGGCGGTAACGGACTGAAATCTGGATCAGCTTCTGGGTCAGCTTCAGCAGCAAATGCTTTGGGAGGAATTGGTTCTATTTCTACAACATTGGGCACCGATAAGGCACAAGGAAGAGACATGATCTCAGCTGAGCTTAGAACCCGTATTATCACCATGAGCAGCGTATCAGAGGCACAATTTCCATGTTTGGAAGATCTCAACGCTTATATGCGTTTGTACGAACTTGAGTTCAATAAGTATTTCCCTTTTATTCACCTTCCTTCGTTAAAGAATCCCTTGGTGGATAATATAGAAAACATCCCACTCCTTCTTTCAATGGCCTCCATTGGTGCATTATACTCGTTCCACGATGCTCACACGCTTCTACTTTTCAATTTGCTGAAGTTCCACATTCAAAGTTTCTTCGAGAAAGAAATCACTTTAGACAACTTGCAGTTCAAGAAAGTGCCGCTTATGGCACACCAATGCTTGGTGTTACATATTTTCATTAGTATGTTTTTGAACGAAGCCAACATGGTAGACATCACATCGAGACAGATCAAGCTGATGATTGGATTAATAAAACTGACAAACTTCAATGAGCCTTTGGAACAGTTTCTCGTCCCTCCACCTAGTATCCTTGAGACTGTTGGCAACACCTCTAATAGTAATAGATCTACGCAGTTAATTCAGAATAACTTTGACTACTTCATTATGGCCCAACTGAGAATCAGAACTCTTCATATGTTCTACATGTTGCAGACATTCCGTTCACTGCTTATAGGCCTTCCAATTTACTTGCTGCTGAAGTTCTTGAAAAGTGGAAACCATTGCTACAATGAAGAATTATGGCGATGCGAAACAAGCGTTGCTTGGTTTGAAGAGCTCTCCAAGGCAGGATATGTTAGTACTGTGATGCAGGAGGAATCTAACAAGGACAATGACAAGAATAAGGGATCTGTTAACAATGGCCTGAAAAGACTGCTTGTTGAGCTAAGCAACGGTGATTCCTTAGACTCTTTACTCAAATCCTTTAAGGATAATACATTCAAAGGGTATAGTAGCTTTCATGTGGGTTCTATTGCCGTAGCGCCTACGCTGTCGTCACTTTCACTTAACAACCTTCTCTCCGTGCTTATGTATCTTCACGAACAGACACAGACGGCCGTGCTCACATCGAACCAGCCGTTCACTTACCTCAATTGGAAATTAAACCACAAACCAAAGCTTGATAGAGCAGTTAAGGCATGGGAAGCCAGCTATCTAAGCCACGGAGGAGTTCTTCACATTGATTCATATAACCGTCATTTGCTAAACTCACGCAACGAGCTTAAACTAATCTTACCATTATATGCTCTTCTTAAGATCAAGTTAGAGATAAACTTCAATGCTGTGGTCTCACCTATCCTAAGAAAGGACTGGACAAGTATGAACTCACAATTGAACCTCATGTTGCTTCAGGAAGGTATACATGAAAACATCAGATTTGCCCTTCCCTACTGCTTTGAGATTATTCAATTATGGATATACAACATTGAAACCATCAACTACGACATTAAGCAGACCTCTTTGAGGACTCCAGTTTTCTTTGTTGCTTGTTTGTTTGTAGCAGTAACCCTTGTATCTACTTACTTGGACCATCTTGAGGGAAAATTTGAAAAGAGGCGTAAATTGACTGACAAAGAGCTTGTGGATTGGTTGGGATGCGAGTCTATCATGTTGAAGGTGGAGAAAGTGTTATCTCCTGTGCTTAAACTGTCATACTCTGAGCTCTTAACCAAGCAAGCTCACGGTGCTTTCAACTCGATTATCGATGATAAGGCAGTGCACAATATTGGAAAGTTGATAGAAAAGAAAGAGGTTGTCTCTCGTGATATTATTACTCTGGGAGATACAAAAGAGAAGTTGGATCGCTTGGATAATATTAGCGGCGAACTAACAGAGGAGATCAAGAAGATCAACTTGTCGACGAAGTCGCTTTACTTGGGTATTAGAATCTTGGCTGATGCTCCAGTTTGGCCAATTGCGATGGGATTTGCAGAAGCCTTAAAGAATAGAGCTACATATTTGTCTACAAGAAAAAGGGACATGAGAACTTCGAAGTAGGAAACGAGAAGGTCGCTCTGATAATATTGAACAGAGACGGAAATGAAATATTAATTGGTTACAACAAGGAGTTTCCTATTTTCACGGATAACATAATGCTAAATGCTTGAATGACAAAAATGATACGAATCAAAAATAAAAGGAAAAGGAAAACAAAAACAAAGCAACGATAGCTATGAATTGTAAAATCTATTATGTAAAATCTATTGTATATTAGTTCAATGGTTACGACAATGAAATTTAACACACAATTGTAGTGAATACAACAAAGTAGAAGATAAATAGGATGATATCTGGAATTTTCAGTATATGGTAACTATTTTACTTTCTCTTATCGTAGTGTTGCAGAATATTTGACATTTTGCAGCCAAATTGATTATAATGATATATATTCCCTCGACCCGTTAAGAGCGTCGGTCTTTTATCAAATATTGTTCTACAAGTTCTTCCCATATGACAATATATTTACTTCGTTAAAGATGCCATTGTGTAATGGAACATCCAGATAAGCTAATTACAACAAGAAATGATCAGGATCTCAAATAAGTTTTAAAGTCTCTACCCAAAATTTATATAAACATGAAGCTCGGCTCTATAGCCTTAGCAAAAAGAACAACATGAAAGCAAATTTAAATACTGATGGAACTCGGAAGTACGATTAGTAGAATCCTTGGGCTTGCAAGTATTCGACAATTTCCTTAATAACAACAGTCAAGTCGTCGTTGTTCAAAGAGAACGCTCCCTCGGCTGGCTTAGCATCAGCAGCGTTGATCTTAACGGTCAAAACGTTACCCTTACCAACAACATTAACGATCTCTTGGACACTAGCAGTGGTTGGAACAATGACACCGGAACCAGCTGCAACCAATTCGTTAATGATGAATGAGTCAACATGGCCAGAGCTCAACTTAGTAATTCTACGTTCTCCGGAGAACTGGTTCAAGGTGGATTGCAAAGCGAAAGACAAGTAGTCACCGTACTTCTCAGAGTTGTCGATGAGAACAGCAAATCCTTGCTTGGCTCTTGGAGGGTTGGTCTCACGCAAGATCTTGACAACCTCTGGGTATGAGAACCATTCTGGGATGTGGTCACCTGTCTTCAAACGGTTTCTCAACTCAGTACCAGAGATGTTAGCAGTCTTGACCTTGGTAGTGTCAATAGTGTCGATTGGAGCGTATCTGTCCTCATCTGGTAAATAAGTGACCATACGGAAAGGAACAATCTTAATGGCCAATTCGTCTTCGTAGTTAGCCAATAAGTCTTGAGCATCGTAAGGACCGTAGAAGTCAACACCTTGAGAGTTCTTACCTGGACCAGCGTGATCTCTTCCAACAATGAAGTGGTCTACACCGTAGTTGGTTCTAATCAAAGCGTGCCATAAAGCTTCACGGTCACCACCCATTCTCATGGCTAATGGAAGTAAAGACAAAGTGGCTAAGCCGTCCGGGAACTTCTTCAAGATTTGAGTGTATACCTTGACTCTGGTGTGGTGGTCAATGTCACCAGGCTTGGTCAAACCAACAACTGGGTGGATCAAGATATGGCCCTTCTCACCAATGTCACGAGCAGCACGAATGGTCAACTCACGGTGAGCTCTATGCATTGGGTTTCTAGTCTGGAAAGCCACGATGTTCTGATCGTGCCATCCCAAGTTTTCAAACTCTTTTCTTAATTCAGTAGGAGTCTTTCTGGACTCAACGTAATCGTAATGTCTTGGGTAGTTTAAACCTTGGAGAGAACCACCGACGTAGTAGTCACCAGCAGTCTCGTTCAAGTACTTGATGGCTGGATGTTCTGGGTCACCTCTAAAAACCTTCTCAGCTTCAATCTGCTTGTTTGGCTTGTAGATGGACTCGACAGTCAAAATGGCCAAAGGCGTCTCGTCTCTCAAGTCCTTCAACACGATCTTGTCGCCGTTCTTGAACTTGGAAGCGGTGGTTTGGTCGAGATCCAAAGTGATTGGAATTGGCCATAATAAACCTTTTCCGGTCTTAGCATCCTTGACGGAGCTCAATCTCAAGTCTGAAACAACGCTGTTGTAGTCATCTTCGTTCAAGAATCCCTTCAAAGGAGAAAACCCACCGTTAAGGATCAACTCCAAGTCACAGAGTTGTCTGGCTGTCAAAGTTAATGCTGGGTATGAAGCAGCTTCCTTCAAGAGTTGTTCTTTCTTAGGAGCGTCTCTAATAACAAGATCGTTAAGCACACCACCGTGAGGAGCTGGGATAGGCATGTTTAATCTGGTTTTTCTGTGTTTCTATATTTGTATAAGGAGTTTCTCGACGTTTATGGGCGTTTTTCCTGGTGTTTTGGCTACTAGGAATGGTCTCTATCTATTGCTGCAATTTTTCACAGCACCGTTAAACAGTATCAAAGTATGTACAAACTAATAAATAATTGTGGTTACAGGTCGAGTCTAAATAGCGGTTTCGCGTCTGAGATCTTTGTAACTTGGGTTTCTGGCTTATCTGCGTTCTGGCTTCCTGCTGGATATCTTACCCTCTAAATATCTTCTTCCGTCCCCATGTTATACCCCCATGCATTGCGGTTATTTCCACAAGTCGCCAGCTCGAAGTCTGCAAAATTTTAGGCGCAAAAACCGATCAGACAATAGCACGTGACTGCAACTCATTGGAAGACAAGAGGGGGGCTGAATGGTGACGGTTATGACTGGCATGGGAGCGGAAACGGTACGAAATCAGAGATACAAGGGCAATGGAGGGCGGTATGTTAGATTAGGTAGGTGTGGTAACCGAGAAAATAGCCAAGAGATAGAAATTGTAGGTGATTTTGTGCCTTTTCTGTGGTATTCCTGGGGTTCCCTATGGTACTTTGGAACCCACTGATAAGAGCGCATGTTGCAGTGCTGCAGTTTTCCCAGTGTGTCCGAGGTATGGGAATGGGACTCGAGTCTTGGATAAAGTGGCCATTGGCAGCAAAAACACCATTGAGGTTCCGATTCATAGTAACCATGGCGGGCTAAGAAAAAATCGACAAGCATGGCAGAGTCTGGGTAGTGGCATTTGCAGCCTTTTTTGGCACTTCCAAACAGCTCTTCTTAGAGCTTAACTATGGAGAACACAAGAAAAATTTGGCTGCGAATGCCACAATGCTGATTTATTAGGAGAATGACGAGCTTGGGGAAAGAACAAGAATGTGAAAAAATTACGGTTTGACAGCAGTAGGAGAGTGACTGGGGTAGCAGGGCGAAGTAGATGGTTTTGGAGGTGGAAGATGATAGAAGAAAGGATAAAAAGTGAGGGAATGTGGGTTATCTGAATTGTTGAAATGGCTTGGCCAAAAGATGAAAATAGGAGTTGATGATAATTTTTTGTATTATTTCGCTTAAAATGATGAATATTTTGGAATCGACGACGAATAGACAAGCTTCAACGGTTGAAAACCGTTCAAAACGGTCTTGAGGGAACCCTGGCTAATCCTGGCTGTGTTTTCGGTTCATATCCAGAAAATATAAGTAAAATAATAGTTGTTTTTTAAACTTTCGCTCAGATTCTTCGTATTTAACACCATTTTTGTGAAAAGCTTTTTAAGAAGAAAGACATATCCTGGAAGATTTCAGAGGAATCTTCAAACTACAATATCCAGAGTTGGAAAATCTACATCTTTTATACACAATTGGACTGGTGACATAATGGCGGCCATGTCCAATTGCAATTCATCCCTAGTTGCAAAATTCCACTCAAGGTGCAATTAGCATGGATCATATATAGATCGTAAGTGGGGGGCACTCGAAACCTGAAAATCCAGATCTTTGACCCCAACATAGTATCCCCAACCCCATAAAACCATATTCTGGAGTACCTACTTCTCCATATTGGACAAATGTACGAAAAAACCATAAGAATGTGTACCATCTAAACCATGTTTCCCAGGAAACTAGTCTCTTATCGACAAGAACCCCCAAATACAACATGGCTATCCCCCACGAAACTGGTTCCAAAAATAGAGGCGCCCCCACATTAACCAGAAGTCCATAAGAACGTGAGGAATATCACGACTTACATCAACAATAGAATGGAGGGGGAGAAATGAGGGGCCAGCTACTCGTGTTCACTGAAGGTTGGGGGAGGACCTACCAATAAGGCTTTGTGATCAAAATATTTGGAGATGCAACGTTCTCTGCATAGCCAATGCCTTGCGCTGAGAGTATTAGTTTAGTGTAGTCGAATAAACGAAATGAAATAGTACCACATAGTGGTTGGTGGTTGGTCAATGGTTGATTTAATTATCCGGAGCAAGGGCAAATTAGAGAAAACCATTGTCACAAGGAAATGATGCAATTGGTATTACGGAAATGAAAGCGCCTTGGTATCAACAATTCGCTGGATATATTTTAAATATTACTACGGAGCAGGTTATCACAGGAATGAAAAATCTGAAAAATTAAGTAAAATATGGGGACGAAAGGAAGGAACTCCACTTTTTACTTCTACAACAGTCCTTTGATCCTGATCCTATTCTCTTAATTGTAGATCAGCAACACTCGTTAAAACTGGTTTTGGTGGTGCATCATGAAACGTTTATCTGATGCAGACCATGGCTTACAGCAAATTCCAGGAAGTTCCAAATTTGGAACTTCGGTATGATCACCCGATCTAGACTGATGGTGATTACGTATGTAATGTATCTAGTATCTGCTGTGGTGACAATCACGACAGCGTTCCTGTTTAGGTCCAAGAACACAAACACAAAGCAACACAACAGTTTCTGGAAGAGGTTTCGCTACACATGGTGTAGTATATAGAGTAAATTAAGCCCATGGGCATATGGGCATGGACGGGTTTCGTGTTTCGTGTTTCTTGTTGTTGCAATTGTAAATTACATAATCCGCAAGCTATTGATTCCCCATTGTAATGATTACCAATGGCATACTAATGGAAATCACCAGATCATTATTATACCTTTACAAATGTAATGCTACATTGATTTATAATTAATAATTTATATCCGTATGACTATACCAGTCGCCCGAGCCCAGAACCACAAAAAACCAGTATCTCTCTAAGTGTCTCTGTATTTGTCTCTCATTATCCATGATTCACCACCGTTGGCTCCGAGCCATGTTTTTGCTGCAACTGCCACTCATTTCCTTCTGCTTACTCATTACCAAGGCTGGACCAACCCTCCACAAACGTCTTCTATCACCTACCACCCACCATTCTTCATAAGAAACTCCAGGAGAGGAGGAGTGAAAAATTTTCGGCGAGTTTTTGTGTCGCTCCGTGCATCGGTGCTTATAGTTCCGAACTGAGAAATCGGTGGGACGCAGCAGCGGCGGTGGAAATTACTGAGAGGAGCGTGGAGGGTGGAGGATAAGCGCCAGGCAATTGTGGAGAATGGGGGAGCAATGGAGATTCAATGGTTGTTTTTGTTGTTGTTTGAAGTGATACGTGGGCCAATGTTGAGTTCAGCAAGAGTAAAATGAAGACCCGTAACATCATAATGTGTAAAAAAAAAAAACCTCTACATGCAAAAATTGCAAAGTAATTAATGCAAAATGGGTTTCCGTCAACCTCTCTCTCTTATGAAATATGGAAGACATACATACATACATACATACATACTAAATTAGATTATATTACTCATCAAAAATTCACACCGCCGCCGGTTGACCATTATTATCAGCCGCTGTCATCGTCGTTGTCCGTCGTGGATTTGCATTATCGCAGCCATTGTAGCCGTCGCCGTAGTTCTCTGATCCAGTGCCATTAAATTGACCACCTGCATAACTTACCCAGGGAAGGTCAACCAACGTCTAAGAAATCGTCGCCAAAAAACGACCATTTCTCTCGCCAGCACCTTTTACCCGTCGTGCTGGTGGGGAGTTTCCAGACAATCGACGACAATCGACGACAATGTAGGAGCCAGCTGGAACCCCAACAATTCTATTTTTTTTATTAAATCGGTTTTCTGGGAATTGGGGTCAATAAACCCACACGGAGGCAGAGAGATTGTTTTTGGTATGGTGCCCAATATGAAAATTATAATTTAATTTTGAATTGTTGCTTCAATTGTTGACACAGGTAAAGTGGACAACCAATTTGAAATACACCAATTCAATGGTCAAAATTTAATCCAAGTTTTATACAGCCTTCTCCGTAATATGAATAAGCTCAAATTAATTAGTAATATACCTATAAACCATTACTTTTCAGTATCTAATATTCCCACTATTCTTCCGTACCGTGCCGTACTGTACTTCTCACACCGCACCGCATCCATTCTCTCCGACGACGATTCCAATTTACACAACGGTCGCTCCGCTGGTGGTGACACATACACACACTGGTTCTATTTTTTTTTTTCTCAATTTCTCTCGCTAAAAACACAGAATTTCTCCCATTCGGTCCTCGTTCTCGCGAAACACAACGATAATCCACGCTGAATTTATTTCGCTCACCTCTCTCCAACCACACGGGTATTTTATCGATTCTCGCCCTACTGTTACCCATTTACTTATTTCCGTGCCTAATTTGTAACCAATTTTCTCCATTTTCTCGATTTTTCACTATCTGTGTGCCTATGTTTTCCGTGAGTTTGCCCCCCCTCCCCCAAATTACTACCTTAACGTTCTGTCTTTGTCTCACTCTGTCAATCTCTCTCTCTGTATGTCTCCCCAATCGTCACTCACCTTCTCTCACTAACCATTTTCTCTCTTTCTCTCTTTCTCTCTTCCACCGACCACTCTCTTCCACCGGCCGCTTCTCTCCCCAATCGTCATTCCCTCCTCCTCTCTCTCTCTCTCTCTCTCCCCCTACTCTCCCCAATCGCTCGCTCGTTCCTCGCCCCCCACCTCTATATAAACCCCCGTAGCGCCTGCTGTTCTCGTCGAGGACTTTCCTAAATTTTTGGCCCGTGAGTTTCCTCTCAGTAACAGTTTTCTTCTTCAACTCTTACTATCAACACACACATTAATCTACGATGTCTGCTCCAACGTACGTATGCTTCTTCTAGCAATGGTCATGGACTCCGCTGGCTGTGGATACGGATCCAATTCGGAGTCGTTGACGCCAATTGCGGTGTCTTCCACTGGATGGAACGAATAGTTCTCGGTGTACCGACAACCGTGGGTTAATCTCCACGACAATCGGACCCGCCATGTGAAACCCGATGATGATGGGGTTTTCTTTATATATCTTGGCAAAGGAAGTCAGTTTGGGAACGAAGGTGGGATATTAAGTCAAGTGTTACGAAACAGGTGTTGTCGTTGTGTTGTTATAGTTCAGTCATAGCATTTTATCGTTGTCGTCCAGTTTATTCATCACCATCATTATCATTACCATCATCGCCGCCGTCGTTGAAGAATTTCATTTGCAACACAACGAAATTTCCGTTTCTCCCTTTGAAACAAGTCACTGCAAACCATCAACAATCAACCACGATCTCCCCAATTGAGCCGTGAATCGATCCATTGAATCGAATCGTCGTCGTCTTCCATCCATTGAATCGTATAATACCAGTTCCTCTACCACCGTTGGTTTCGTCCACCGTCGGCTCTCCTTCGTCCATCACCAAAAAAGTTTAGCCGCCGTGAAAAATCTGATTTATTCAACGTCACCAAACTGTCTATTCATTGAAACGCCAGAAACCATCAGCAAACACCGACTTCTTGACCTTTTGACTCGTTCACGTCCATCTCCTGATAATACTCTTGCCGCCAGAAACCCCAGAAATCTCGGAATTCCATCATGTCGTCTCTCCAGCGCCTAAATACCATAAGCAACCATCTCTCTCCGAAAACTCCTACTAACATTACTCCTAGTGGTGATATTGGTTTGATCGGTTTGGCCGTCATGGGTCAAAACTTGATCCTTAACGCTGCTGACCACGGTTTCACCGTCGTCGCTTACAACAGAACTGTCGACAAGGTTGACAAGTTCCTTGCCAACGAAGCCAAGGGTAAGTCTATCATTGGTGCCCATTCTATCGAAGAGCTCGTTGCCAACTTGAAGAGACCAAGAAGAATCATCATTTTGGTCAAGGCCGGTTCCCCAGTCGATGCCTTCATTGAGCAATTGCTCCCACACTTGGAGAAGGGTGACATCATCATTGACGGTGGTAACTCCCACTTCCCAGACTCCAACCGTCGTTACGCCGACCTTAAGGAACAAGGTATTCTCTTTGTCGGTTCTGGTGTTTCCGGTGGTGAAGAAGGTGCCAGATACGGTCCTTCTTTGATGCCTGGTGGACACGTTGATGCTTGGCCACACATCAAGGACATCTTCCAGTCCATTGCCGCCAAGACTGACGGTGAGCCATGTTGTGACTGGGTCGGTGAGGCCGGTTCTGGTCACTACGTCAAGATGGTCCACAACGGTATTGAGTACGGTGACATGCAGTTGATCTGTGAAGCCTACGACATCTTGAAGCGTATTGGTAAGTTCTCCAACAAGGAAATTGGTGATGTTTTCGCCAAGTGGAACAAGGGTGTTTTAGACTCTTTCCTTATTGAAATCACCAGAGACATTCTCTACTTCAACGACCCAACTGACGGTAAGCCACTCTTGGAAAAGATCTTGGACTCTGCTGGTCAAAAGGGTACTGGTAAGTGGACTGCCATCAACGCCTTGGACTTGGGTATGCCAGTTACTTTGATTGGTGAAGCCGTCTTCTCCAGATGTCTCTCTGCCTTGAAGAGCGAGAGAGTCAGAGCCTCCACTATCTTGGATGGCCCAACTGTCAGCGACAAGTCCCCAATCACCGACAGAGAGCAATTCGTTGACGACTTGGAACAAGCCTTATACGCTTCTAAGATCATCTCCTACGCTCAAGGTTTCATGTTGATCAACGAAGCCGCTAAGGAGTACGGCTGGAAGTTGAACAACCCAGCTATCGCTTTGATGTGGAGAGGCGGTTGTATCATCAGATCCGTCTTCTTGGGTGAAATCACCTCTGCTTACAAGGAGAACCCAGACTTGGAGAACTTGTTGTTCCACCCATTCTTCCACAATGCCATCACCAAGGCTCAATCCGGATGGAGAGCCACTATTGGTAAGGCTGTTCAATACGGTGTTCCAGTTCCAGCTTTCACCACTGCCTTGTCTTTCTACGATGGTTACAGATCTGCTCAATTACCAGCTAACTTGTTGCAAGCTCAAAGAGATTACTTCGGTGCTCACACCTTCAAGGTCTTGCCAGGTGAAGAAAACGAACTTCTTAAGAAGGACGAGTGGATCCACATCAACTGGACCGGTAGAGGTGGTAACATCTCTGCTTCCACTTACGACGCTTAAGCGTATTGTCAGTAGCAACACCGGTGCCAAGGTGCCTGAAATCAGTTGTTTTTACTTATATCGACGATAATAATAAAACTATCAAAAATAACAGTGACTGTAGAGAGTGTAGAGCATTAGATTCGGAGAAGTTACTTTGAATCTTGGAGATCTTATGTTACAAGTAAGCGTTATAAAGAGGTTACAACTATTTCGAATAGACAGACATGCTACATCTCATATATATAACCTTCTCTAGCAAGAACGTCCATTATCTTCTATCCAAAGTTTCGAATTATATATTCAAAATGCAAGAACTATAAACCAATAAATACCATCAGAAATCTAGATACTGATAATGAAACAAACGTAACAAAAATGAATGCAAATAAAGGATGCGCCTTATTCATCTCCTAAATTGAGAAATATAATGACTGCTTCGACAAGAAGTGGAATTGAAATCGAAGCTGAACACGTTTATTCATGAACAGGACCTGTCTGACATGCGTGTTTGTAAATCCATATTACAATGGAACATCATAACCTAGCAACATACTTCCTATTAAGTACAAATTCAAGCAAGTGATGAAACCCCAAATCAAGATTGCAATGAAGGCCATCATGGGACTGTTACTGAAGTCCTTGTAACCCTTAATTCTGAAGAGCTCATGGTCGACATCCTCAAATATCTCCTGTGGTAAATATTGAGAGATATTTGCTGGGCCAGAACCTGGTGTTGAACTCATTGGAACACTGCTAGGACTAACGGGATTGATGTTGATACCATGAGAAGCCGCAACGGCCGAAAGTCTTCTAGGGTATGGTGTGGTTGTTTGTCCATCTTCCAACAAGTGTTGTTGCTCTTCCGTTCCATGGTTGAAATGACCTTCTTCGTCATCATCCTCTTCCCATCCAGCACAGGGATGCGATTTTCTTAAATCCTGAAGTCTTATTGCAGGTTCAGTGCTTTGAAAGCGCTTGGGCTTATTTATGGTACTTGACGTTGAAGCATTTCCAGCGGGTAAGGTCACTTCGTCATCATCGAATGTACGTGAAGTACCATCTTCTTGTTCGAAAACAATGTCAACATCTTCGTCACCATCCCTAACAAATATAGGCACTTTCATGATTTCCTTTGAGCATGTGAAAAGAATCAAGGGAGCTGTCACTACCGGCAAAAGGACTGATAGAACAACTTGACTGGTGTTTAAGATTTTTGCTAATCCTTCACGACCCGAGAAACTGACAACAAAGAGACACGGAGCAATAGCAAGACCTCTGGTAATTAACCTACGGGTTACTGGAGGAAGACTCCAATCGAGGAAACCCTCAGAGACCATCTGGCCAGCCAATGTACAGACAACACCAGCACTTTGTCCAGAACAGAGAAGTGCGAGTGCAAATACGAAACCTGCCGTTGGAGAAAGATGCTTAGAAAGAAGATGATAAATAGTAAAAAGATCTGCGTTTTGGTAGTTATCTTCGGAGTCAGACTCATCGCCCTTATGATCATCGTCGTGGTGGTCGTCGTCGTGATGCTTATCATCATCATCATCATCGTGATCATCATCGTGATCGTCATCATGCTCATCATGGTCATCGTCGTCATCATCTCTCTTGGCAAAGGAGAAATCCATTGAACCATATGTACCGAGGTTACTGCTGTCACTTCCGAAGAAAGATAATGCACCATCACTCCTGCTCGACCCGCTTTTCTTGAAAAAAGAGAACGAAAAGCCTCTCTCATTGCCATAAATACTATCTTCATCTCTTTTCACCAACATACGACTAGATCCTCCTTCTGGATTATTCGAATAGCCAGTGTTTAAAGTGGCTCCAGCAACAATCAAAATAGCAGCATTCACAAATAAAGCTACCGTGAATAAACTGATCACTAATTCAACAATGGTGTAACTCATCGTATCATTGATTGCGTGGATGGAAGGTCTATAGTGGTCATTTTCATCTTCGTCTACTGATGCTGAATCGTTATCCTTTTCAAAACGATGTCTCGGGTTGTTAATATTGAGATCTCCGTCATAAGGGGTAGCAAGGGGAGTGATATTGTTTTCTGTATCACTTGTGGACAGTTCCAATGGCTGTAATGAGTCTTCATCAGTAGGAGCAGGCTTGGACGTTAATCCAAATGGTTTATAGAAACCGTGCTTGATGTCGAAATCCTTCAAACGAGCCTGAACCAAGCCTGATCCTAAGTACAAGGAATGTGGCATGACGGTAGCACCCAAGATGGCCAAACTAAGGAAGAGACCGTTTCCTCCCTTTCTATCAGACAGATCTATCACTTTTTCGTTGGGAAGAAAGCCTCTCATCACTTCACCCACTGAGAAATTGATCTCTGGATCGTGGCTCACTTGGTAGAGCTCGATTGCAAAGCATACCACGGTGGCAGCCACCAAAATTGAAACAAAAGACTCGAATATACGGATGAAAAGGAGAGGCCCTTTGGGTCTGTAGGCCATAAGTACAATAAGCACATCGACCACTGTTAATATAACACCGGCAAAAAGGGGAAGCTTGAAAAGGATATTGAGCGAAATGGCCGTTCCGACCACCTCGGCTAAATCTGTCGCTATGATGGCGATTTCTGCCAATATGTAGATGAATAAATTAGTCTTGAATGAGAAGTTGGCTTTACAATTCGCAGCCAAGTCGAGCCCGGTCACGGCTCCTAGTTTTGCTGCCAAAATCTGGAGGAAAATGGCCAAGCAGTTGGATAGTAAGATCAGAAAGAGCAAGTTGTACTTGTAAGCAGATCCTGCTGCCACTGCGGTGGAATAGTTACCTGGGTCCATGTAGGCTACCGACACCATAAGGCCCGGGCCTATGAAACGAGAGTAAGTCTTGAGCACGGAGACGAGCTTTTTGATATGGTAACTCTGAGTTATTGACGTTAATACCGTTCGTATGCTCATGGTGGATATGTATATGTATATGATATGAAATGATATGCAAAGTGGTTGGAATTGGTATTGTTGGTACTACTAGTAGTTCTTAACTGTGTAGTAAATAGGTAGGTTTATGATGAAATGGTATGATGTAAACCGTCAAAACGTGAAGAATGAATTGTTAGTGTCTCTTAATAAGTTAAAGTCACCAATTTGGTATAAATAATGAGTTTTTGGAGATGTTTCTACTGTGTTTTGTAACAATGCCAGCTCAAAGACACCGTATAACTCTACAATGAATGATGGTAAATAGATGGATAGGGGTATCAAAAAGGTCCTTAAACGGATAAATAAAGGATGAAAGTACTATAGACACAGCTTAACACTGGTCTTATCACGAATTTGCTGGTTTTTACCCTGAAAAACGGGATTCTTGGCGGGTCTTCCTTGCTTCAGCAATGAATACGTAGCACTAAACAGTATGGAAACCACAGTATAAGTATGCGTATAACCCCAGTTTTTTAGTGGATTCGCTGTGGAAACGGCGGATTAAAGTTGATATTCGGGTTCGGGTGAGTTGCAGCGATGTATAGACCCAGATAGAGCGTGTTTTACCCACTGTAAGTGTATAATAAATGGTAGTTCTTTGCTCAGCGGGAAGTAAGCGTCTTGTGGATTTTCACGGCGACGGGTTTGATTTTCTGAGGTTTGGTGATTTTTCTATTTTTTCGTCAGCAAAATCAGTAGAAATTAGCGTGTGTAACTGTGTGTTAATGAGAGCGCGGCAGGAGAAATGGGGAAAACAGGGTAGTTCTAGGGGAGAAAAGGGAACAGAGCCAGCTAACAGTTAGGGAAAGAAAGGGGGAAAAAATGAGGAAATAGTGAGAGAATGAGAGAATTTAGGCGAGTTACACCGCGAACGGGGCGATGGAACAAGAAAAAAGATAAAAGAACAGCGAGACGTGATGGGTGAAAAATGGTGAGAGAATGAAGTGATGATGTGAATGAAGTGATGATGTGAAGAAGTGATGCAGAACCAATAAGAAAGAGTAGAAGTAGAATGGTTTGCACTTTCTATGAGGAAGTAGAAGTAGAAGTAGGTTTGCACTCTGTTTAATATGCTCAATTAGAATTAGACGAACTATTCCATTAAAATGTATGAATGAATGAATAAGAGATGACTACAACGAAACAGCGAAATAATGAAATAATGACGCCCCGGATAAAGAGAACTACTGGTTTCACCATGAAACAGCAGCAGCCGATAGGGAGAGGGAGATTTCCTTCATAACCTCTTTAAATCTATAATGGTTATGGTTATATCAATCAATGTGCTGGTTTCCATAATGAAATTTTCAG
The DNA here is from genome assembly GCF_036884685.1 of Scheffersomyces xylosifermentans. Classification (NCBI taxonomy): domain Eukaryota; kingdom Fungi; phylum Ascomycota; class Pichiomycetes; order Serinales; family Debaryomycetaceae; genus Scheffersomyces; species Scheffersomyces xylosifermentans. The sequence goes on from NW_027042943.1 coordinate 197,264, forward strand.
TACTAAAACTATTTACTTTTAACCGCTTCAGTCCTTCTTTGTATAATTTACCCATTATATCCTTTTCCTTTCATTCCTTGAATTTCCTGATTTTTCCTGTGGTTTCCGAATCTTACACCCCTATTCAACCGTCCTTCCTCCTCCCTTGTCTCCTATTGAACTTGCCCATAACCATTGCTTTACTGGCTTATCCTCCTTCATTAAGATGGAAGTTTCATTGCAACCGTTTCACAGCCATACGTTGACATCCGTGCCGCAGTAGTTGGCGGCCACGGATTCGGGTCCGGAAGTTTCAGGAACAAAAATCCCCAGCCGCCCGAGAACAAAGTGGTTACGCGTCATGGCCATGATCCTTTACTCCGAGTCGGTTAGGCATTCCGCGTGCCGCGTGTCAAGTGATTCGTGTATGATGAAAGATCCGTGCTGCAATATAGAGTGGGATCTGTTAATATTGGTATACCAGCTGACTAGGATATTTATTGAATGGTAATTATTCTACGGGGGGAAGTGGTACGAGCAGAACAGCCAAGGTGGAGTAGGAAGTGTAATGAGGTGGGTATTGAATATTTCGAAGGAATTTACTTATCCCGATTTTGCCTATCCCTTAGGATGCCCCTTATGGTGTGGTTGGAACATCGGAACGACGCTCCGTTGTCATTCATGACGTTCCCTTCTTCTGGAAGCTGCAAAAAATGATATCCATATTTCTATTTTTTGGAAGTCAACGAAGCAAAGACTTTAAAGATTGGAAACTTATGTCTCAGCATTCGGGTTAAAGTGTTTAGTTAGTTGGGTCCGTTCGGAGGCTTTCATTCGGAGGATCCTCGTTGTACTAGCCACTTGCCTTGGATTATATGCCAAAGAGAATGCACCACCAACAACGTCGGTAGAGCTGCTGGAATGATTAAGGGATGCCCTTACGTCTCGAGCCGAGACTGTTCAACTCCCGAATAGGTTTCCGCTCATAAGCCCTCAGTGGTCCCCGATTTTCGTCAACACCGCACATCTATGTTATGTTTCCAGTTGCATTGTTATACCTAGCTTCCATTGTTCTTTGTCTTTCTCCCTGCTGATGTACTTCGACTCAACCATTAGCTTCACAACGTCTCGTTCTATCACCACGTCTCGGCCACGACAACCTCTTATCCCATCACTTCTTCACCATCCACCTCTATTGTCTAGCCTCTACCTCTCGTCTTACCACCTCTAGTCTTACTACCACCTCTCGCCCCGCCACTACCACTCATTCTACCACCAGTTCACCACAAACAACTTCTATTTACCACCAACTGCCTACCCCACCCAGAACCTCTTATCCTACCACCACTTCTTCACCATTACTCCACCACCTCCAATTTGCAGCCACGACATTAAACCCCATCCTCTCCATTATAACATCCATGCCGCAGTACCATCTTCCTTCCCACCCGCGGAAATGTCGCGCCCGAGCCGGCTCTCGGGGTTACTCTGCCGAAGTGTTCCCATCTCTCATTTTTTAGCCGCTAACTAATGAACTGATGGAGCAACTGGTACAAGAAGAAGTGTAAGTGTTTATTGTTGACATACGGTAATAGTGTACAGTGTACAGTGAACAGTGAACAGTGTATAGATACAGTCAGTGAGAAGTAGTCATTGTGACAGTATTGAATTGAATTGAATTGAATTCTTAGAGAGAGCCAGTTCATACCCCTGTTGTAACATTGAGCATTGAATTCAACAAGCGGTTAGTGATTAGTGATTAGTCGCTCTTGTCATTTAGTTTGTCATAAATCTGTCATTAGTCTGTCATTTTAATATTGTCTATATCTATTGACCATTCATTAAAGGGATCTTTTGTTGAGAGCCAGTCAAAGACGACACTATAAGATCTTACAATAGACAATTATTGTTATACACTAGTTTCAAGGTTATTTCGTCTTCCATTCAGTGAAAACGTTTTATTCCATCAACAAGTCAAATTAAATTATTATATTTGTTTTCAGGATTGTTACCAGTTATAATCACGAAGTGAACAGTAGTGATAATATTCATTTTAAGACAAACATAACAGATCATATATCAGATCATATTAATTCTTATTTGTCTTCATTACCAGTTGATTTAGATATCATTATAGATTCATCTACACAAGAAAACACCAAAACAACCAAAAGACTTCGACATATAATAACCCATTGTCGTTTGATCTAACAACTTTTACTATTCAGTATCACATATTCACATCTTCATCAACTACATATCAGTAAAATATCATCATGATCAGAGCCGCTTCTCGCTTTAGAGCCACCCAAGCACTCGTTATGAGTCGCTCAGCTGTTATGAACAAGTCGTTGTTCCACAGCACTGCCGTCGCTGCTAATGGCCAAATCTTCAGAATGCCTGCTATGTCTCCTACCATGACCGAGGGAGGTGTGGTCTCTTGGAAGTTCCAACCAGGCGAAAACTTCAGTTCTGGTGATGTCCTCTTGGAGGTCGAGACCGACAAGGCCACCATTGACGTAGAAGCCGTGGACGACGGTAAAATGTGGGAAATTATCGTCAACAACGGTGCCACCGGTGTTCCAGTGGGCCAACCTATTGCTTTAATTGCAGAGCAGGAAGACGATTTGTCTACCTTGGAAAAGCCTTCTTTGGAAGAAGCTCCTAAAGCTTCTTCTCCAGAGCCTACTCCAAAGCAAGAAGACGCTCCAAAGGAAACCGAAAAGAAACCTGCTGCTGCTCCTTCGAGCAGCCCAGCATCTGGTTCTAGTGAAGTATTCAACAAAGCAAATGTAGATCAGAAATTGTCACCTGCTGTGGAGTTGCTTCTCCATGAGAATAACATTTCTACTGCGGATGCCCTTGAAAAGATCCCAGCATCGGGACCTAAGGGAAGATTGCTTAAGGGAGACGTATTGGCATACTTGGGTTCTATTAACAAGGATTCCATCGTAAAACTCACTGAGTTCCTCAAATCCAGAGAACATTTGGACTTATCTAACATCAAGATCGCTGATCCAGCAGAACTCAAGAAGAAGGCAGAAGCTGAGGCTCCAAAGAAGGAAGAAGCCGCTCCAGAACCTGTCAAGCCTGCAAACATCCTTACTGTTGAGTTAACCTCTGACTTAGGTGAGGAAGTCTCGCAGAACAAGTTTAAATATGCATTTGAAAAGTCTATCGAAGTCGCTATAAGACAGACATATGGCCGTAAATTCCCACAATACGCTACATCCCCAATTGGCTCTAGTTTGGGTTCTAGTGAGGACCTTTTCGAAGAGTTACTTGCTGCACCTGTCACCAAGTCCAGATTCGAAGTTTACGGAGTTAACTACAAGTTCTACGGTCCAACCGCCACTCCTTCAACTGTTCAATCAAGCATTGCCAGCGATTTCGATGAGTTGTTAGGTTTGACTCCATCTTCTCCAGCATTCGTTGAACAAGGCAGCTCTAAGGTCAATGTTGAATTCAAGATTAAGTTTGATGAGAAGCTAGCAGATTCTAAGCAGTTTGTTGACTCGTTTGAACAGTCTCTTCTTTCTCAGATTCCAGCCAACAAATTGAAAATCACCAATTAAGGGAACCGCCTCGTTTGCTGATTGGCAGTGTGGTGACATGTGTATAATAATAGACCAATAGACCTTTCAACCAACTACTCAAAGCATTGTAATGAAAGAATCATTACATAAAAATATACAGATTTAACTTGTTATATGATATCTAGGGTTGCAATTTTATGTAAAAAAACTCTTTCTCAGGCTTCCTCTAGCGGGTTGTAATTAGAATTAACTTTCTGCCCTAGTTTTCTGGGATTACGATGTGCTAAATCACATTAGATATAGGTGGTACGGGGTACCTTATGAGTCAATTAGTTTCATCTGTCAAATCGAACCGTCGATCTACGAAATTTAATAATTCCCAATCCAATAATAATGATCCATTTTCTTAATTCACTGTCGTTCCATATGACCCGTGAACCAATAGCAGGCCATTCTGTTTTACTTGAATCATTTGGCAACGAGAATGTGCTGCCAAATTAAAGCTACATTAGTTGCACCCAATGATCCCATATTCCCTGAAACAGAAGGGAATGGACAACCCCAACACAAAAGTGAGGCATTTATACGACTTTTAAAAATGCATGGGGCCCTTGTTGTATGCCGCTACTTCCAGAGGTGCCGTATACGAGCAATTCGTTGGTGTTCTCGTTATAGTCGTATGTTGGCAGAAGACCAGGATTCTCCGGAAACTCTTCTATATATATATTTCTCTATGGATCATGTCCAAAAGGGGCTCGGGGCCTTACAGGAGGGACCCCCTTAGACACCATTGCATTCCTTCCTCTCGTAGTGTCGATCTTTCACTGCCCGTTCTCCAAACCTGTTTATCCTCACAGAATTCTTTTGCGGCTTGAATGTGGTCCTAGTGGTATACGTGCCCTTCGCTTCTTGAAACGTTGATAAATGCTAAACTCGTACGACCTTTCTAAGCATCGCAGCGATCAACGGGTAGTACCACATTATATAAAACAGTGGAATTATTATCAAACTTAGCCGTCTGTGTCCCCAACCTCAATTTCTTCTGTTTACCCATATTACACCATCCACGATGGGCTATTTTCCATATTAACTGAAAGACCACTTCGTATAACTTGACTTTTGCAGCTAAATAACGAAGCAGGCAACCGTTGAAAATAATTCGAGGCTCTAGAAAATACCGGTTTAATTAGTAGATGCTAGGTACAATGAGTCCTAAATAGTGAGGTGAAAAGGCACCGTGGATTGTGCAACTAAGCCGAGGCGTTTGGCGACCACTCCAGCGAGGGCTATTATTGGTTCCTACCATCGTCATTTTCACCTTTGTCGTCATGTCAGGGAGAAAGGTGGTCTCGTGTATAGTTGCAATAAATAGTGGGCTCGGAAGTTTGTCCACATTAGAAGGGTGCGACGCCAGCGCAGGGAGGAATAACTTGATTTGGCACGGTTTTTATGATCCAAAGGGGGATAATGTGATCGCTGGAGATTTAAGAGAGAGGTGGGTGGTAGTTTGTGAATGAAGTCGATTTTCTTGGAAGAAAATGTTATCTGTTGTGTACAGCCATGTTTCGAAAAGGTATTGTTCCTGGGAGAAAAGGCCACTTTGGATGCGGATTTAAAGTATATGGGCAAGGTGAGAAATAGTCGAGTAAAACGAATGTTAACTAGTGGCAATGAGGTTTCTGGTTGATTTGGTGGTTATTGGGCCACGGCAGAGATAGCGAAGATATTTGTACAACAGCGAAGTAAGTTACCAAATCCGAGCCATAAGAATCATCAATGTGATATTGTCAATTCCCGTGTTTATGATTGCAAAATCCGGTTAAGTCAGAGGATTTTTCTGGCCAAGGTACGTCTTATCGGCGTGGAATCATTGTTTTGGAAGAAAATCGGGTGTAAGCTGATGATATTTCATTTCCACGGGACGATATCCATGGTATCCATATATTTATCGACTGCAAAAAGTGGTATCTACTGTTGTGAATGGTTGACCACCACGATAGCAACTATTTCTGTTGGGAAAAACCTGTCCTACATCCATACCTCGCTTACATTCCGCTTATAATCTGTAAAAAAAGCTCCCGGTAGACGGAATTGGCCAATTCGAGGGGGGGGAAGGGGGCCCAAAGATACAGATACGGTGACGTAGAGGAACTGAAGGAGTGAAGGAGTGAAGATGGTTGATTATGAATTGTGATTAGTGTTACTTGTGATTAGTTTTAGTAAATGTGTTACTTCGTATGAATTTCTATGAAATACTACGTGTTCTTCTGAACGTTATTTCATGAAAAATCAAACTGCGTGTTACTAAATGTATTACTTACTATGAAAATGTGAATTAATATGAATTTGTACGTGTTACTACGGATTACTATGTATTACTATGTGCTACTATATGTCTATATTTATATATATAGATAAATATATATGAGATTGGTATCATTGTGAGGTTCATATGATTAGAGGTGTGGGAATGAATGAAACATGATATATATATATATCTATTTATATCTATTTATTTATAAATTTAGAGAATTTCCATTTTAGAGAATTTCCTATTATATGGGAATTCTTCGCTGCCTATTGCCAGACTCTTCCCATATTCTTTAGGTTGTATATTCTTGAAAAAGTGTAACATCGATGTGTCTATGGATGTGGATGTTTCATTGTGTTTGTCTCGATGTGTGTGTCTCGATCTAATTATATCATTCTCTGTGTATGTGTATTTTACTTGGAGTACTCAGTTTGTCACTCACACTCTCTCGCTATCGACTTTCTCAACTCCCAATACTTTCACTGCTCTCAATGCTCTCCCCACGGTGAATTCAACGCCTGCCTTTTGCAACTACATATATTCAACATTCTCCTGATTTCATTTATTGAGATGAAATAGCAGCCCAAAGGGGTTTGGTAGAGAGATTTCATCGGGTTTCTCATTGTTCTGATTTCTCTCTCACTGTCTTTCTCTTACTCTCTATTTGTTTACCCCATAAAAAACCCACTCACATCACGTATCCAACTCGTGAAGGCACATCCCCATACATCCACGACCATAGATGCCCTGCGCTCAATATCATCTGGTAATGTGTCTTTTATCTCTTGTAATGGGATCTTTTGTCAAATTTGCACCCAAACTTCGACTACCTGATTTTGTCCTATAAAGCCATTCTCACTCACAATACGAACTCCCCGACTCTACAGTACTTACTCTTTCGTGGTACAGTGTTCTTATTTATTATTCAAACGGCCCTAATTGATTCATATTAAACCCCAATAAGTTCAAGTTCACACTTCCCACGCAATTAGCTGTGGGATATTATTTCTTTGTATGACCAAATGGCTGCAAATTTGAATTGAAATTGGAACCACTCACAGTACACTCAATCACAATAGATACCAACCCGATCACAATACACTCACCTACAATACACTCACTCACCCACCACTCTCATTTCCCACTCTCACAATGGATTTGGCTCTCATGGGGTTGTGCAATGCCTCTGAAAGCCTACTATTTCTGGAACATTGATCTCCGGAATAAGCACTCACTTACAGAGTACTCCCAATTGTAGTAGACTCACTGATAATACACTCTCACAGTACACTCTCACTCTTTAGTAGTACACACTCATACAATCATACTCACTCACATACTCATTCACAAAGACATTACCGACTCTTACAAAACACTCACACAATCACAATCACAATACTCACTTACTTAATTACACTTCCCACTGTCAGAGTAAACGCTCACTTAGAGTATTAGAGTATACACACACAATACTCACTTATAGTGAACTCACTCACACAATCACTCACTTACAATACACATACTCATAGTAAACTCACTCATTTACAATACACTTACAATACACTTACAATACGCAGTATACTATCACTCACTAACTCACTCACTCACTACTCCGACTGTCACTCTCATTTCCGACTATAACAGTACTCACTTACAGTACACTCTCACTCACTCACACTTTCTTAGTACACTCACTTCCATACACACCCTCTTACAGTACACTCACTCACTAATACTCACTGTCCACTCACTTACTCCGTAAGTGAGCTCGACGACGTGAGCTCGTGACCTCGTCGCACCCCCCCTACCAGTACTCCCTTTCTTTTTTTTTAATTTTCCCTTCTTCCTGCCCGCCGCCAAAAAAATAAATCGGTTTTTTTTTTGTTTTTTTTTTGTTTTTTTTTGGCTTTCACTTTTCACCATCGAAGACTTGTTGCAAATACCAGCTGTTTATCGAGTTTTACCACCGTTCTCGTTCTTCCAACGGCTCCAAACTCCTCTGAACCCGTCCGCCACCGTGCCCGCTTGTTCTGGTCTCGAAATTCCGGCGAAAATCGCCCTCCAACTCGTGTTTTCCCCGATCTCTGTGTTTCCAAACACTCCATTGATCATCAAAGAATCCGTGGTTATCACGGTCTAACCACTCGTAGAAACCCATTCGAACCCAGCAAAAAGCTCCACCAGATAGCCTTCGACATTTGTCCGCGGTCTGGCCCGTTTTCTGTCATGTACAATCTTCATTTCCCGCTGTCTGGGTCCAATTCCGGAGCTGCTTCGCAGACTCCTGTGACCAATTCGATCCCAAACTCTTTGGCCAATACCGTTGGTTCGGTGGGTTCTGGTGCCGCTAGCAACTCCATGTTGGGTATGAACGTCGATAGGACCAAGGGCATCCACCCCATGCCGCAGCATTTCGCGCAGACGTCTGGTTCGTATTTTGCTAGGGCCTCCCAGAGTCCTGTTCCACCGATAAACGGAGCTCTGAATGTTTCAGTGGCTGTCGGAGGAGTCGCCGGATCTGGTGCCAATGGCACCGCCGGAGCACATCAGGGTCACCATCGAGCCATCTTGCACCAGGGAGTCAATGTTGCCGGAGCTTTGGCGTATCCCAATGTGCCAGGATCGGGTCCTTTGGGTTTACATCAACAACAACAACATCAGATTCAACAACAACAAGTTGGACAACAACAGCAGCAGCAAGTAGGACAACAGCAGCAAGTTGGACAGCAGCAGCTTCAGCAGCACCAGCAACAGCAAATTCGCCAGCAGCAGAGCCATCGTCAGCATCATGGCCTGCAATTGCTGCAATTACACCATTCCCAGATGATGCCACAGTACCAACAAAGCGTTCAACAGAATGTTCAACAAGCAGCAGCTCAACAGCAGCAGCAGGGCTCTCCCCAGCAGAATAACCAGTCGATCTACCAAACTCAATTGCAACAACAGCAGCAGCAAGCCCAACAACATCAACAGCAACAACAGCATCAGCTGATTCAGCAAATGGTCCAACAACAACAAGCTCAACAGCAACACCAGCAGCTGCCAAAACTTCATGATCAGCAGCAGCAAATGGACCAGGCCCAGCTCCAACAATACCAGATTCAATTGCAACAGTATCAATACCAGCAGCAACATCAACATCCACAGTACTATCAACAATACCAGCAATACCAGCAGCAGCAGCAACAACAACAACAGCAACAGCAGCAGCAACAGCAGCAGCAGCAGCAGCAACTTAACCAACAGCACACTCAACAACAGCAACAACGTACTCTTCAACAACAACAACTAACATTAACTCAACAACAATTACAACAGCAGCAACAAGCTCAGCAAGCTCAGCAAGCTCAACAAGCCCAAGCCCAAGCTCAAGCCCAAGCTCAAGCCCAAGCCCAAGCACAGGCGGAGGCTCAAGCACAGGCTCAAGCACAAGCACAGGTTCAAGCTCAACAACAACAGCAGCTTCTCCAACAGCAGAGCTCTCCTCAACTGAAGAAATTATCTGTAAAGCAACCAAGACAGAAGAGAAGTAGTAAGAAACAGCAGCCGGTTGAACAGCAAGTCCAGCTGCCACAGGTTCAACAGCACCAATTGGCACGTCTTCAGGAGGAGGAAAGAAGAAGACGTGAAGAGCAACTCCAACTTCAACTCGATGCACAGGCCCAAACGCAAGTGGTTAATGATCATAATCAACAGCAGATTCAGCATCAACAACATCAGCAGCAGCAGCAGCAACAACAGCAGCAACAACAACAACAACAACAACAACAACAACAACAACAACAACAACAACAACAACAACAACAACAACAGCAGCATCAGCAACAACAGATTCCACCTAGACCACCAGTATCCCAACCAACAGATGCCAAGAAGAGAAGGGGCCGTCCTAAAAAGCTCATTCTTGACCCAGAAACAAACACCTACATAGATTCATCTCATCCTAACTTCAAGCACTTGAACAAGGTTCTCAAGGAGTCCAATGCGGTGTCATTGCTTGGAGATGGTTTCAAGAACGGAAACGCCAGAAATGGCAAATCTAAGAACCCAGCGAATGATGTCTTCAGTGCCAGTATCAGTAAGTTGTACGAACAGCCAACGTACTTGAGAACGTTGGAAGATGATGCTGTCAAGCAATTGCTCCAGAGAAAGGACAAGAGAGGTAGGCCCAGAAAGTTCCCCGTTGAACAAACTGGTATCACCATTAAGGGTATCAGAGTTAATGGTAGTCTCAAGCATCGTGTGAAGAAGCCAACTACTTCGTGAAGAGACTATCGATTGGATTGGGGTTTCTTTGGTGAACTGTGAAGATATGGCTTTGTTCAATCAACTCGGGCCAAGTATTCGTAACTTCGAGTATTCACTGCTGTTTCTTCTTACTTGTGCAAACTGGCAGAACTACAAGCTTGCTGCTTCTGTAATTTGTTCACTTCGGCAAACTGGCTATTTACAACTTCAACAAACAAAGAGAACCGAATTCTATTTGAACTCATCATCATGCGATCTATCATTTGATGAAGGGATTACGCTCTGCCTATTAATATTATTCTTACGTATCAACGACGAGTTCCTTCTATCACTTCAACAAGCACTCATCAACTGCTCAACCACCACCCAGCGCAGCACTATATTAATGCTCCAATGAATAAGACACCTTGTCCAATCCCGTGTCTTTTGTATACTTTCTTTTCTACTCCAGTGTTAATGACTCCACGAAGGTGGACTCGTTTCCTCCTAATCACAATCTATACTATGTACTATATTTATCCGTCGAAGAAGCTCTGTAATATATATTAGACTTTCTGATATTGGACCAGGTTGTAGAGAAGTCTCCTCAACGATAGTAATTACAACATTATGATCAGGTTATAGAGAAACCTCCTCAACGATAACAATTACAAGATTATGACCATGTCTTCCCAGCGTATATCCATTTTACCATACACGATTTATAAATACTAATAAATACTATAACAACCCTCTACATAATCCGATTCATAAACCGACCCATGGCTATCATAGGAGCACACACAGCCTTCACCATCATACACAACGCATCGACCAAGAGACTCAACTCATACAAGATCCAGACGAAGATCACGAGTTCAATTAAGATCACAATGGTCTGTAAATTGGGGAAGTACTCCGCTATCACATCAATGGGTGCAAAAATGATCTTCATTATCTTAATACTCTTTATCAACGAGTTGATGTTGGATATGATCGTAACAGCACTTCCATCGGCCTTGATCATATATCTTCCTTCAGCAATGCTTGCTGATTTTGCAGCCGGTTCCAAAGAAGAGTACGACGTCGGTGGAGTGGCTTCAAGTTGCTTGGTGATCGGATTGTAATACAACTCTTCTGTTATTTCGCTGTCATCATCATATTCAATAATGAACTCTTTGTTTTCGTCGTCTGAACCTTGCAAGACAGAAGGATCAAAAGATCTATGAGTTCTGACCTCTGACCTCACCAAAGACTTCGAAGATTTGGCACTTTTTGCAACTACTAACTGCTGGTCGTTGAACATCATGGCAGCAGGTTCGTTCCATTTGGAAACAAGGGTCTTGTAGTTCTTCTTGAGTGCTTGGAAGTTCTTTGGAGTAAGTGATATCTTTCTGGTGGTCTTGGGTTTCTTCGGCTTCGGTTCTGGCTTTGGAGACGAATGACTGGCGATGTCTGGTTCATGTTCAGGCACTGCTGGTTCCTTCACGATCTCTCCTTTTTCCCCTTCATCATTGTGGATCTCTTCAATCTTCAGTTGTGCTGCATTCCCATCATTCAGAGCTGCAGCGGTTTCGTACACCAACCATGAAAGTAAATAGTTCCACAACGGATGAAATTCTGGATTCTGTCCAACCTTTCTTGCTTCAACTGCAGCAGCAGTCTCCTTGACCTGTTGTGGTTCTACCTCGGCTTTCTTATCGACTTTCACTTCTTCTTTTTCTTCTACATGGGCTTCTTCCTTTGCCTTTTTAATGACCTCCTTCTCCTCCTTGACCTTCAGTTCGATCTGATGTTGTTTAATAGCATTATTCTTGAAGTCCTTTCCTAGTTCCTTTTTGGCCTTCTTCATCTTCTTCCTGAACACCTTACTGAGCTTCTTGTTCTTCTTGGGAGCCTTGTGGTCCTCTTCAAACACAACATCTCCCATCGGGTTGGCATTTTCATATTCATAAACAATCTCTTCGTCGTCATCGTCACTGACCTCCTTGACGAAGACTTCCTGGGGGGCTTTTTTCTTGGATTTTTTGTTATGGTCATAGTAGTTATACTCGGAGTAGTTGTCCTTCCCTAGCACCACCTGGACGTTCTTAATGAAGTTCTTCTTTTTGGGTTCTCCGTCGAACACGAATTCCATGGGATTATATTTATCTGTGCTCTCCTCCAGGTCCTGAAAGACGTCTCTAAACGTCTTATGTGTGTATAGCTTCGGCTTATATACGGCTTCGTCGTATCTCTGCTTCTGCTCCATATAGTACCCGTCGTAACCTACTATATCCTTCGGAGTCGGGGCTTCTTTAGGCTCGTAGGGTTTACGTTTGACAGCGTGGTGAGGAGTCACCCTATTTGACTGCTGAATTATTAATTGTGCAGGGGTTATTTCTTGTCCCAATTCTCCCGATTCAAAGCTGTCAACATCGCCGTCGTTAACTGGCAGTTTCTGGTGAATTCCACCTGTTTTGCTTGATTTCGGTATGGAAGACTGGTTGCTATCTGCCCTTTTAATAGAAAGCGCCTGATGGGAGCCCCCCGATTGGCTAGAAGACATCGCCGACGACCTGACTGATTTGGACATCTTGGTACTCTTGGGTCCAAGAATGTTACTCACCTTGAACCTAGACTTGCTTCTAGGGCTTTCGGGCGGTGTATGCCCATTATATGACTGTTCCAGGGCCCCATGCTTTTGGTTGCGAATTTTGGTTGGAGGGTGGTACAATGATTCAGGCTGGTAATCCAAGCCTTGGTCTTGGTAGTATTCTTCCGGAGCAAAACCGGTTTCGTCGTCTAATTGGTGACGTGGGTTGTTGTACAATGGCCTGTAGAACGTTTCGTGTTGTTGGTTACGAGGAGAACGTCGTTGTTGGTCCAAGTAGTTCTCGGAGTAGTAGGCATTCCTGGTTACGTTCATAGTTAACGAAGATGATGAGAATGCTGCTACTGATAGGGTAGAAACGGCTAGGATTTCGAGAAAATTACTTGGAAAGAAGCCCAATAAACTCTGGCATCGATCTGTTCGGATCTGATCTGATCCCAAATTTCAAAACACCATCTCAATTGTGTTTCTGGTTCCCCAGAGAGTTCCATATAAACAGATGGCTGGCTGAAAAATCGGGGTATACCCCTCCTGCATAGTACCGCATCATTCCTGATCTTACGGGTTGCGCGTTGGGTATATAAGCCGCGTTGTATTGGAAACTGGGTATTCTTCACCTAATCAGGACTGTACTACGGCATATAGACCGGAGAATTCGCAAAAAAAAATATGATTTCAATAACATTGATATACAATAGAATTTTGAGATCACGTGACTTTATTGAATTTATGGTTCCATGGTTTAATTATCCATCCATAGGGGTTTTCGTGGTTTTAGGGGGGAAGGGGGAAGATGGGAAGTTGTTGTCAATAAGGAGGTTTTGGAATTGAATTTTGGGCCCTTTTTGGGGTTGGTGTGGGAGGATTTTCATGGGAAGAGGTGGGTGTTTCTCCAATTTATACTACTAAGCTAAGTTAATAAATACCATACAAATATTCAATATATATATATATATGTATAATAATATACAAATATACAATAATATACAAATTTACACTAATATACACTATTCAATATTCAGCAATAGACGAATCAACAATACCATACAAAAATACAAATACCATACAAATATACAATAAATCCAAATATACATGGAAATGGCTAACTTTCCAGTAAAACTTACCTAACAACGCTCCCCAAAATCCTCCCTTTTTTTATATCCAAATCACGGCCAAATCCACCTCCATCGCCCTCCCTACCCCCTTATCTCTCTCCATCTCGTCTCCCTACCTTACCTCAGAAATCTCCCCATTCCTCCATAACCCTTCAGAAACACCACCAGGTCTCCCAAAAGATGCCGCAAAATCGGTTCTTGCAGCCTCCGCACGACCGTAAATGGGAGTACTACTGCGGCACAGGTGTATTAACGAGGATTAGCTATATGCACGCCGATAGATAATCCGAATGCCAAAAAATCGATGAATCATAAGAAACTACTTAGTTTGCAATGGTGATTTCTAGGGTATTTTCAGAGGTATTATTGACCTTGGAAGTGTTGTAGTATATCTGAAAGTGCTGGTAAAAATGTTACGTGCGTCAAAAGTGAATTTTTCAGGCTTAAATCGCCGAAGTATTGGGTCTGGAGCCCCATTTCTTCGTCGAATTAACCTTGTAATGCCCTTCGATAGGTCAATGTCTAGCACTAGACACAACTGGTCGAGTTCAACGGACTATTCGCCTATCACAGCGCATTCGTATATCAATAACGATGACATTTTATCAACAATTAGCAAACGGGAAATCGCCAAACACCTCAAGAACCTCGGCCCGTTCCCCTCGTACTCCAACCTTCTTAATCCCCAGCACTTCTACCAGAACGAAGTGTTGATGGAATACCTGAAAAAGGACCCTCATCCGGTATCTTTGAGGCAATTGGCTGGTTACGGCAGGCTGTTGACCAAGCAGAAAATTCTCAATAGTGCCAACTTCGTCAGAATTGAGCTTCCTATTCGTTTAGCCATGAGAATCAGAGATCTCCAGATTTTACCATTTGGAATTGTGAATAACTTCCACTTGGCACAGATCTACGAGAGTTACTACCACCTGTTCAATGCTTTCAGGAAGATACCACAAATCAAGACATTGGACCAAAACGACAAGTTTTGCGAGACGTTATCGGCATTATTAGATGACCATTTCTTCAACTTGTCTCATCTCATGATGGGAGCACTTGAAGTATCAATTCTCACGAACTTGGGTCGTGAGGAGTTGGACAACTTCATGAGTTCGATGATTCGTTCGAGAATCAGTAGAAGAGTCATTGTGGAAGAGCATTTGTCACTTTCTGAGAACTATCGCTCGAATCCTTATGCTGTGAAACCACCTCATTTTCTTGGTGAGATCTTTCAGGACTGTAACGCAGCTAAACACTTTAATATCGTAGCAGACACAGTGAAGAATTCGATGATTCCTATCTTTCCGAAGAAGGAGAACATGCCAGACCTTGAGATTGAAGGAGACTTGTCCACAAGCTTCCCATTTATGGTACCTCATCTTCACTACATGTTGGGTGAGATTTTAAGAAACTCGTATGAAGCTACCATTAAGACACACGGCAAAATGACCACGAAGAAGCTTCCACCAATCAAAGTCACACTTATCAACTTAGATAAGAATGTAATCTTCCGTATTTCCGATCAGGGTGGAGGTATCAGCCATGATCATTTAAAGACAGTGTGGTCATTCCGCAAAGATCCCGCTGGAGCCAGAAGAAGTTTGGCCAATTTCCACAGAATCCCAGGGTTGCAGCTCTACTCGGACTTGAAGGTAACCGCTGCTGGCTCGTCTATTGTAGAGACAAATAACCACACAAGGCATAAGCTCTTGCACCAGACGTCATTGAATGACTTGGAGCCAACCACAAAGACGAAGAAATCGACCCTTGACAGTTTAATCGACCGTCCTTATGAGAACAAGTTAGATTTAGGTCTTCCAATGTGTAAGGTGTATGCTGACTATTGGAATGGAGACTTGACGATGAACTCATTGGAGGGATACGGTAGTGATACCAGTTTGACATTAAGGAAATTGGGTTACCATTCGAATGTTTTACAATTGGATAGAGCGTGATTGGGAGGAGATGAATGAGGAGAAGCTTTCGTATTCCAACATATCCAGAGACGGTAACACCATTTTCTATTTGTATATTACGACTTATTTAGAAGAAGTTCATGTCATTTGTATGGCATATTATATAATGAATGAAATGAAATGATATGATATGAATTGAAGGAAGTCCGGGAAACACGGGATACCACCATATCCAGTAGACGCTATCACACCAAATAATGGTAATAATATATATATATATAGACTTCACTCTTGCCCCATGACAACCATTCCACTTCTTAGCCAACTCATACACTGAAATTACCAGTTAATATCACAATTAGATTCCCCCCAAAAAGTCCGTTCAAAACCACAAGCAAAACCCAACCCACAGCCACTTTCAATCTACTCACTCCTTCCCATTATCTCTTCCCCTAACCCCCACCACTTCTCCTCTTCCTTCACCTCTCCTAAAACCATCATTCAAATTGCTGCAAATTTCGTTATACCCGCTGGGATACACACCCATGCCGCTATAATAAAACTTACACATCCATGCCGCAACACATTCATCTCCCACCTGCACTCCACCCTCGAATCCGGAAATCAGCGACCGTTTCTCGTTTTTGTTAACTTCAAAAGGTGCCCTGTTCTTTATCAATAACGACGTCTGTACGAGTCTCTTGGGGTAAAAAAACGCTGGAAAAGTGGATAATATCGTTGTGAACGACTGTTAGCAGCAATATACGTAACAATTTGGGCGAAATTCCGAGCAAAACTGAGTTTTTCATCGGTGTTCTTTGTCTTTTTTGGTGATACCGAACAAGTGATTTAGTATACTACGACGTGAAAAGGCCATAAGAGGGCCTATAAATAGGGAGAAAATCCAGTAAAAAGCGGTAAATACGCTGTAGGAATACCGCTAGAATGAGACTGGGTAGCCGAAACGTGACAATTTCGTCGCTTTTGGACTCTCCATCGGACTCCAATGGAGATCTGAATGCTAATAACAGTGTATTGGTTCGGTCAAGGTCGAATTCGTTCAATGGACAGGGTTCTTCCCAAGGAAATGGCGCTAATGATGGCTCGGGATTACCCATACTGAACCTTGTGTCGAGGTTCCAGACGACTATCAACGTTTCATCGACGCCAATTGTCATGGAAGACGGCGACGACAACTTACGGGGTTCTACGAGAAGTTCCTCATCGAACAAGAGGAATAGTAACAGTGAAATGTCCAAAAGAGCCCAACAATCGATATCGGCTATCATGGGACCAACCTCGGGAAACAGCGGGAATGGAGATTCTGGGATTTCTAGTGGTAATGGTAGTAATAATGCTGGTAATGATGGTTCTGGTGTGAATAACAGACCTCAACCACCAAAACTTCTAAGAAAGTCGCCACAATTGCCGATGATTGTACCAAAGAAACCTGGGTTTTCACTATCGCCATCTCCGCTGGTGCTAGCAAATGATCCGAACAATAAAAATGGACAATTCGTGGTTTCGGATCATATAAAGAAGTTCCAGACAAACTTCCAATTGGCACCTTCTCCTCAGCCGGCTCCGGCTCCAGCTCCGTCGCCACAGACTTCGTTCCGTAGCAAAACTTCAATTAACTCAATCATCAACATTGACGATGAACCAGAAACAACAACGGCACTGAGAGCAGATGTTATTAAGGTTCCTAGCCCAACTCCAACTCCTGCTCCGAAAAAGAGACGTCCTGGGCCAAAGAAGAAGCAAGCAGATGGAGAAACGGCTCCCAAAAAGAGGAAAACGGACGCAGCAGATGGAACCAAGGAGAAACCTGAAAGGAAGAAACCAGGTCCTAAGAAGAAGTCACCAGAAACAACGGCTACACCCGCTCCGCCAGTTAAGATTGCTATACATCCAGGTATGACCACGGAGAAGAATAATAGAGGCACTCCAGCCGAAATCAAGCTTGCAGCTCCTAGTGTCATAGATGTACTAAATCCTATGGAGGAGGACAAGCCAGTTGCAAAGAAGGAAGAAGAGGAAAAGAAAGATAGTAAGGATAAAGATGCAAAGGAAGCAGAGAAACAGAAGAGTGCCGGCAAGGAAGTCGATAAAGAGAAAGAAAAGGATAAGGACAAAGAGAAGGAGAAAGAAGAAAAGGAGAAGCCAGAACGCCCTATTATAGCTCTCAGGATACCGTTGATCGATCCTGCTAATCCTAAACCGGGCCAGCTGGAAGTTGTGATCAATGTGTTACGGTTGGCCGAAGAAAAGTATGGGTGGACAGCTATTCATCCAAAAGCTAAATCAGCGATTGATATTATGGAGGATATGATTGATGACGATGATGATGATGATGATGACGATGACGATGTTATAGTAGACGACGAAAAGTCGGCGCCTTCTGGTAAAGATTCGTCAAACTCCAAGAAGAAGAAGGATGAAGAGGAATTGACGGAAGAACAATTAGTCAGGCGACATGAGGTCAGGATGAATAGAAAGGTGGGTAAATACGATTATGAGGATCCTTTTATAGATGATGTTGAGTTACAGATGGAAGAAGAAATAACTTCTACGAAAGAAGGGTTCTTTGTGTATTGGGGTCCTTTGGTCGATGATCGAAACCTAACCACTAACAATGCTAGCAAGAAGGGAGGATCAAAGACAAAGAAGTGAGAGGAATACATTTATGAATAGGAGGATATCTTAATGTATACTAACATAAGATATCTGTTCTCTCTTGTCCTCTTTGTTGTATATAAAAATTCAACTATATAGGAATTCACCGTGTGTCTTATCTTATGGATGTTTATTCATAGGTATATACATATATATATATATATATATGTATGTATTCGGTATATTCCAAACGATGTAGCATCCAGCTACCAAACAATAAATAGAAACAGCAAAGTATATATCATTATTAACAAGGGTACAATTCGGTACAAGTGGAGTACAAGGGGTACAAGTAATGTACAATAGTATAAAGTAGCATATCGAAGATCAAGCTCTGATTCTATCAAGCGTGATCTCCAATATTCCAGAAGCATTCAACTCAAATTGGTTGGTAGTATTCTCTTTGTGCTTCTTTTTAATTTCGTCGATGTTGTTTTGCACTTCACTCACAACCTTGTCCAAGGTAGCCTTCGCCTTTACAACAACTGGTTCACCCTTGATCACAACCAAAAGGTTCAAGTAGGCAGAAAGTGTTCCTAATTTAGTTGGATCAATGGATAACGGAGCATCTGGACTAGTGACAAAAGCTGCCTTGATAGCAATGTCGATTAAGTCGAAAAGGTCGTCAAGACGTTCCGTTGTTAATGTGATATACTTGGTCGAAGGCGAGGTGGTTCTGGTTGGTAATGGTGGAGGTGCTACAACATTATTGACAGTAGTAGGCTCTTTCTTCAATTCTTCTGGCTTCCTAGCTTCAGCGGCAGCTACTTGCTTTATTTTCTCATCTATAGCTTGAGCTTTCTCATCCTTTACAATATCCTCCTTCTTGGCGTCTTCCAACTTCACACTGGATAATGCTTCGGAAACCTCATCCAAGGATGCTTCGGAAGACTCCTTTGTTGAAACACTCGGCGCACTTTCAGCAGTAGTTGTAGTAGGATCAGAGGAGGAAGTGAGTGGTAATTTTGCAGCAGGCACAGCCTTCTCAATGCTACCCTTAGTTTGAGTCAATAACTCTTTTAATACACCAATTAAAGTGGACTTATCCTTTTCAAATGGGCAGTTGTGCAAGGAGTCTATGATGAAGTTATAACTGGTTTCCTCAGGAGAAAGAGTTAACACACGAGACAAATATGTCAACACAATGTAGCGTAAGCTGGGTCTTTTTCCGTTTGTCATGACCACGAAAAGAAGAGTTTGGTAGTATGCCTTCAATAATACGCTAGGTACAGCTGCCACTTCTAATTCGATCTTGGTTCCGATGAGGCTTGCTTGATGAAGACTGTACCAGCCCCAGAATACAACAACATCTTGTATACCGACAGAAACAAACAGAGATTGAATCATTTGCGGAATGAGAAGACGTAAAGTTAACTCGACGGCATCTTTGAAGCTGAGCTTTATTTTGTCGAATTGATGTGACGTGGCCACGGTGTGAGTGAATAGAATGAGGATACCAATTGCAGAGTTATGGATTTCATTGGCTTCGCTGGTGATAATACTGCCAGCAAGATTCTTTTGATAGTCAATTATAGACTTCTCAAATATCTCCCCGATAAGTTCGTTTTCGTCCTTTTCCTTGGCGTTGTAGTCAAATGAGTCGAAGACTTCTTTCGCTCCTTCCAAGAACTTCTTAAACTCGCCACTCAAACTTATATCATACAGAAGAGCCAACTCCGCCATACGGTCTAACACCGGTAATTGAACTTCGAACTCAAAGTATTTCTTCAACAGAGCCTTGTGCGGTGCTTGAATGTAACTCAAATGATCAATACCATAACCATTTTGGTGGTCTACGTTAACAAGAGCAACCAATTGCGTAATGAATCCAGTCAAAAGCTTTCTTTCAATGTACTCTTCGTCTTCCTTGATCTTTTTTAATTCCTCTGCAGTCAACGAGCCGTCTGTATTGTCTGGAACTGGAGGACTGGTGTAGTTTCTGGCGAAACTAAAAGCTCTTTTCATGATAAAGTTAAGGTTATTAACACTATCATTGGCATTTTTATGCACCAAATTGATGTATGAAGCAACCGTCATGGCTAAGAACCTCAGCGGGTAGTAGGTTTTGATCTTCTTCATGCACAGATCCACCAATTCAAAGATACAATACAATTTCACGTCAAAGAACTTCTCTTGGAACTCTTCTTCTGTAGTTACATGAGTATCTGAGATACTAATACTGGTCAAAAGCTCGCAACACTTCAAGAAAAGCTCCTTGGGGTTGCCGTGAAGCGCCAACGCCTCGAATATCTTGAGAATCTTATAAACACATGGTGCCAGACGAAGTGCTCCTTTGAAGTCAAAGTCGGATTCAATGTATAAGATCACCAACAGCGGGATATCCCAGCCGATTTCGTAGGTCAACTTTTCGTTGGCAGACAACACGCTGAGGAGAGCGCTGAGCAACTGCTCTCTTTCGTCGTAGCTGTACCGTGCCGGTTCGCTGAGGTAGATATCCAAAAGCGTGGAATAAGAGAGATAGTCTCCGGATTCAAGTGCTTCTGAAGCACCGGTTTCGAGGGACTCTAGCACCTTTTCGAACTGAATTGGTTCTAATGTGGACTCGCTGGTTTCAGACACGTCGGATTCAGACATCGTGGGTGGTGTAGGTGCTTTTCTTGCTGGCAATTGAAGGAAGGAACAGTCAAAGAACTGGTGGTTTTTATGGAGAAATGGGAAAGGAGAAGAGAGAGTGAATTTTGGTGATGGTGGGAGATATGTCATGTGATTTGGGTCACGTGGAAGGTCGGAATTGAGTATTGGGTGTGCATATAACGCCAGGTGATCTTGCCGTAGGAAATTGATTAGTGTAGTGGTTAAATTGTGGAAATATTGTATTGTATGTTGTGGGGAAATGTTGAGTAAGTGGGGGTGGGGGACATGAAGTATACTGTGTAGTCGATAGCAAAAGTTTTATGGTTAATTGTATCATTATTTTGTACTCCGTTTCGTTGTATACAAAGAACGAATAGTACAATGTATAAAGCTTCTTACTGTATATTGGGTGGTGTATATAGTCATATATCATGTATATAACGCATAGTAATATATTGTATTCTGTGTAAATTATACACTTTGCTTATATGGAATTGCTTAAGTGGGTCAGAAAACATCCAGATTGCTCTTCTTCGATCAACTCAAGTAAAACCCAAGAAAAACCCCGTACCTTGTAGCCCCATTTAGTAACAGAGCATAAAAGTATATATTATTGCGGCATGGCGCTTTGTTCCCATGAGAGTCTCTCAAATTCCAAGCAAAAGTCGTATTTTTGCCCGAATTTTGCCCTTTTTCTTCAAGAATAAGCATCTTCAGTTCCACTTCACGGCAATTTCAGTATTATTCACCTCTTTTTGAGCTTCTCCCCCCCCCCCCCCCCCCCCCCCCCCACTTAATCCACAAGTAGCCTCTTCTTTCACCAATGGATCTCCTGTTACGCTCATCCCAATTAGGAAATGTGTCAACTATATGCAAATTAACCTTTTATCACTTCCGGTTGGGCATTATGCAGGTACTGTCCGGGTTTTGAAATATAAGGTTTGCTTTGAAATTAAGCAATAAGTGTAGCAATAGAATTTTATTTTCATTTTGTAGAGTCTAGGGGGTGTTAAGGGTGGTATATAGCAAGCGGGAAACAATCAGGACATTCACTTTGTTTGAATTTGCCCTCTCCTCGAAATCTACGCTTCTTCCGGCATTTT
This sequence comes from Scheffersomyces xylosifermentans, assembly GCF_036884685.1. Classification (NCBI taxonomy): domain Eukaryota; kingdom Fungi; phylum Ascomycota; class Pichiomycetes; order Serinales; family Debaryomycetaceae; genus Scheffersomyces; species Scheffersomyces xylosifermentans. The sequence continues at coordinate 219,315 of NW_027042943.1, forward strand.
TATTGCCACTGGTACTCCTCCACCCCCGGATAAGGGTCGGTCCGGATAAGCGATAATGTGTTATTGAGTTCCGCACGACTCCGGACGGCTGTGAAAACCTTGGAACCGTTTTGGTGGTGGAGGGGGTTTATGTAGATTTGGGTTGTATTGGGGTTGTATTGGGGTTGTATTTGGGGTGAATTGTGTGGTTAGTAGGTTGAGAGAGCCGTTTGAAGTAGGGGGTGCTAATTTATTCTGTTCTAATTTAGCTCGTTTTGTATTGGGGTATTTGTTAAATTTTGGAGTTGTTTTATATTAACATATTCCAAGTTTGATGCAAAATATGTTAAAAATTGGACATTTTGTATCAAATTTTATGGAAATGGGGCATTAGGTGTTATAAAACGCTTTGAATTGAAGTATAAAGTTCCTCATTTCATGCTTTTTTATGCCTTTTCATGCTGTTAATCGTTACGGCAAATAGAAAAGGCACAACATTATGTGATATACCTGGTTTTAACTTCTCCTTTGTTAAGCAGATCAGAACCAACCGTGATACCTGTAATTACTTTTCGAATGACAGTTTCCCGTCAGTAAACGACTCAATTCAAAAGCACGAAAACAATTCGAAACTACTTGTAATTATATATTATGAACATAACAAGTGTTTTTTGGTGTTAGGAAATTAAGGACTCTGACTTTATGGAGGGTTCCCCACCGGCATGATCCTACAAAGTCCAATTAATTGGCATTCAGTCCCTAATTGGCATTCAGTCCCCGTGGCCCAAAATCAGTAATATCTTCTTGACCTTAGCCTTATTTCCAATTAATTTGTGAAAGTAATTATCGTATTCTTCAAACTTGATCACCCCCTCATATTCACTGTCTCCTTTATATTCTTCATGGAATACTGATACTGTGAACTTAATGTTATAGATTTCATAGAATGCAAGAGAGATTTTTCGATCGTCGATGAAGTAACTTCCTCGTAGGATTGGAGAATATATTAACAAGGCGAAATCGTCGTAAACTATTAGAGTTGTTGTATTATTTTCATCAACACATCGCTGTAATAAATTGACAAGCTCGATGATTGCTAGATGTAAATTTAGGATTTTATCAGTTTGGGGCATCATTTGATGCCACTGAATAAACTACAGTAAATCACCGGAAGATCAATGTCTTTATATAGTTATTGTAACATCAGTAGACGTTGTCATAGTCATCGATTGAGGTATTTAATTAAGGTTATTCGTTTTCCCGAGAAATAGCAACGTATTAATCACACTACTGCGGCAAACGTAATTGTTCTATTTTTGAGGTGGCTTGAACATCTTTGGTTAATGGAATTTTCTTCTTCTATGGTGTATTCTGTCCTGAATTTTTCTTCCTACGGGACCCTGATCACGACAGTACAGTAGAGCTGGAATGTAGAATCCTGGGGTAATCTTTTCAAGTATAGCAGTCTTTCTCCTTGAACTGGCATCTCCAACTTTTATTAAAAAGTGCCAAGGCTCATTTCAACAATCACATTGTTAAGCTACTCCATTTCCTTTTCACCAGAAGCAGACACGAGGACCATTACGTATTCCGTTTGTGACTCGCTTAATTCTCCTTCGCTTCTTATATTTCTTCTTATATTATATTATATATAAAAATTATTCTCCTATTAACTTACTTATTAATAATTGCTAAAGGGAATTAGCGAGGAAGCCACAGGAGCTCCCTCCCATAACATAGACCACAATAGCCCTAAAAGCGCTTCGATTTTAAAATTTCTAAATCGTGAAAATTAACATCTCTCATGAACAGCTTATCAAGCTCTCTATTAACCCATCTAACTATACTACCAATTAGAATCATAATACACTTCTTTAGTATTTAATTGACTTAACAAAAAATCTCCGTATAGGCATATTGGTATATACAGGATTTTGTGATCTATGGTTGAAGATCTATGGTTGAAGTCACGTGACCAAATATATACCGATTTTGCATTAACTTTCTTTCTTTCCTTCTTTTACTTAATTGGTGTATCTTCATGGTCTTATTTATAGTAAGATACTAGTTTTCATGGTGGGATATTCATGGAATTGACCTAAATTATCTTCCATTCCATTCCATTCCAATAAACCTAATGTCTTCTTTACTCATACAATCGGAACAAGACAGTTCTCTGTCGCTTTCTTCATCGTTATCTTCATCAGATGAAGAATACGAGAACCATGCCATTCAAGATGCCAGCTCAGTAGAACCGAAGATCCCGCTTTCCACCTCGGTGTTCTTGGAGAGACTACCGACCAAGCAGAAGATCCTACTTCAGAGAACAGTTAGTGAACAGAATGACTTTGATAGTGAAGCTGATGTGGAGGAACTGGTGAATTTGAGTGAACCTTTGAAGGAGAGGATACGAAAAGGGGCAATTAAATCGGAAGAAGATGGAGAAGAGACCCAAGAGAAGACTGAAGAGGATGTCAATGCTCATAATGCCGAGAAACCGGAGGATAACCAGAAAATAGACGATAAGAATGTTCTATCAACAACCAAAGAGTCTTTTGTACTGCCACAAGCAACAACTTCAACACAAGAAAACCCGGAAGGTGATGCTAAAGCTTCAGAAAGTACGTCAGCAACGTCTCCTAAGACTTCTTCTACCAAATCAACCGAAATTCCGAAGATAACTATACGTTTTGTACCAATTGGGTCGACTCCTCGAATCACATCAGCAGTTTTCACCATTTCATCGAACCAAACGGTTTCAACATTGACCAAATTCCTCGGGAAAATGCTCAAGACGAAGGAGCATGTCTATGTATACATCCAGAACTCGTTTCAGCCGAATCCCGATGAGAAACTTAATGATTTGTACCACTTGTTCAAGACGAATAATGAATTGATTGTGAGTTATTGTCAATCCGTTGCTTTTGGATAATGATAGATGAAGAAGAGATAAGAGATAAGCAAGATAAGCAAGATAAGGAAGATACGGAAGAAGGAGATGGAAAGAGAAGTTAATCACAATTGTTATACTGTCATTGACAAATCGTCCCAGAGAACAAAGACAACAAATGGTTCTACATGTTTCTTGCCTAAAAGAGACTGAAAAATCAGTTAAGAAAGCAGATATATCAACTTAGAAAGCAAAATAAACCAGATAAATCAGCAAGAAAGCAATATTGTCCATCTCTAGAACAACCACGTCTACCATCAACTACAAGCCACTACAACAAGGTAATCTTCGCACCTATATTGATACAAACTAGAAAAACAGGGAACAAAGAAGAGATATCAACCGAAGCCAAAGACTCTACTTGTCCCAAGAAACGGAAGAAAGCGATAGTTCTTCGGAAGTCAATTTACACCGAAGAACCACCTGATGAAAACCACACAACAGATACAGCACCCGAAGGTGAAACTAATTGCAATCTTTATATATCACAAAGGAAAACGTAGAATAAAACAGGAGAAGAAGGTATACGAATGGTTGTTCTCGGAATGAAGCATTCCAAAGAACCACCACAGCCAAAAAGCAGTGAAGTGATGGTTTTGACATCACCATTACCGACTCTTCGACTTAGCAATGAATCGAGATAGTAAGATAGTATATAGCAATACAGGAACAAGAATAGATCGACATTGAAGAAGCGAATTTCCAGTACCTTTCAGAGTCAAATAAGAAGAGTCTATAAACAACATAGTGAAACGTATCCAGTTAAACACACTTCATCCATGAGCTACAAGACTCTTTCATAATTGACTTCTTTCTTTACACGAAAAAGCTATTCCAGCATCACCCAAGACTCCACGTTTAGTAGAAAACGAATTGGGCAGAACCCGAGGTGACAGTGACGGTACAACCATCGGTACCAGCACCGTTGTACTGGCCGTTTTCGTACTTACAGTTACCAACAACGTTCGAACCATCAGTTCCAACGATCTTGATGTTGTAGTTAGGTGGAACCTTGTTATTTGGGTTTGGAATCAAAGACAAGTAAGTCTTTCCACCGGTGGTACCGGCACCCAAGACAACTGGAGCCCAGTTACCGACTCCGGATCCGTCAGTACCCCAGATACATCCGTCTTCGACAGAAACTCCGGCGTTGTTAACGTAGTATTGAGTAGAGGTCTTTCCTCCTCTCCAAGTGTAGTAGTTGTCCGAGTCGACGACGGAAACTGGAGCAGATCCACCAGCAGATAACAAGGTTGGAATGTTCATGTTCTCGGAACCTGGGTAATCAGTTCTACAGATAGCAACGTCTTGGCCAATTTGGGACTCGAAAGAAGCAGTTTGAGCACCCCATTCACACAAGTTTTCGGCGTCGGTGTTGGATCTGTACAAAAGACCGTTCTTACAGTAAAGACCACCAACAGAAATACCGTTGGCTGGTTGGGCAGAAGGCCATTGGGTCTTGGACATACCTGCTTGACAAGCGTACGAACAGTAGAAACCGTCCTTACAGGTGGAAGAAGTGTCACCGTTTTGGTTCATGATGGAGGTGAAGCCACCCTCCAAGCCGGAGATCCAGTCGACGGAAATGACACCGTTTCCAAGAGGAACAGAGTCACAGGAGTACTTACCGTCCTCGAATGAACCGGCTGGGTTGGCGTAGGGAGCCAAGTCTCCCAAGATTCCACCGGCACCAGCACCTCCCGAGGAAGATGGCTGCACGCCAGAGAAGGTCTGGGTGACCGGAACGGTGTTCTTATCGTCAGTGGTGGCAGCAGATGGGGAAGCAGTTGGAGAAGGCCCTGGGATCAAGTTACCATTGACGTCTACATAGACAACTTTGGTGACGACATCTCTTTTTTCGACATGTTGATGGTGCTGGTGATGCTGGTGTTGCATTGGAGCAGCGATGGCGGTCGAGGCCAAGGCGATTAACGATAAAACTGAAGCTTTCATGGTTTTTCTTGTGGTTGGCTGTGAAAAGTCGTTGGTAGTTTGCGGGTTGGCTGTGTAATTGCGAGTACGGCGTAAACGGGAGTTACAGGTTAAAGGAATGGACGTGAGACACGGATATTCGGTGCTTTTGGCAGGGAATACTGGAGGGGTATTCGGGACGATCTACGATCAAAAAGGAAAGGCAATAGCTGGCGGAGCAACTAGAGAAGGGGGGTTTAAGGAGTGTGGGGGGTTTTGCACGAAAAAATCCGTTGGTAATCTACACTGGCTTGAACCGTTGTATCTTTACTAACAAATAATGAAGTAGTTGTTAACACTGAAGAGACAAGAAAAAAAGACTGACAACTTGTGAGTTATGGAAAATAGACGATTTGTCGATGTTTAAATATGACAGTGTTTTTTATTTTGATTATTTTGGATGTGGGACGCCGATGTGGAAGGGCACAAAAAAAAATAAAAAGCGATTATTTTGTAAGGTGGGTGATGAAAAATTTTTTTCGGTTTTCTGTCTGTGTGTCTGATCGGTGTTTATTGTTATGCCAAAAAAGTAGGGTTATTGGGAAATTAGGTATGTCGTGCGCGCACCGGAATGGGATCAAAGTTCATAATTAATTGTCCCGTTTGGGTCAAACTGGTGTCTGACACTTGGCTTGGGGGGGGGGGGGGGGGCTTCCTTTGCTTATGTAACAATGCGTCCTACTGCGTCGCAGCAAGATCGTTCTAGACTTGAGGTGTGAATTGTTCTTGTGAGTGTTCCATCGAGCCATCAGTTGGGGCATGGGGCATTTTTGTCTGTGGGAGTAAATTAGTTATGGTGAGAACAATGGAGGGGGGAGGTTATTTATGAGCATGATCTGTTGATTTTCCAACTATTGTTGTTGGTTGTTGGTTTTGGTATTGGCTTGTGACCCCCTGGCAGGGCTATGGGCTCGGAATTGTGGGTTTTGCCCTATTCGGTGTTGTTTATCTTTCCCTCAGCAAAGTGAGTGTTCCCAACCGAATCCCTTCATTATGCCAGTGCATTATGCCCCATTAGGAAGGTTCCTGCTTATTGCAGGTCACGTGACATATATAATAAGCTGCTAAATTGGCGTATTGTCCCAGTTACAGCATGTTCTGGATACGGATAAGAGATTAAGAATGAAGACGATGTAATGGTTCCAGCGGAAACAGAGGTAACGGAAATGACTCGCGTGGGACAACGATGTTGCAAGGTAATGCATCTCATTTACGGTGTACCTTGTTGACTGGTGGTCAAGTGATGTCTACTAGGTTGGCCCTCCTAGTTTCATGGTTCCAGGCGTGGTTGGACCAATCGTATACGTTTTAATCAGACATTAGACATTAGGGTTTGAAGAAACATCTGGCTAGATGCAACTCGTGAATATGTAGCCTATGCAACGGTTTTCATCCACTAACGCTATTGGCGGATTATGGAGGGCCAGACTGACCGATGTAGTATGTAGCCAATCGCCAAAATCAGGTTTAATGCCGGAACCTCCCATTGGGGAGTGGGATGCCGATCGGGATGGAGTCTATTGTAGATCTAAATTGCAAATGGGCTACATATTACGTGTCGGTGCTAAAAAAGCCTCTTAGACTAGCGTAGAGTACTTCAAGTCTGCTTCAAGTCTATTTCCATTCTGTTCTGGAGTGCAGATGCCATTGGACTTCAAAGCTTAAAGGGTTGAAATTTGGGCTTGAAAGACGTCGATATACGGATCATTAGATGTCATATCTACAGTTTGTGGTGCAACAGCAATCACCAGTTTGTACCCTAGATACCATGGGGGTATCTTACTCGTTGAGCAAGTAGCAACATTTAGTTCCAGTCCCTAAGAATGATGGGAGCATCCCCCCACAGTTGCAAATTCGTATCTTTCTCGTTTTCTCACTTTTGCAACGATACACTGCAACACTCATAGGAGCTCGGGCTCGTCGTATTTGGTCATCAACGGTTTCCCAACCCCTCCATCGTAATTTAGTCGTCCAGGTAATGGTAACAAGGTAAAAATTTCTACAAGAAATGTGACCTCCAAGAAGTTTAGTCAAAGGGATGGAATCTAACCAGCTGTTCTAGACGGACTGACGGGTCTAGGCAAAGACATAGAGGGGGGAGGACATTGTTATAGTAAGATGCTGAAAATTACTGAGAAAATGAGAGTAATGCTGAAATCTACGCTGATAAATTAGAGGCTGTGAAAAAAATGCCCAGCAGACACAAGACGGCGATGGCCTGCTCCTACACCAAGAGAATCGACTCCATTTTTGTGATTTAAATGTCATTGGCCGTTGAAAGTCTCAAAACGGTAGCCTATACCGGCATGTCATCCAGTCCAGTCAATCACCGGTTAACTCCTCCCTGAAGTCTCCAACTTCAACGTTCTAGCCCTGCCTGTCTGTGCGTATGTGTCTGTTCCAAGCTTTACGTTATTACACTTAAGTAAGTGCACCTGAAAAATTTCCTCACTAGCGATGCCATGGCCATTGTTAAACTCTCCAGCGACCTCGCACGGGAACTGAAATTTTGACGGTACACCGAACAAACCCTGCACTGGCACATATAATAAACGATGGTTGTAACTAGCTACCGTTGCCGGTGAAACTTTGAAACTTTAAATTGTCATCGCCATTATCGGCTAGTTGTTTCGTAAGTTTCGTAAGGTTACGTAAGGCTTCGTATGTTTCAGAACGGTGATACGAAGCTCCAAAAGAGTAGAAAATGTCAGAGCCAGGAAGGCCTCCCGACATTAAACACACATGAGATATGATAAGACCGTCAGAAAATATGGACACATCATAAAATACCCTCTAATCAGTGGCCGTTGGACAGAATTGAGAAACTAGTCAGCAAATATAAGGTTTAACCGAGAAGTGGCAAGTTTTGTGATAAATTAGCCTTCCCAAAAGGGAAGGCAAATGGCACTAAAAACTACACAAACAGGTTTGATTGGACGATACTGTGCGGTGTCAATCTGCACATAATTTTGATATGCAGTAACTGAATAACGCACACGCATGTTAAATTAGAATTTAAAAATTTTGTCCTGCTTACAGTGTCCGCCGCACCACAAGCAGCCAACATTACCAAGGTCTGCATAACGGGCTATATGCAGCAGCCAATATAACCAACTCCTATTTGTGATTTTTTTGGAGCCATTCCATTGTTCACCTTTTGATGCTACTTTGTTGATTACGGATGCTTCTACGGTGATATGGCGAAGTAGCCTATGTGCGAAGTGATGTAGTATTTCGGTGGAGTTCTTCGTCGTTGAAGGCCAAAATTTGACGTTGTAAGTTGGGAAATGAGCCAATAATGGAGCCCTACAGAATGAGCCGATTATCAATTATTGGTGGTTTTAAATGACTAAAGGAAAGATCTACCGATGGTGTTCATGTTTGGATGTCGAAAGATGCAAAAAACTCGAGAGTAATTTCATATTGAAAAGCATCTTTTGTCTTTCGACGCAATTTAGCCCATAAATCGTATGTCTACTGCATGCCATTTGCTCTAGCCAGACTTGGTGGTAGAGGTTGGACTGTGGAATAGTGGGGCATAGTGTGGAGTTTTAAAGATACCACAACCTCCCCAATGTAGAAACCTGGAGTCTCTATCTGCCTTGTGCTCTGCAGACTCTAATCTCTGTCGGAATAGTCTATTATCAACTTGCATGGATGTGGAGTATTGGAGCCATGAATCCTTGCGTCTTATTGGGGATAGCACTGGACACAGTTCTGGGCCATCGTCCACATGATCCACATGGGTTGCAATTTAGCCTTTTAGTGGTGAAATAGGAGTAGTTCGAAACCTTAACCTTGTCGATATCCATGCATTCTTGAAACGAATGGGAATGGTCCAACAGACGGCACGACTTCGTTGCTAATAGCCAAGTGAGGCTGTTATCATGTCCCACGATTTGGCTAGGTTACGATTCATAGAGGCTGAATGATAAAAGCCCTAATGAAGAGGGGTCCATTCGACCAAGTGGGTTGGTTGGATTTCGGGGATCTCCTCCGGTGGCTCCAGGCACCTGGCGACAGATAATTCGCTAAGGTAAGTAATTAGTATCCCCATTTGGGATATGTCATAACCCGAATACCCAGGAAACCGAACAATGGAGACGGAGACAGCGCCGGAGTCGATCCATTTTGTTGACACGGGCTTTTAGACACTCCCCATTGTCAGTGCTTGAAGTCCTCTGATTCTAATAAGGCAATATCTTCATGTAGCTTTCGCCTGAACAGACTATAATACCCTCTGGCTCTATGCTACTCTCTGGTTATATGCTGGCACCACCCCCATAAGTGTGAAATACAGTAATTAGCATTACAAAGGCCGTCTCGTGACGGCCGGCCCATTTCCCCAATTTCCCCTTTGCTTATGCCCGGCATTGTCTGTATCAAACCATGGTAACAATGCTGCAAAATGCATCGGAAACACAAACATGATGTTGCAGGGTATACGCCCAATTTGGAAATTTGCTACAAATGGCCCCTACCCCCATTTCTCTTTTGCATAAACACACCAAACTGTCATAATTCATAAGGAGAACTAAAAGCTAATATATACACATGTATCGCCCGGTCTCTCATACCCTCAAAATCAATAGAGATAGACCTATCTCAATACGTATCATTTATTCACGTCATTTTGAACTAAAAATGGTAAACATATAGTCATGGTATCAGATCATTCGATACCAATCAGGGAAATAGGATAATAGTGGTAACTTGTAGGAAAGTCAAAACATTTAGCAAGTTTAGAACTGGAAGAAGTGAAATATTAAACATAGGACAAAATAGTTGGAATATAAACCCAAGGAAACCAACATAATGAAATAAATAAAGAGAGCTATAGGCTTAGTACCTATCCGTAAAAAATGTAATAGAAACAAGAAATAAAATCGAATCGAAGTTTTAAAATTAGTAACGTCGAGAGAGAGATACAAAGCTCAAACTCAAGCGACTTGTAGCACCTTCAAATAACCCAATGAAGCAGTAGACCACGAATATCCTATTGAATAATTGGAAAAATCATTAAGTATGAAGAAGTGACGTTATAGATGCCACTCCATTGTGGTATTTATAAAGTTCCCTCATCCTCTATTCCCAAATTAAACCATGGATGGTATAATGCATCCATGGCCGTGATACGTTCATCTGGATTTATGACAAACATCTTACGAAGCAAATCAATAAAGAACCACCAGAAAGTAAAATTACCGAAGTTGATAATATGCTTATTCTTCTCGTAGTTCATCGACAAGGAATAGTCAAAATTAATGTCCAATCCAATACGAGAACAAACGAAGAGGTCGATTCTCGACAACTCCTCAACGCTGTTAATGAACTTGAGCGGAGTTGAGTTGGTTGGAAACATCAATGTCAAGGAATTGTATTTTGTAGATTCATCGTCGATTATAACATCGTCATCATCGTCATCATTCTCTGAGTCCTCGTCTTCGGAACTTACATACTCCTTAGTGAAGTACTCAAGTCCACACTCGTTCTCCTTCTCCTTGGACCTTTTGACCATTTCCTTGTCTATTCTGTAGCCACAAATCTTCTCTATCATGGCCAAGTGCTCAAGGTTGTCATGAGTCTTGAAGAGGGGTTCTCCAATGATCAATTCTACCAAAATGCACCCGATAGACCACATGTCACAGGGAAAGGACCAGCCAACACCCAAAACAATTTCTGGGGCTCTGTAGTGTCTGGTAGACACGATGGAAGAGTGGTACTCATCGTTAAAGATCGCTGATCCGAAATCAATGATCTGGATCAATGGGTTTTTCAAAACTTTCAGGTATTTAGGGGCCTTCTTAGGCGTTGCTGACGAAAGATTGAGGTAACCAGCAATAATGGTGCTACTATAGAGGTTCTTCTTAATATAAGAATCGTCATGAAGCAAGATGTTTTCAGGTTTCAAATCTGTGTGGATGAGATTCAAATCATGAAGGAAACTAACGGATCTTATCAATTGCTTGGAGATAGCTTGAATATGGGAACCAGGGAATGAGATGAACTTGTTATTTTCCAAGAAATCATAAAGCGAGATCTTCAATAAGTCTGTAACGATGCAGATATGACCTCTATAGTCAAAGCATTCACGTAAATGGATGCAATGATTCACATTCTTGTTGTCAAACTTCTTGAGTGTTGACAATATTCTAAGCTCAATTTTAGCTGCGTCCCTATACTTTTGGATATTCCGTATGATCTTGATGGCTACGTGTTCTCTATTGACCTTGTCGAAACACTGAACCACTTTACCAAACGTTCCTTGTCCCAAGAGTTTGATGATGATGAAACGGTTGGCAAATGTTTCATTTAATTTAATAACATAGTGCCCGTTTTCGTCATCACATGGAGGAAGATTCAACTGATGAGGAATGATGTTTGTTTTTATATTACCAAGTTTGGGCGTTTGAAGGATGTAATTGTTGGGAAGCTTATTGTAGAAACATTTTGCCTGTGGTAGTTGAGGTAAAGAGTTCGTGCGTTGCTTCTTGATGGGTATAGAGTTGACGGTATCGATCTCAAATGAGTGCTGCAGCAGAACCAGCAGATGATGGTGTTGTTGTTGTTGGTAGTTGACGTTATTTACATTGAACATATTGTATGCTTCTACTGCATCGTTGTCGAGAATAAGCAATGAGTCGGAGTTGTTTCTGGGCTTGGGTATTAAGTCCCTTTCTTCGAGTATTATTAAGTCATCGTCATCTTCCTCGACATCCTCATCAACGTGATCTTCGGGATCTTCTTCGACATCTTCGTTTTCCTCTATCAACACCTGTTCCGAATCATCGATCTGATGGTCCGGCAAGAGATAAACTCCACTGTATGGTCTTGGTTTTGAATATTTCAACTTGCTCTTGAAAGGGTTACCAAACGAACTCGCTGAGCTGCTCGTGGGGGTTAATGTCGAGTCCGAAGACAACGAATTGGCGAAAATAGCATGTCCAGTCATGCTGTTGTTATTGTTACTCATGCTGCTGCTTCCGGCAGTGCTACTACTATAGCCAGTACTTATTCCCGTGGAAACGTTACTGCTATTGCTGTTAGCGTTGTTGTAACCTCCGTAACCTAGTTGTGATGTTGGTGGAGACAGGTTTATTGACAGCGACGATAGGCTTGTTTCCGAGATGTTATGTTGAAATGTCAAGTGGTTGACTTTGCCCGAGTTGGAGTCTGTGTCCTTAGCCTTGTTCGCGTTTTCGAAGGTTTCGCTGAAGCCTCTTGGTCTCTTTCTGTTCGATATAAGCGACATCTGAAGAGAAGTATGAATAGAACAAGACGGTACGGGTTAAATCGAAGTTCTTGTTGTTGTGTGAGGTTTGTTTGTTTGGGACGTGTTAGGGGTACGATAAGTAGTGTGGTTATTATCGGTACCGAAGATAGTCCAGCGAGGTGATAAGGTAGTAAGAAAGTAAGGTAATAAGCTAGTAAGCTGATAAGCTGATATTCTTTGTGGTTGGTTTAAATGCTTGTTCTTGTTGTCCAGAAGGGATTGTTATTGAATTCGTGGTCACAATCAATAGTTATCCGATGCAAAAGATCAACAATGAAGAATGATTAAGAGACTGTGAAAGTTATTCAAGTAGGAGAGTAAGTGATAAAAGTGGATATGAAATTTGTCACTTTGTTGATGCTTTTTGATTCTTTTTGATGGTTACTTGTCACTTCGTATGAAACTTGTCACTTTCTGGTGCTTTCCTATCAAACTTGATGCTTTTTTGATGCTTTCTTGTCAAAATTGTCACTTTCTAAGCTCTTATTCGTGTGAATAAGATTGCTTAGCTGCTTTTTCTTTCCTTGACTCTTCTTGACAGCTTTTTCTTCGAATCAACACCGTTAAAGAACACCGTTGAAGAACACCTTTAAAGAACACCGTTAAGTACTTCAAATGTCAATGCCAATTGCTATCCAACAACCTTTCCAAGATGTACTCTCCAAAATGTCGTTTCAATAAGAATACCAATAAGAATACCAATACCAATGACCAGTGCTTATCCACTGAACCAATTCAACTATCGTATCCTTTATTCAGCTATCACTTCAATAACTCAGCAATCAGCTATCACTATCAGCAATAAGCTATCGTATCTTTTTATTCAACGATCACTTCAACAATTCAATACACCAGCTTGTCTTATTCTTATCCTTCTCCCTATCCTCTCCTTATCGGTTACTATGGTAACAACAGGGTCTTCTGGGGGGCTTTTTGTGATGCTTCGAATCCGATGGTTCCAGCCCAACTCTCGATATCCACAATCTGTGTACCTCTGTTCCTAAACAACGGGGTCTTGGACTTGAATCTATGACTTGTCGTTGGTGTAATGATACTCACTTCCAACTATACATAGATATCTCTTATATCTGTCTGTTTCCACTGGTTTTAGTCCGATCTTCGTCGCTATTTCGCTTGTTGTGCGACTCCTATCAACTGCTGATGTCTTTCGGCTCGTTATCTCGGTCCTTTTACCGTGTTTCTACCAGTATCTTCTAACAAATACTCCTGTTCAACACTAATCTTCTTCGGATCTCTCTGGTTATCCAGCGGTTTCCTCGATTTCCACCGGTTTTTTCCCGTTTCTTCTGTACAATCGGATCCTGGGGTGCCTGCGGGTCACTCCAATTGCTCACGTTCTACAAAAGTACACCGTTATCTACAACTAATCCACTCCTTGTTCGTTGCTGTTTAATGGTTTGGCCAAACTTTTCACTTTCTGACAAAAGTTGCCCAGTGTCTGATTTGCTGTGTGTCTGTCTGATTTTTTTTGCTCGGTAGGTTGCGTTGCATGGTCCACATTGGCGGGTTTGAGGGTGAGTTGAAGCTTCAAAATTGCACTTCGCAAGGGGGGGGGGGGGCGTGCAAGTTGTGGGTTGTGGGAAATGAGATGCATCACGTGGTGCGGGTGAAAACATCCATGCCGCCGGGTTCAGTGTGGTTGAAAAGATCCATGCCGCAACGGAATTCATGTCGTCATCACTTGGGTGGGGGTCGGGGTTTGGCCAGGGTCAGGGAAGGGTCGTGGCGGGCTAAGGCAACTTTATCTGTCTAAGGTCGAAGACAGAGTTTATTGCTGCTGCTTCTGCTGCTGCTTCTGCTGCTGCTTCTGCTTCTGCTGCTGCTGGTGCCTCTACTGGACCGCTGTGCATCTTGCTATTGATCATTTATTTGAAACGGGGGCTAAATATCCTTCATACTCGAAATTCCAACCACAGATCACTCCCAATCTTCTTCAAGCATCTCGGCTTTTCCCTCCCAGTCCCGCCTGATAACGTACTGGAACTGGTATGTGCTGGTATTCCACCAGGCTCGTGCGCAAACCGTGCATGACTTGTCATCTGATAACCTGTATGTATGAAAGTTGTCCAAAAATACCAAACAGCTAGGCTGCAAAATGTGTGGGTGGATTTGGGAATGAATAGGCTGCGGATGTGTTCGTCGGTCGGTGATCCTGCGGGTTTGGGCCGTGATAATAGCAATTTTGAATTATTCGAAGCATTTTCGACCTCGTAGGTCGAATCAATGCAGAACAAAAGCGATGTCGATATTAAAATTTGAGATAAAATTATAATTCGGCATAAGATGCAATTATCCGTATTATTCTAAAAGACGCATTTTCAAGGCGAAAGCTATAAATTCTGAAGCATTTGTCTAAAACTTCAGATCGAAATCAGGATTTCACAATAAATCTACACTATGCTAAAGGTATAGATGGAAGAACCGGAAATGTCCTTCTCTGAAAATAAACACCATAGTAATTCTTTTTTAGTATAGCCATTACGTCGTGTTCCTTAGTAACAATATAGATTCAGTCCACAAAAGGTACGACAAGCGATCGGAAGTATGCGACTGAAGCACAAGGTCCTAAATTTCCGCCTCTCCTTCATGTTGGCAGCACTTTTGTCATACCTTAAACCTTTGTTATTTCATCGTGAGGACAGTTTCACTTTTTCAGTCTCATTTTTTCTGCAACATTTAAGAAGCTATACATATTTACCTCTAAGTACCTATAATGTAACACTTCCGGCATTGTCAAGTGTGTAGACTAGATCTGTAATGTTGCTTTGTGCTGCTGGTTTTAGCAATTACCCTGTCCATTTAAGCCGTTTCACAATTCCAATGGTTAATGTATAACAAAGGTACGCTTCATCTGGAAGATTCGCTCGATCTTAGGTGCCTTCTAGGAACTGCAGAAGTAGTTGCTCCTGCTGACGATTCGGCCGACTTCCATATTTAGTTAGGCTTTGCCCTCCCGTGGATTGTAGCTTGTTCTTGTACTTGTGTATTCCTCCTCCATATTCAATTGTATAATTATCTTCACTTCGGCAAGTTTCTGGACTGCTTACGATTTTTTTCTTTGTTTTCAATGGATTTCTTATCCTCTGCCTACTGAGGCTATCTTTTTAGATACGAATAATATAATGGTGACAATGAATACAAAACCCAAGAACGAGTTTACAGGCTCTAATAATATTCCAACGCCAACGCCAACGCCAACGCCAACTCAAGCGTCAGATTCACCAAGGAGCAAGACTAACTCCAATTCAGACTCTGATGAGACCTTTAAAAAATACCGTTGTGGAGTTTGTAACAAAGGTTTCACACGCAAACATAATATGGTTTCCCATGAACTAATTCATTCAACAGAACGGCCGCATGACTGCCCTAAATGTGACCTTAAGTTTAGAAGAATTCACGATTTAAGAAGACACGAAAAACTTCATACTGGTGAAAAGCCTTATACATGTTCTCGTTGCCAAAGAAGTTTCTCACGTCCTGATGCTCTTGCAAGACATCAAAATTCTCCTGTAGCATGTAACTGGGATGCGATAAAGTCAACAAATTCCCCTGGTACAGCTACAAAGTCAACAAACGAAAATGATAGTATAAATTCTGAGCTCCACATCCAATCCGTCTTTCCAACGAAGATGGGTTCATGCTATATTAATTTAGTTGAGAAATTTTCTCCTAGACAATCAGATGAGTATTTGAATGACGAAAAGGAAGAGAACGAAAGTGAAAAGGTTGAACAAGAGAAAAGGAACCGAAGTAAAATAAGCATTTCGGCAATTACTAATAGTGATGGTCCCAATGAGACGAGTGCAGTACATAATGGTCAGCAAAATAGCCAGTATAGGGGTGAAAATAAAAAGGAAAATCAACCAAAGACTCGAGAAGTTAAGGGACAACCTGATGACACCTATAGAAGAGCTCGCCTGCCCCAAGTGAAACATAAAGATAGAAGCGGTGATAGAAACTTCCCTTCAATAAATGCATCTTTTAATCCTTCTTTCGATAAAGCTGAAGCTCAGCAAAAATTACGGGACGAAAGTGGTTCAGTGTCCAGATCCGAGTTTCAGAAATTACAAATGAATACTTTGAGACTTGAAGAGTATATTTGGGGTCTTAACCAAAGGCTTGAAAAACTAGAAAAAGAATCAGACCAACACAACAAAGAGGCCAGATCGACCCTATTGAATTATCTTGACCAGAAGCGGGGGAGAGAGATGAGAGAGGAAGAGGCGTATTTGGATCAAGAACGGGGCAGGCTAGACAGAGAATTCAATAGTAAAAAACGGAAAAGAACCAAATAAGATGTTCTGACAAAGCACTTGTTCTTAACAAGGGGAAATGGGATTGTCCGGTTTGACAATATGGTAGGAAGGTTACAGGCAACTTATCCTAAAATTTTGTACTCATTACAATTATTTATTATATTCATAGGTGTTTTTTTTTGTTAATTTGACTTTCCTGTAAATGGTTGGAATGCTGTAATATACTTAAATAAACTGTTGATTTTCCCTTTACAATCTTCCTGTTTCGTTTCTTATTGATGGGGA
Organism: Scheffersomyces xylosifermentans; assembly: GCF_036884685.1. Lineage (NCBI taxonomy): Eukaryota > Fungi > Ascomycota > Pichiomycetes > Serinales > Debaryomycetaceae > Scheffersomyces > Scheffersomyces xylosifermentans. Next base: position 236,050 of record NW_027042943.1, read on the forward strand.
AAGATTCCTCTGATTAATCCAAAGATTGAAACACGCAGGAATGTAACTTCGTTACTCTGGTACATTTCTGAGTTGCGGCATGGATGCTGATGAAACCTTATTATATATGATGCTTGCTACATTGTACTAACAATAAAAAGCTTTCAAATATGTAACCATAGATGAAGTCTTCAACGAGCTCTTGATCCTTTACTATATTCATCTCTACCACTTTTATATTTACTCCTCTCCATAGTATGACAATTTACTATTTGACAAATCCCTCCTACAAATCCATCCCACAAAACTATTACATAATCACGTGACTCGATCCCACCCGAAATTTTCCCTGTCACTTTATGGTGTATGCACTTCATACAGGATGCCCCCTCCTTTTTCTTATCTGCTCACTGATAAACCCTGATACCGACAGATACCGAGCTACCAGTTAGTTTATGGCAAAAGTATATGTTTGGGCCCGGAGAAATGTGAAAGTGCTGACTTGATGCCCAGGCTCACGTTCACGATGAACAGGTTTTGATCCGACGGCAATCCCGTGCCTATCATAGTCGTGTGTAGCTTGAAGAGCACGGGCAGATTGGGCAGATTGGGCAGATTGGGCAAATTGCACATTTCGCAGGGTAACCGTGCTTACCCACCTTACTACGGTGGCTGGAGGGAGGGTAGGTAGTTACCGGATTGAGGATGATAGTCGGTTTTTCTGTTAGGTTTCAATGTGTGTTTTGTGGATGATGAATTGTGAGAGAGGTTCTGGATCTCTCTACTTAGTACTGGCTTTCCTATTTTATTTGTTGTAGTAATTCCTCTGTAATTTATTCTTAGTTCTTCTTATTCTTAGTTCTTCTTCTCTTATTCTTCTCCCTTGTCTTTTTCTCCCTTCATTCTTCATTCTTCACAACTCTTCTAACCACCCTCTCTTCTCATTCTACACCTCCCATCCTACATCTCCCATCTCCCATTCCCCCCTCCATTAATCTAATCGCACACCCTCACAAATCACAATCCCACCCCCTTCTTTCCCCCACCACACCCGCATTATCAAAACCTCTATAATCCCATTTTTTGATTTTCTGGCGGCTAATTCTTTTTACACCACTTGTTCTTTCTGATTGCCACCATCAATAGTAGGCTCTACAGACGTGCCAGTGCCCTGAAAGTGCTTGAAAGTGTTCAGAACGTGCCGCGATGTCCTCAGCCCCACAATCGGCCCATACGGACGAAGATTGGTCCATCATCTCGCTGTCGTCAGACGTGGATGATGACCAGTCAACTACAAGCTCCCACGACTACAAACTAGACCACCAGATCGACCCATTGCATATGGCGGGCCAAGAAACGAATTCACAGCACGAGGAAGCCCAGCGAGATGAAAGCAGATCATCGATTTCCAGTTTTGCAACCTTCCGTTTGCCCTCCATCTATAGCAGAAGTAACAGCAGCTCAACACCAAAGCAGGAAGTTCCAATTGATCCAAGAACCGACTCAACTACGCCAGTAACACCAGAAACACTCTCTGCAGTTGCTGATCTTGCCGAATCAACGGCCGACGACAATTACGCCGCTTCCGTTTCCTCATACTCAGAAGAAACCAATTCCCTGGAATCTGGGGATGATCATGAGGTCACTGCATCCACGTCAGGACGTAGAAGCAACTCGACATCTTCGCAAGATTCGGATATTTCCCATAAGATCAAGTTCTATGAGAACTTGACTAGAATCAATGACAGTATTAAACAAAGCAGTACTAATTTCTTCCTGAATTATGCTAAGTTGAAGATAGATCAGTTGAATAGATACATTGACCAGCAGGCTAGCATGGTAAAGAATGAAGACAGTGAGATAAAGTCAGAGACAGTCGGTAACGACAATAGTGGTGAAGAGAATCTCGATGATACTATTGTAGACCTCAAGGATGAAGCAGAGGAAAGCTTAGGAAAGGTTTCCAGCCGTTCAAAGGATAACAAGCACCATTCTAACGTTCATTTTGACGGTAAAACATCTGAAGATGCTGCTAATGGATCATCATCCACTACCGATAATGCTACCTTCCCTCCAATAGAAAATGACCATGTTGCCGAGAAAAGTACCATCAATCGTATATTGGTATACGCACTTCAACACCTTCTGGACTTCTTGGAGGCTCATTCTGATTACCTATACTACTACTTCATTATCTTCGGTGTTATTAGTATGATTCCGGTATATTACGGGACAATTTACATGTTGACACCAGCGGAAGTCAAGCCAGAGCCTGTGAATCCTTTGGCTTATGTTCAACAGGTGTGGCAGGACTACCTCTATGAAGAGGAGACCAGCCCAGCATCAACATTCATCACTTTCTCGTTGTTTTCGAAAAAGAGAAAGAGGGTGAACAGGGTGCTCAAGCTTTCAAATCAATTCAAAAACAATGTTATCCAAGGAAGTACTCAAGTCTTCCACAAGTACGGCTCACCTGTCTGGGGCAAGTGGCATGAAATAGCCGAGAATCCTACTAGAGTTCTCAAAGAAAGAAGCTTTTCTCTTGCTTCAAAGTTGAGCAAGATTGGATCTGAAGCTCGTTCGGCAGGAAGAGTACACTTCAAGAAGGTGCTACATGACACAAGCAGATACAGCAGGATTGCTTTTGATAAATGGAGAGGTGCAAGAGTAGAAATTATGGATAAGTTCGGTGTGTTCGGTAGTGAAGGTGCCTCAAAGTTATCCGAATATTCTCAAATCGCATTCCACCACTTGAAACAGTACAGCCATGTAGGAGTGCAACAATTTAACGAGTTCAAGCAACATCGGTTCAAGAAACTATTGAGCGAATCCGAAATCTTGATCAATCAGGCTAAAGATGAAGCTTTATTGTTGAACGAATATTCGAAGGCAGGGATGGAAAACGTCCGGGAATTTGTAGATACGAACATTCATAAATACGACTCCAAACTCTCACAAGTGGCTACAGCAGTCTACAGGGGATATAAGTCATTTTCAAGGAATAGTGTTGAGTATTTGAATACCGCAGCTGACGTTGGTGCCAGCAAGATCCAAAAACTCAGTCTAAAGGAAAATTTGAATAAATGCGCCATTGCCATTTACAAGCAGAGTCGTCCTATCAGAGATTTGTTCAAGACTACCACCAAGGAGCTCACCGTGGTACAAAGGTAATTGGAATGTTATGGAGTCATGATGACTATAGTTGAGATCACTGGTGTGATCCCATCCGGAGGCGGCTACCGGTTTAAATTTATGTTGTTTCATTATTGATTCGCTTGGTATTTATGTTTTTTTTTACGGTTTGGTTTGAAAGGTTGGTCTTTATATCCTAAATTGTCATAAATTCAATTGTTTGGTTCTTCGTTGTGTGGACGAACACACGTTTACTCTATAAATAGGTTACTTATCATTGTTCAGTTGTTTCTTAATTTAATTATTTCTATGATTGAGGATCGTAGACGGAGAATCTGTAGGTATGAGTTCATAGTACGTTATCGTTTAATTTCAATACACATCTATATTAACATATTATGACCAAAGAACATTTAACCTATGAACCTGTATCATAATGAAGAATAAGAGGAATCCACATGTAACCTCTTTTCTGATGACATAATAGTATTACATAACCATAACTGACTCTGCCATAATTGTGGTCAGTGACCATAATAGGATCAATGAAGCATATCAGTACATAATGTCACATACTGGTATTAGAAGCTATTTGATTTACAAAGTGTCATACCACCAAGACTTACTCATAATACAAGAGCAGTTATGATACCATTGGCTATTAACCATATTATCAACCCATATCAACTACATCATCGACGATAATGTCATGAACCATACCATAATACTGCCCTGCCCTATACCTACAGAATCTGTTGCACTTTCCTTTAGCCGTTTAAGATAATTGTAGTCGTTAACCATAAGAGTAGACCATAGAGTAGACCAAAGAGTAAATTTCATCGAGTAAATCATCTTCACCCTACTACCCCGATTATTACAACTATTACCCAATATAACTGACTTAACCCTTTTTAGTATTATCCATTGCAACCATCCATTGCAACATCTATAAGCCTCTACCGCGTACCTACATTAAACCTACTCAGTTTAACAATGGTACGATACCATAACTAACTTATACCTGAAGACAACTTTTTTTAACCATTAACCACAAAAATAGCAATCTCTACCCACCCCAACCATCCCAACCATCACCAACCATACTCCCCCATACTCCCCCATAACATAACAACCATTACCACTTCATCCCCATATTACACCCATAACCATCAATTTGCACCCATTTATTATATGCACACCTTACATTATCTGCCGCCATAACAAAAACCCGGTCGTGCGCGTACCGCTCGTGGACGACTTTTCAAAAATTCGATTTTTTTAACAGCACAAATCACAAATCATGGGAACCCACTCCTTCTGCCACAGTCTAACCAACGAAGGGACGTTTTCAAAACAGCAAAAGTCGACAGTTACATTCAGCTTGTAGTTCTCTACTGGATTCTCGTTTTTTCCACGTTTTTCCATCAATTTTCCATCCCGAAAGTCGACCAATCGCGTGACAAACTCGCTCCAGTGTACAACAAGACACCAGCCAGAAATTCACCAAGGAAAGTCCGTTATTGCAACGCCAAAGCATATTCCTCGATTTGACAGACACAGCTATACACCATGGGTATTCCTAAATTTTTCCGGTTCATTTCCGAAAGATGGCCGTTGATATCTCAACTCATTGACGAGAACCAAATACCCGAGTTTGACAATCTCTATCTTGACATGAATTCCATTTTGCATACGTGCACACATTCCAATGACGATACGTTACTGAGAATGACCGACGACCAGATGTACGCTGCGATTTTCAGCTACATTGAGCATTTGTTTGAGATCATTAAGCCCAATAAGGTGTTCTACATGGCTATTGATGGTGTTGCTCCAAGAGCCAAGATGAATCAACAGCGAGCTAGACGTTTCAGAACCGCATTCGAAGCCGAGGAAAACCTCAAGAAGGCCATTGAAAATGGCGAGGAAATCCCTAAGGAAGATCCTTTTGATTCAAATTGTATCACCCCAGGAACTGAGTTCATGTCCAAATTGACAGACAACTTAAAATACTTCATTCACAAGAAGATAACCGAGGATTCTAATTGGGCCAACATTCAAATTGTTCTCAGTGGACACGAAGTACCGGGTGAAGGTGAACATAAAATCATGGATTATATTAGAACCATTCGTTCCGAAAAGACATACGATCCAAACGTGAGACATTGTATCTACGGTTTGGATGCTGATTTGATCATGTTGGGATTGTCTTCACACGATCCCCATTTCGCTCTTTTAAGAGAAGAAGTCACCTTTGGACCTCTGAGAGGAAAACCTAAGGACTTACATGAACAAAACTTCTATCTTTTGCATCTTTCTTTATTGAGAGAATATATGGCACTCGAGTTCGAAGATCTTGAGAGCCAGTTAAGCTTTGATTATGACTTTGACAGAGTACTTGATGACTTTATTTTAATTATGTATGTGATAGGTAACGATTTCTTACCTAATTTGCCCGATTTGTTTATCAACAAGGGTGCATTTCCACTTTTAATTGCCACTTTCAAGCAGACCTTGAAGCAATCCGATGGTTACATCAATGAGGAAGGTAAAATCAACCTCAAGAGACTTAATATCTGGATCCACTACTTGTCCGAGTTCGAACTTGAGAACTTTGAGAAGCAGGACGTAGATGTCGAGTGGTTCAACAAGAAGTTGGATGACATTTCAATTACTGGTGAGAAGAAGAGAAAGAGAATTGGAAAGTTACTCATCTTGAAGGACCAAAAGAAGCTCGTCGGCTTCATCAAGCCATGGTTTATGGAAATCAATGCCAAGCCAGTAGCCGAGCTTATCGAATTAGAAAACCAAGGAAAGCTTCCAACTTTGAAGTTGCCTAAAGATGACGTACAACAAAACCTTGACTTTATCAAGGAATTTGCCCTCGAGGTGGGTATAATCATTATTCACTCCAAGTCCGAGGATACTTACACTGCCAAATTGGACGTAGATGGAATGTCTCCTTACGAGACCGACGAAGAGTACGAAGAAAGATTGAATGAGACTAGAAGAATCATCAAGAAGTACCAGTCCGCCAATTTGATTGAAACAGAGGAGTTATTGAAGAGCTCCAAGGACATCTATGATACTAAGTTTCTTGACTGGAAGGACAAATACTACAAGGATAAATTGCACTTCTCGATCTATGATAGAGAGAAGATCGTTGAGCTTACAGAGCACTACGTGGAGGGTTTACAATGGGTTTTGTACTATTATTACCAAGGTGTTCCATCTTGGAACTGGTACTACAAGTACCATTACTCGCCAAGAATCTCGGATATTTCCGTCGGTCTTGAGGAGTTAATCAAGAACGGCAAAGAGTTGACTTATGAGAAGTCCACACCATTCAAGCCATTCGAGCAATTGATGGCTGTTCTTCCAGCTAGATCAAGAAAGTTGATGCCTTTGGTCTACAGACCTTTGATGACAGAAGAACACTCTCCTATCATTAATTTCTACCCACATGAAGTGGATATTGATATGAACGGAAAGACTGCTTCGTGGGAAGCTGTCGTTTTATTAGACTTCGTTGATGAGAAGAAGTTAATTGAAGCTTTAAAGCCTATCGAAGCCAAATTAACCCCAGAAGAGACTAAAAGAAACTCCTTTGGAGACGCAATTCTCTTTGTTCACAACCCACAAATTGACTACGTATATCCAAGTCCATTGCCAGGCTTCTTCCATGACCTTGAACATGATCAATGTTTAGAGGAGAAGTTTGTTTTGCCTAAGGTTGACAAGTACAGAATTGGTTTCATTGAAGGTGCCAAGACAGGAAAGGAGTTATTGGCAGGTTTCCCAACTTTGCACAATGTGAATTTCCACTCTGAGCTACTTTTGAACGAAGTGAAGGTTTTCCAATACCCTTCAAGATCCGAGTCTATGATTCTTACAGTCGACAACATTTGGGAAGATTTAACCGTTCACCAATTTGCACAGCAATTTGTGAACAAATTGGTATACACCAAGTGGCCATTTTTGAGAGAATCCAAAGTTGTTAAGGTTTGTGATTCCGAGAACAAATATGAGTCTCACAGAAACCTAAAGGGTATCAAGAAGGTCTTCAGCTCTGCTCTTACCTCTGAGGAAATTAAGCAGTTTAGAGGTGATGCCAGTAACTTGAAATTCATTTACGAGAAGACAAAGGGTGTGAAATTGGGTGATATTGAAGGATTGGTATATGTTCAACCTGTCAATGGATTAGTAAGAAACCCAAAGGGAGCTTATGTTAAGACCTTCGCCAAGGAATTAGAAGCTTACCCATTGCAATTAGTGGTCAAAGAAATTACCAACAAGGACCAAAGATTTGCAACAAGAGCTCCACTCCCAATCGATGAAGAGTTCCCATTGAACTCGCAGGTTGTCTTCTTAGGTGACATGGCTTACGGAACACCAGCTACAGTAGTTGGTTATAACGACGACAAGTTGAGCATCAAAATTTCCAAGATTCAGTCTATTGCTGAACCAAACATTGGTAAGAAGAGATGGTCCATTGAGAACCGTGAGATCAAGTACTATCCATCGTTTGAAGTCAGTAAGACCTTGAGACTCAACCCATTGCTTCTCTCCCGTATCACTTCTCAGTACATGATCCTCGATGGAAATGGAAGCAGAACCAACATTGGTTTAGAATTGAAGTTTGAAGGAAAGAGACAAAAAGTTTTGGGATATACTAAGAAGTCTCCAAATGGCAAATTCTGGGAGTTTTCTCCTCTTGCCATTGATTTAATCAATCGTTACAAGAGCAAATTCCCAAAGTTGTTTGCTAACTTGTCTCAATTGGGTGGTAAAGACATGCCTAGAGTAGGTGAAGTTAGTAGCGCTGAAGAATTGAAGGAAGTTCGTAGCTGGTTGAAGGAAGTCAAGCGTGACTTGATTGCTGTTTCATTGGAAAGTGAATCTTTGACTAAGTTTAGTTTTGAAGCCATTGAGCAGTTCATGATCAACTACGTCAACACACCAATTCCAACTGTTAACCGTGACATTAAGGGTGTTCCAAAGGATGCTATTTTGAACCCAGGGGATTCCTACCAATTGCTCAGTGACCAAAAGTTTGAATTAGGTGACAGAGTTATCTATGTCCAAGATTTCGGTAAAGCTCCAATCTTGTCCAAGGGTACAGTTGTTAGTATCAGTACCATTGGTTCTAAGACTTCGCTTGGTCTTATCTTTGACTACCCATTGCTTAGTGGTAACACCATGAATGGTAAACTTCAAACCAGTCGTGGTCTTACCTTAGATTCTTCGTTGGTGTTGAACATCACGAACCGTCAATTTGTCTACCACTCGAGAGCATCTCAGAACAGAAAGCCTTTGAGTCAGGAAGAGAAGCAAGCCCGTCTTGAGCATTTCCAGAAGCAAAAGGTCGAATCTAAGCAGAGACAAGAACAAGAAGCAAAAGCTAAGAGTGCAAAGACTAAGGAAATCAATGCTAAGAAGTCTAACGAGTTATTGACCTTATTAAAGGGTGGTGCTAAGAAGCAACAGCAAGAACCAGCTGAAGTAGGAAATGCATCTGCAGAAGACAATGGTTCTGCTGCTCCTATTCTGAATACAGATGCCATTAAACAGATTTATGGAACCATCTACACTCAAGTTATGAGTGAAGGACAGATTCCGCAAGGACCACCAGCCTTCTATGGTGCACCAATTCTTGCTCCTGGCCAATTCGGTGTTCCTCCAATGTACTACCCAGCACCACCACCAGGCCAATTTGCTCCAATTCCTGGGCAATTTGCTCCAGGCCAACCACCACAACAGTTTCAACAGCCACCACCACAGCCTCAGTATCTTCCCGGCAATCGCCTACTTTGTCATCATGGACACGCATTTAGAGGACGTGGAGGCCATGCCGGCAGAGGTGGTAGAGGCAATAGTCGTGGAGGAAGAGGTTCAAGTCGTGGAGGTCATCGTGGAAGAGGAAAATCAAGTAGTCCACCTGCCACTGCAGCTTCTTCTACTTAAGTCGACGGTTTAAAAGTATTTGAAATTGGTGAGCTCAATGAGTCTAAAGATTACTTTTAACTCGCTGCAAATCACGCTCGTTGTATATATCATATATTCATATAATATCTGATACTTTGTACCCAGTATGAAGATTAGGATACTTTTCGAACAGTAATAGTATAAATATTTTATTTTGTATGTACAAGTATCATAAGCTCATATTCTAGTAATTTATAGAAATTTATAGTTAAATAGAGAGTCGAAGTGGCACAGACTCCACAAGAATGATGCTAACCGTGAATAGGAATAATAGCAGTGGTTATGCTTTCATTCCATTGATACAGCTTTAACCAATTAGCCCTTTTAATGTCAAATCTTCTCAGATGAAATAAAACGTTTTTGATTATGGAAATTGAATTTGGATTTGGCCGAACATGATGCTTGTAGTGATGGGAAAATGGGAAACAATGACGTTTCGATGGTAATAGAGTCATTCTGATACCTTTAGAGACCCTTTGAATGCTTGAAGGACCAATTCTTCATCTTGGATAGACATATACTGAACGCATCCATCCATCCGAGATTGAACAAAACACCCTTCAAAACACCCAAAAACAACTCAATTTCAACGGAACCCGCTTCTACTTCTTCTGCTCGGCCAAACCGCCCTTGGAATCCTTCGTTTCTTTGCTACTGTCACGTAGATGGTCGTGGTTGGTCTCATTGTCTCCTGGTAGATTCACCAATCCAAGCGAATCCCATGTCAGTTGTTCCATAAGCTGATTGTCCATACGACACAGCAAGTATTGCTTTGCCAAAATACGACAGTTTGGAGCGTTCTTGTTCTCGGTGAACCTCATACATTGCAAGTAACGGTTCATGTACTCCGTACATTCTCCATCATGGTCCAAAGGAAATGAACCTCTTTCTGGTGGAGTAGGTGTCCAACCTCTGAAATTTCCTCCTATTTGATGTTAGTTTTGTTGTTTTAAAAGCAAATTTCGGGAATGAAATACTTACCTGGTGCGCCGGTAGCCATTTTGACTTGTTTTATGGTATTTCTGTCTCTGTGGAGTGGAATATGGGGTTCTTAATGAGTTGGCCAATGAGCCTGCAAAATGAACAAACTGAAAAATCGGTGATGTGCTGGGTCAGGTGGTGTGGATCATGTGACATAGACTGTAACCCGGACACCGCTGGTTATATGCACAGTAATGGTAGTTTTAATGGGCTGGCTTATGGGGAAGAAATATGGGGAAGAAATATGGTATTTAAGGTGATTATAGAAGGTGGGGGAGAGGAGAGATACTTAATTCCATTTGGGGTTGTGGTGGTGATAGAAGCGGTGTTAATGCTGGTGTTTTGGTGTAGTATTCTATATATTATGCCTTGCGCTCATTGGTAGTTGGCACTTCTTCTTTGGGGGATTTGGGTGAAATTCCCCCAGAAAAGCGAAAGCGGGTGTTAAACCCGTTTTGAGGTTTTCACCAGAGAAGAGTGACAATGGGCCTTGGGATAAACTGTCAATTGGCAAGTGAAGTCCCAAGAGAAGGTGGGTTTCCTGTTTGGGCCAAGAGAATAGGAAGATGCTTAAGGCCGGTGAGAGAATGGCTGTGAAAAATCGGGAATGAACATGGAATGAATAGGAGTATATAGATATATAGATCCATACAGCAGTAATATGAACCCCAGTTAGAAGGAAAGTAATAACCTTGTGAGTCTTATGTTGTAGAGTATGAGGAAGGGTCTTATAATGTGGAGACCATAAATTATCCCTATCGATATCGATACCAAGGTTGGAGTGCTTGTGAAAAATTCCACGTAAGTGAAAAATTCACTATCATATCTCTGTAAATAAACTAGCCAAGCAATAGGAATAGCAATAGCAATAATAGCAAAATTCATGCCCCCTAAGCTTACTGTATCAACATCCACCTACATCATGTACAGCGGGTCAGCACTGTTATGCTATATACCACGGGCTTAACTGCTTCCATCGGCTGCCGTACCATATGGAAGAACGGAATACAAGGACGGGAAGCACAGATCTACCATGGGCTTTTAGAGTGGCTTTTGGAAGGAACCTCATTGAGATGAAAGAAATGACACGAGAAGAAATGCGCTTATGCGGTCGGTGTTAGTCAGGTGGTGGAAAGTGAAGATGGTGGTGGAGACAACTGTGAGTCAGTTCCTTTGCAGCAGGAACAATTATGCCAGAATAAAGAGATAATAGCCAGATTTACGGAGAGAACAGAGTGTATAGCAAAGAGTGGGACGAGTCCAAAGTGCGAGTTGTTCCATAGAAGGATGGTGAAGTAGCAAACTTGAGAATAGAAGACGTGTGTGCTGGAAAGAAGGATCAGCACCAGAGTGATCTTTCGCTTCGACTTTATGATTTTATAGGGAATTTTAGTATGTTCTGGTGTTTTGACGTTATGTTTTTTAATTTTATTTATTTTTGCTAATGGTAGTGTTACGTAGAGCTCTTGCCGTATAGTTCAATAATGAAATGGGGGCTTCTATCCATATGGAGAAAAGAAAGAAGAGATGTAGTACACTTTGGCGATATGATATACCAAATACTATTACTATTCCGTTATCCATAAAAACTATGAAAATTCAATCCAACAACCCCAGGGCATACTGGATTAAATTTACACTGGTTTCTACCGGGTCCTAAAATGTAACCAAAAATGTGCTAAAATTCTAAAAATTCGTTAAAACATATTATTCTGTCTCTATTATTTTACTGCCTAGTAACCAGTAACACAGTAACATAGAATCCCAGAAGAAACCAATCACCTCTACTACTACACTACGCCTAACACCAGTTCCTAACTCCATTATTATACATTTTCCTTTTTTTATCCTTCTCTCAAATTGACCGGAACAACTTCTCCAAAACAAGACTTTTTTTATTTTCACCCAAATGACCATCTTTCACTGGCTTTGCCCCAAAAAAGCCATAAAAAACCAAACTCGTTCCTAAACTCCCCACCGTTCCACTGTCACACCTCTTGTTTTATGGCTTCCACCGTATGGCCCCCTCCTCCACATCCACATTCTCCCGCTAATGGACCCGCTGGAATGCAAAATACCGCAAAAAAAATCCCGTCCACTCGCAGCCTCTTTGCTGCATGAATTTCGCTAGCGGCAACGGCACCGTCGCCGTCTCACCGCCCGTCTCCCATCTAAATCCCACTAACAACATAACACTCACCACCTCAATTACAACATCACTAATTCACCACCGCCCGTCGCAGAAACTGCTTCATCAGAAGGCAGTTGCACCCACCGGCGCCTGCACACAGCCCATTTTTTGGTGGGGTAACTGGTTCCTAAATCAACCGACGACACCAGAAAAAGAAACGGCACACAGCCAATGCCCCCCTCTTTTGGAGGAGTCGCTGTTTTGGGAGGTGCTGTATGTACGTGTACAGAAACTGGAACCGTTCCAATTCGATGGAGACACGGAAGTTGGGAATAAGGTGGGAGGCCAGGAAACGGGTTCGTTCTGAGTGGGTGAGTGAAGGAGAGATTGAAAGTTTGAGCTGTTATGGCACTACAACCACCCCAGAACAACTCGAATGGCCCTATATGGTCCCATGCTCGCCCTATAGGGTGCCCCCAGCACCGGGAACCTCCCAAATAGCTCGGATTTAGGTCGCATGTGATGACTCAAATGATTCATCTTGTTCCATAGTACGAGCCCCCGGATCAAGGGAGCGAATTTTTATTTAATTTTTCACAACTCGATTTCTGGAACAACCGAGCGGTGGTCTTGTGATGGAAAATGCCTGGTTAAAGTCCTCTGCTGGAGGTGATTGGCGGGTTTTCTGGTCACCCAGGTCTGGGGTAAACGACAAATGCCACCGGTATTGCACTCCTCTCCGCATACACCAGTTTTCTACTATTCTGTCAATTCCATCTCTTCTGCCTATTTGCTCCCGTCATCATTATTTTGCACCATTAAATTTCTGGTAAAGCCGATAATTTACGCTTTCGGGGTTTGGCACCCGTGCCGCAGTAGTTAACTCTCGTTTTGGCTGGCGTTCTTTGTCGATAAAATATATAAAGAGCCGTTTGGGGACCATTGTCAGTGTTTTATAGATTTTGGAGAGTTCTTTTCTTTTCGTTTCGTTCTTTCTTTGTATTCCAGGTTGGCTACAAACTCTCTTATTTATAGCTGTTTGCTACTTATAAACTTATAGAAGGAAGCCAGGAGTTGTCACAAGCCCCGTTCCACCGAGACACCTTTATTCATAGATCAAAAAGCGTTTGACAGTTGTTATCGTGCCCCAACGGTTCTAGCCTTTAGCTTAGTTGTTTAATCATTTTTTTAGTTGTTTAACCCTAAAATTCTACAGCACCGTCGAAGACCCGAATTCTTGTCCGAGTCCAAAACAAATCGAGTTTTCCATATTCCAATTCCTCCATATCCCACCATAGAAATACCGTTCTTGTACGTGTTTTTTTGTCCCGTTTATCAGTATATCCATTATACCTTTACACAGAGACAGAGTTAATTTTTCCCATTTCCAGCCAAAAAAAACCAAGTTTCTAGTAGTATCTACGATTCCCGTTTTCATCCCGTGTCCCTCTTTTGACTATATACTTTCACATCACTGCCTTGTCTTATGAACATATAGCCAACAGACCCACACATAATCACACTTCAAAATCGAGCCTCCAACACAAACACACAAAATACCGATTTTTCACCCGAAATCTCCACATCACGCGTGCTTACAACAAGTCCTACCCATTCACTTGTCGTTCCAGTTGTCGTTCCCATCGTCAGTTCCTATCTTATAACCCTCTGACACCCCCAAAACCCTCTCGGTTCGGACCCACTTGTTGACGTTCCATAGAAAAATCGAGTCGCACTGAAAAATTTTTCAGTAGTAAAGCACCAAAACAGCCCTGTTGACGAATTACAGCAGAAAGTGACGGTAAACCGAGGAATATTCCCGTTGAAACCACTTCTCAAGTTAGTATAGCTATCGACAAATCGCCTAATCAGCTTTTTTGCCGAAAAATCGCTATCAAAACACTTTTCGCATCCAGTGCCTTATACCTGCCCTGCGGTTATAAAGAGTCGTGAATCGGCCCGATCCGCACATCCATAGAGACTACCCAAGAAGTAGTCATTAACCATAGTTATTGCTTGCTATTCAATAGTGTTTCCACTCCCACAATGTCTACGGAAATAAAAGCTCGCGAGATCTTTAACCAATTCGCCACGGTAGGCGAAAATGATCAGAAGATCTTGACCCTCCCAGACTTCATCAACTTGTTGTCTCCTTTCGAGACCGACTTGCCAAAACACACCTATTCCTTGTTATACTTGATTGCGGACACCTCCAAAAAAGGATATGTCAACGAACAAGACTGGTTGTCGTTTATCAACACTTTGACATCTCCAGACGGATCGTACAAGTTGATCTACCAGTTCATCTCGAACTCCAGCTCCACAAAATCCAAGATTTCGTACAACCAGTGTATCGACGTGTTGAACAACTTGAACAGTTCTATCAACCCAGCATACCAGCAAAATTTGATCAAATTGAACTGGCTCTATTTCCCTCGTTTCTTTGAACCAAATGGATCCATTCAATTCAATGATTTCGTTACTTTGATCAGTTACTTGCCTGTTACCAAGTTAATTGGTAACTTTGAGATTGCTTCCCAGAAGAAGAAGACCATCGATGGTAAGCAATTGGTTGACTTGTTATCAACAAACTTAGACCACAAATTGTCCGCTAAATTGAAGGGAAACTTGAGCAATGTGACGGATTTCTTTGAAGACCAGAGCACTTACACTATGTCCAACTTACTTTTTGTATATGACACTTTGAACAAGGTTGACTTGATCAACGAAGTCATTGCAAACACTCCACCAACAAACAAGGACAAGGATGATATTCTCATTAACAAACTGGATTTGTACACTCATTTGAATGACCATTTGTTGAAATCTTCTAACTTCAAGCCTGTCTCCTTCTTGGAACTTGACTTGTTGTTCTACTTAATCAACAAGAAGGCCGGTGACTCCATTTCTCGTAAGGAATTGATTTCCTTTTTAAACCCTAACTTCAACAACAACCTTAACACTCTTCCATCTATTTTTGAGCATCCTAACTCCAGACATGGACTTCACAAGTCAGATGACAACTTCTCGTTATGGCCAATCTATGACTCTCTTTACTCCTTCTTCTTGGGTTCCATTGCAGGATGTATCGGTGCCACTGTTGTGTATCCAATTGATATGGTGAAAACCAGAATGCAAGCCCAGAAGCACAAGGCTCTTTATGATAACTCCATAGATTGTTTCAAGAAGATTGTTAGAAACGAAGGTGTGAAAGGTTTATACTCTGGTTTAGGAGCTCAATTGGTTGGTGTTGCTCCAGAGAAGGCTATCAAGTTAACTGTTAACGATTTGGTCCGTAGAATCGGTACCAATGAAGACACAGGAACCATTACCATGGGCTGGGAGATCTTGGCTGGTCTGTCTGCTGGTGCTTGTCAAGTTATCTTCACAAACCCATTGGAAATTGTTAAAATCAGATTGCAAATGCAAGGTAATGCCAAGGTCCTTAAGGCTGGTGAGATTCCTCACAAGCACTTGAGTGCTTCTCAAATTGTCAAGCAATTAGGTTTGAAGGGTTTGTACAAGGGTGCTAGCGCCTGTTTGCTTAGAGATGTTCCATTCTCTGCTATCTACTTCCCAACTTACGCCAACTTGAAGAAGTTAATGTTTGGCTTTGACCCATCTGATCCAGCCAAGAAGAACCACAGATTAAGCACATGGCAATTATTGGTCAGTGGTGCTCTTGCTGGAGCTCCAGCTGCTTTCTTCACCACACCTGCTGATGTTATTAAGACTAGATTGCAAGTGGAAAGTAAACAGCATGATGTGAAGTACCGTAGTATTGCCCATGCTGGCAGAATTATCTTGAAGGAAGAAGGTATCAGTGCCTTCTTCAAGGGTTCGCTTGCCAGAGTTTTCAGATCGTCTCCTCAATTCGGTTTCACTTTAGCTTCTTATGAACTTTTGCAGAACTTATTCCCATTGCATCCTCCATTGACCAAGGACTCCAACTTTAAGGCCATTTCCGGCTACCCAGGTATCTACAACTTGACCAACGACCAAGTCTACAACTCCCAGGCTCGTAACGACCGTATCATGTACTTGAACAAGTCTGACATCAGTCCAGATGTACAAAAGATCAACGATGCCTTGGTTAAGTTACCTGCCGAGTACGTGTATAAAGCTCAAGATACTATTAAGTTGTTATTAGATATCGACTACAAGTTTGGCAGTTTCAACTACAACTCCTACTTGAACTTTATTCAAAAGAAATAGAATGAATGATTTATGATATTTGTTGTTTTTATTTCCGGTTTTTTTTGTTAGACATAAGAAAACTTCTTTCATTTGTCTTATATAATATTTATATACTTAGAATATCCTGTCCTTTATATTAATTTACCACTCGACATATAATGTCGATTAGACCGCTTGCCACAAACTTCCCTGTAATTCCTGTAATTTTGCATTCTTTATATTTTCCATTTCTAATTTAGCTGCAAAAAAAATTGGGGCGCGCAATTGTGATCTTGTTGTTGCACCAATTTTTCTGCAGCATACCGCAAACGCGCTAGTTGCGCTAAAGCATTGCAAAAAGAATGGGTTTAATATATATAATGAGCAAATGTTAAATTGTGAGAAGATTTCGGGAGTATGACACTGGTTATCTATAGAAATAGATAGAATTGCAACAAAAAATGCACTCTGTATCCCTCCTGATTGAAAATGCCACTTCCAACCCTAAAGAACACTTTGATGCTCTCTGTAATACCTTACCCTTGCAAACACATGCTAAATTCACCCCAATGGGAAGAAGACTGTTCTTTCCATTGGATAAACAGCTTTTGAGGCATGTGAGTTCATTCTATTCGGTTGTTCTGGAAAATGCACCTTCAGATTATTCAGATCTCTCGCATGAAGTGGAACTGGGATCTTACAAGTCAGAATACAACTTGATCGAAAAATACGGATTTCCCCAACAATACTTAGGTGATGGTACTTATGGCACAACATACCAGTTTGCAATGCCAAATTCAAAAAGCTACTATGCCGTTAAGCATATGGACAAAACTGTCACGCCCTCTCTCAAAACCGATATGGTGCTATGGGAATATCATATTACTAGAAAACTCTCCAGCAAGTTTGTAGCTAAGTCTATTGATGTTCTTATGAATGCCCAGAAGCCAGAGATGATCATTGTGCAAGATTATGCAAAGGGCGTCGACCTTTATATCGCTCTCTTCAAAGAAAGGCCCTCATTCTTTGATGTCAAGTATTCTGAACGTGTTACCAAAAAAGTCATTGAAGCGTTGTCACATTGTCACGAAAACGGGATTTTCCATAATGACATCAAGCCAGAAAATATTATGCTTGATTACGAGACTAATAATGTCAAGCTAGTAGACTTTGGACTTGCTGCAAACTTAGAAGCCCGAGCAACACCACGCCGCATCGAAATCGTTATGAGTTCTGGAACAGATGGCCTCAAAGATCATAAGACCTCTTTGAAGTATCCCCATTGCACGTCGTTCCATAATGACAGAACGCTACATAGAATGGGTATGGCCAAGGATATGTTCGCTTTGGGCAATCTAGCCTTCTACTTACTTACTTCAGACTGGCTATGGGACTACTCAAATCTCAATGATGATTTTTATAGCGATTTCGTTAGATCTGGACACTTGAGGGCAATGACTGCGTATCTAAGAAAACTCAAGGGGGAAGAGTTGCAGAGAGTCAAATTCTTCGTTCCAATTTTGGAAAGAATGGTCGATACCAACGATGGTACTCGTTTAACTTTTCCTGAACTCATCCGTTCAACATGGTATAACTCTATTGCTTAGAACCACTAGAGAGAATGTGTCTCAAATATGCTATATCTGTCATCCTCTTCGTTCAAGTATGTGAGGCCCAACTTAATCCTTCCGTTATTTGTACTCATGCTTATTACTTTCTTCAACTTGAAGTTCATGAACCATCCTGCTTGCATAAAGTGAAGATCCAACTTAACGGTGGTAGATTTATGCCTTTCTTTTCTGTTTAAGTTTATAATCTTGAATTCATCTTCTGACTCATTGATAATAAGATGATCTCCAATCAACAAAAAGATCTGATGAGGATTGTTATCGTTGAAATAGGTATCAACCACCGTTTTCGAACGAAGCTCATCGTCGTATATTATCGCTCTTTGAGTCGTCCCAATTATATACTTTGTTGGGGTCAACATGAAACATTTATGAATGGAGCCATTCGGCAAATATGCTCTCAGGATATGTCTGTATTTGACGCCTTCCCCAGATCCACTTGTAGCGAGATCATTGTGATTGAATACAAATATTCCTAACGGGGTTAAGATATGAATAGACTCCTTTGCACAAAGTAATTTGGATTCTCCACGGAATATCTTACTATGATCAGCAAAGGAAAAGCTAATGAACTCGGCGCTCATATCTTCTTTAAGTTTATACTCTATTCGAACCAAATAAATGTCACTTAAGACAATAATTTCTTTGTGATCAGTGACTTCACATTGTATGATGTAGTTCAAAGATGCATTCTTGTAGGTACCATAGTAAAAGCTGCGGTAGTATTTATCATGCCTGTACAAGTATTCGGAGAGCATTGCATCCTTCTTTTCGGGTTCAAGATCCAGTCTCAAAACCTCGTTCATCTCTTCTGTACTCATACTTTCATTATTATGAAATTTGACTAACGGTAATCCGAATACGATCTCTAAATTTCGGGCCGCCGTCTTATTGAGCTTTTCAATTCTCTTACTTACAAAATGCAACAATTGACGGGTGTTATCCACATACTTTCCAGACAGCCGTACAATCTCGAATCTGAAAAGATAGTTCAATGGATCATCAATCTCTATAACTCGAAGCAACTCGAAATGATCTCTGTATCCACTGGCGTTTTCATAGAATTTCTCCTCTCCTATCATACACTGATTTTCATCAAGGTACTCTTTTATTGCAGTATTATCAAGGAAATGGGCCCTCTTTTCTTCCAAGTTGAACACAAGAAAGCGATGTAACTCCTCGTCTATACATCGTACAAGTACCGTTTCTTCATCTATTTGGCATTCTGCTATCCCCAGAGGTGTCATATTATCCTGATATTGAACAGGAGTGATCAAAACTCGATTTTCAAGAGCATCTACATGATCCAGAAGAAAATACCTATTGTTTAAATCAATAGCTCCTGTCTTTATAGCATTAATTCCTTTGTTATCCATGGTAAAGCTGTCTTTTAATTGCAGAATCACCCATTGTTTCGAATGCTGCTGAATAAGTTGACTCCATTCGGAGTTATCCTCGGCCGATTTCTTAGCCCTTTTCTTATTCTTCGAATTACCAGAACCAGAAGAAGAAGAAGACCCTTCTCTGGACTCTCTATATTCAGATCGTCTCTTCTCCTTCTCCACACTGTTGTTATGGTACTTTTGTACCTGTTCCGGCTGGTTCAAGCCTCCATTGATAATTTTGAAGTACCGCCGCTTCTCTGGGTCGTAGTAATACCCTGGAATTTGCTGTACATTCGACATGGGGCTATCATTGGGAGAAGAAAGAAATGATATCGTGATATTGGTACTAAGAATTTATTATCTCGTTAATGAACTCGTGGAGCCGGTACGATGCGGCTCACTGTTTTTACTGCGAAAAATGAGAGTTACCACGAGGAGGCGTTGGAGGAGCAGAGGAGGAGGTACGGAGGGGGTGATGAGCTGTGGTTAGGGGAAGTGGCAAGTTGTATAATGAAGAGCTAATATGGGGAACAGAGCAAGCAAGAAGTTGTATCTAGTGGTGTAATCTAAAGTATTTTAAGAGAATTAAAAAAAGTGTTTTTGTGTGTTTGATGAATCAAGTTCACCTAACCTTCCATAGTGAACGCTTATTCATATAATGAGATAACTCTCACTAAACTCTCACTAACACTCACTAGCACTCTCACTAAACCCCTATTGCTTTTGCGCACCCTACCTCCGTGCGGCTTACCCCGATATCAAGTGAAATATTTCTGAAGCGATTTCACAGCCTTTTTATATGATACACTCTTCGTAACTTTACAAGAAACATGAGCTCTAGGGCGGATTATCTTGCTAAGTACCTTTCTTCGGGCATGAAGGAAGATAAAAAGAAGAAAAAAAAGAAGAAACACAGAGAACCTAAGCCATCTAACGTAGTAATAGCGACAGATCCAACCATACAATTGGATAAAAATGAGCATGAAGATGAGATAGAAGACGAAGAAACCGAGTTGGCACCAGTGAAAGTCGAGTTAGCAGGGGCAAAAAAGGAATTTAAAGGCTTTAAACGAATAGACAACGGCAACGAATTTGTCAGAGAGACGATCTCAGAAGTGCCTTCAGGTACAAATGACTTGGCTAGCGAAGACCAAGAACTGAAGCAGGCTCAACAGACGGTCTACAGAGACGCTACCGGTCGTATAATAGATATTGAATCAAGACGAGACGAATTTAAGAAGACTAAAGACGAAGCTCAAAGTAAAAGATCCTTCACGGAGATACGTACAACCGAAGAAGAACAGGAAAGACAACAGAAACAGAAGTATAAACCACAACAAAGTAACTTTGAGGATCCAGCTCTGGTGTTCCAAGATGACTTGAATGACGATAACACTAATTCGTCTACTGGATTCGATAAGTACACATATACAAAGGGTGTAAATCCTCCCAATCGGTTTGAAATAAGAGCCGGATGCTTTTGGGATGGAATTGACCGTTCCAACGGGTTTGAAGAGTTGATTCTAAGAAAGCAAACAGAACAGAAATACAACAAGATGGATACGGCCAACGAGGGTTACGACTTGGACTACGAATAGAATAATCTATGTACTAATACATGTAATATACAATTAAGTGTTGTATACAATTAAGTGTTGTCAAAGATGTGACTTCTACAAACGTAAAAGGAAGTACCAAAGTATGGTTGTTCCATGCTAACTAATACAGTATTTCGATCATTCATTATAAGATATGACTTTATTATGGATAATACTACATACTAATATACACTTTATTTTCGTTTCAAACTTTCTATTTGTTCTATTTGGATAACCTGTTGACTTCATTATGCAATTGAGCCATGGTTTCACACAACTCCATGAACAAATGGTACTGAGACTTGATTACTTCCACTATGTTCAACAAATTACCAAAGCCCTCAGTACACAGTCTCTCCAAACCTCCCAAGATGGAGTCAAGCTCAGTTACAACGCCCTCGTATTGATGCAAGATTTCATAGTACTTCTTGATCTTCTTGATGAAGAATTCATTCAATTGAAATGATGAAGACAACCTTGTGCCAGGAGTCGATAATTGCAAGATTAATTGCATTATCTTCGAGATATCCTCTGTTATTTCGTTATTTAAATTCTTCAAGTGCAACAACTGGTTGGAGTCAAACTTAAGCGCTTGCTTTGTAGATAAGAGCTTATTGTGGAGGTAGTTGATATCCCTGGGTATGGTATTTATCATCTCATTATGCTTACTGTAGTCTGCTTGTAAAGTGGTGGCTACCAAATGCTGTTTGTTAATGTATCTGTCGAATTCTTCCAATTCCTGTTTGATGTTCTGGGGTAAATCACCCACTCTTGTCATGGCTGTCAATTGTTGTTGCTGTTGCTGCTGTTGTTGTTGCAATTGTGGTTGTTGCTGCTGATTCTGCTGGGCAGAAAACAAACCACCAGTGGCTCCAGTATTAGTTGATGATCCACCAAAAAGCCCTCCACCAGTGGTGCCAGTATTTCCACCAAACAACGATGGCTTCTGCTGCTGCTGCTGTTGTTGTTGTTGTTGTGTGTTGGCTCCTCCAAATAGGCCACCGCCCAATGTTGGTGCCTTATTTGCAGTGTTTCCTCCAAATAATCCACCTCCAGTTGTGTTGTTCTGCTGGGCAGTATTACCGCCGCCGAAGAGTCCTCCTGTAGTGCCAGTAGCTGGTTTGCTGCCAAACAAGCCTCCGGTTTGGGTATTGTTAGCACCACCAAATAACCCCCCAGAAGTTGATCCAGCAGCGTTATTGCTGCCAAAAAGCCCTCCGCCGGTTGTGGTGTTGTTATTGCTGTTATTTGTGTTATTCGATGCTCCAAACAATCCTCCACCAGTACTTGGAGCTTGTTGTTGTTGCTGTTGGTTGGTATTTCCACCAAACAAACCGCCGCCGATGCCACCAGAGCCGGAATTGGCGCCGAATCCGCTTGTGGCGGTCTGATTGGACCCTCCGAAGAGTCCTCCTCCCGAGCCAAGTGCTGGTTTTGCTGCTCCGAAGCCAGAGGATGGAGCAGCATTTGTATTGGTGTTTGAGCTATTTGTTCCGAAGCCAAATGACGGCGTCAGACCTGAAACGGCGCTTGATCCAAACATGGCAATGCTTGTTTTGATTAGGGCCTATTTTCTCCACCACAATGGTATGTTTAAGTGGTTCCCGCCGATGAATCACTACGATAACATCGAAAGAAGAGTGATTCATTTGGCAGTAAAAATCGTGAATCGCAAAAATTTCGTTTTGTGAGGGAGGGAGGAGTGTGCAGGATGGCGGTGTGGGTGTGTGGTGGAGGTAGAGTTTTATAGTTATAGAGTGGTAAAGTATAGAGTGGTGGAGTGGTAGAGTTATAGAGAGTTGAGTTATAGAGTGGTAGATTTAAGGTAGAGTGTTAATGTAGTAGAGTTATAAGAGTTGAGTTATAGAGTGGTAGAGTTAATGTAGTAGGGTTAAATAAGCAGAGTTAAGGTAATAGAGTTACAGAGAGTTGAGTGGTAGAGTGGTGGAGTGGTGGTAGTATAATAAAATACGGTATGGCAAGAGAGTAGTAGTAGTAGTAGTAGTAGTAGTAGTAGTAGTAGTAGTAGTGTGGTAATAAAATTAGTAGAAAAAACAGTATTTGTAGATATAACAGAATAAGTAATGATCTCAAAATAAGCATTAATAACACAATAAGTAGTAATGAATAGTATGTGATCGAGTGAGAGATGAAAAAATGCGCAGCCAAAGTTCGTTCGTAGTAGTGGTAGTAGTAGAAGTTATATTATGGTAGAAGTTATATTATGGTAGAAGTTATATTATGGTAGAAGTTATATTATGGTAGAAGTTATATTATGGTAGAAGTTATATTATGGTAGAAGTTATATTATGGTAGAAGTTATATTATGGTAGAAGTTATATTATGGTAGAAGTTATATTATGGTAGAAGTTATATTATGGTAGAAGTAATATTATGGTAGTAGTAGTATTATGTAGTAGTAGTGGTAGTAGTAATATTATGGGTAGTAGTAGCAGTAATAGTACTAATGGCTGCGAAAGAATAACCAAAGGATGTAATTGTCGGCAGTAGGTTCTCTTTAACAGAGAATTTAGTCTCTGATGGAAATGGTAGTGATTTTATTCAGCTAAATAGAGACTAGAATTAGTGTGGAAACAGAGTAATAGTAAACAGAATAAGTACTATGCAATTGGAAGTAACAGAATGAGTACTAAAAGCGTAACAGTAAATATACAACCACGGATTATAAATTACTCTTTTGTAGTGTAATATTTAGAATAACCAATAAATTTGAATGCGCTGATCAGTGATGAGTAGAAGCATTAGTTAATGATGGCATAGGACACTTTAGTGGGACAGGTAAGAGATGAGATAAAAGTGGTGGTAATGCTACAGAGATTGGAGTGATTACCAATTGTCAGAGTAATTAACTAGTGGAATTAAAAGAGTGAGAGTTTGAGGTAGTAGTAGTAGTGGTTGTTGAAGGAGTTGTAGAGTAATAATGTGTAGCAATTGATGAAGAAGTTGATGCTGGAAATCATAGTAGTAATGCTATTTCAATTGAAGCAGTCGTTATACATCAGGAAGAAAATTAGTAAGATTAAATATATAGATGAGGATAGATGGATGGCTGCAAAAATCAATGAGCACTACAACCTAATGAATAGTATTTCATTGACTAAATAGTTAAAGACTCCCATACTCCTTGAAGTAGAGTAGTTGAAAAACAATTTATCGTAACAAGAGATGGACAGAAAACCAGATTAGCTGAGGATGTAGACTGAAAACTACAAAGAATAAACACACCCTCTTCATGATACGTAACATGATAGAAGAGAGTAACCAACTGTTGCTGTTTAAGGGAATGTTTAGTAGCAAGTAATTCTTCAAAGTGCTACTCAGTATAGTATTTGAAAGTTAGTATAGTATTTGAAAGTGGTTATGTTTTTAATGGATATTTCAAGCTATCGATGTGTGGTTACACAAGCTATAAATATGTGAGTTGAACAGTTCATGGACGTAGACAACGTCGTGATAATGTGTCTGTTAAATTATGACATTCCAGTGTATTCATCTTCGTGTGTTAATCTTCACATTCAACATGACTACTTTTCAGCATATAAAGAGTGTTGATTAATAAAAAAGACTTTTGAATTATAGAGATAAAGAGTGTTAATATATAAAGAATGATATTAAAGAATGTTGATGAAGTTCCAATAAGTTACGTCATCCGATTACAAAGAAAGATTGAAATGGAGACCTTTGCTTAGGTAATATTTGCAGCTATTTGACGCGACATTCGTTGATCCTCACTACATTACCATGTCCTATTTTCTTAGGTAGGTAGTATATATATATAGACAGAGAGAGAGATCCAAAGCTGATAAAAAGGAAAAAATACCATTAACCACTTAAAAGGAAAAGATCTAAAAGGAACTCAATAGCTCCAACATCTCCATCCCATTGGCACACATCTCTCTCTTCATCTTACTCTTCCTCTCCATTTCCATATCTTACTCTTCCTCTCCATCTTACTCTTCCTCTCCATCTCCATCTCTCTATCAGCATGTCGCGGTATTCAATTGAAAGACGCGACACTCGATCTTCACGTCTATACACAGGAACAATATTTACCTAGTAAACACAACCTTCTTTTACATCTCCTCTTGATCATGGTTTACTCCTTCTTTAACCACACCTCCATTGAAGGTGACCTCTTTTCACTCGAGGATCCCGTAGAAAATCTTTTAATGAAAACGGTAGTATGACTTTTTCACTTTCTCCGCAGCTTGTAGAGCTAATAAATGAACAGATACAGAGCGAAATCAATACAATAACGCGAGACTACAAGGCCAAAATAGATCATTTGACAGAGGAAAACAAGGCTCTCAAACGCAAAATCGATAAGTTGACAGGAACACTGTCTCCCCTCAGGTTGAATACACCAAAACTCGGCTATTCTAATGGAAAACTTACCTTGGAATCTTCAAAAGTCAAGTTGGATCCTCCAACATTCACGTCTGAAAAATCCAAAATCTCATTGAAGTCATTTACAGAGCCAGCACCAAAGGCAAAGGATCACTCAATAGGAGTGAATTTGAGAAGCCAGTCGCTTTATATCGCTCCGACACAATACTCAGATGATGAAGTACAATCATCGCCAATAAAAATTTCACCTAAAAAGATTAAAGAGTCAAATAGGTCACAAGAAGATTCATATCCGGTCCAAGAATCCAGCAGTATTCCGTATTTCAAACTTGCAACTCAATATTCAGATACTTCTTCGTCACCCACAAAGACCCAGCGTGCCGAGGAAGAAATTGTAGAAATTGTAGAGGATTCAGAAGAAGAGCAGCCCCAGTTAAATGCTGAAGTCGTACTTTTGTATGATTCATACAAGATAGAGTTTCCCAACAGATCCCGACCATTCACTAAATTGCAACGAATGGAGTATTTGACAACCTTCTACAAAACAATCTACCAATCTGACACGTCTTTCAAAATAAAACTTAGTCAGAATCCGGTGAATGAAATGGATTGGTATCTGGCGGACTTCAAGTTGAATCCCGATTTTCGAGGCAAAAGCGAGGCTAGGGTCACATATATCAAGACTATCAACGGGACATTCAAACGTAGAGTTGGAATAACAAAGCAGGAAGAGGAAAATAGGCGGACATTCTATAGAATGGCACAGGGAAATCAACCCGACCAAAAGAGCCTTCAATATCAAGATTCAAATGTTGGTAGAGAGGCAGAAGTTGACGACTATAGCAACGATGAGAATGATGAAGATCTCGACTCAGCTGATGAGTATGATGATAAGCTAAGCCAGTTGTTCGACAAGGTGCCTTCGCCGCCAGGTTTCATGATGAGCGAGTTTCCAGATACCCAGGAGCAGAAAAGAAGACGATTGATAGTTGAAAAACGTCAAAAACGTCGAATTAGGCGTAGACTCAAGGGCTGCTTGACAGTACGGGACGGTCTTCAAGTTGGAGAATACGTGTTTGCATTGGACATTTTTAACCAGTACGTTATGCAAGGCCGGTGGTATCTTTAGACCCTACAAATACTCTATTTCAGGAAAGAGTTCCATAATTCGAGAACATACATAAGTACAGCATACGTAGAAGAATAGGACAATAGAGGTGGTACGCTACCGCATCGAGTCATATCATTTTAGTCGGTCCACTTGTAATTTGATACTGTAATTGAAAAGTCGCCCATTGATTTGCATTACTACAAATTGATATGCTTATCTGTACTGCCCTACGCCAAGATTCACTGGATTCAAACGAATACCTCTGTTAACTACACTGCACTACAGATACCAATCTCGTTGTGCGGTCGGCTACAGATGATGCTCTTGTTCCTTCTTGCTAGTTCACGTCAACACAGCATCGACAACCACTTGAATCGGACCTACAACCGTAGATCGTTTCACATTCACGCTTGTTAACAAATGGAAACGAAACGAAACGTGACGACTGTAAGCACGACGACTTCACTGACAATAATGTCCTATTTTGCAGTTAGCTGCATCCTCTTATCGACCACCCCTTCGAGCCACTCTCGTTCCATTAATGATATCGTATCTACTCCTGGTCTTCACCCTACACCCACACCACTTTCTACCCCATCAGCTATGATATCAGTGTAACGAGGGTTTTTGGCTGCAAAGTCTAGAACGCAGCACCAACCGGGTATCGCAGCGGCCGGAAAGGGGGTGTGTGTGCATGGTGCTCATAAGGAGCGCACCGCACCACCCACCAAGACAAAATTATCGTTTGACAAAGTACAGGTTACAGTATGTGGTAGGGAACAGCGAGAAACGAGGAGAGACAGACATTTGTAACAAAGATGCTCACGCACGTGACAAAGTGGCACGTGACCAAAAGCAACCCTCTCTTAAATTGGCAGCCATTATTACTGCATCAGTTTTTTGTCCGCAAAATTTGACGAAAACGGCAATCACGGTGAAGAAGGTGTGCGTGTACAGACTCCAGACCGTGTGATGAAGGTTTCAGATTGCAAGAGCTGACGTTGGATGGAGATAGGAGGAGCGACGAGCATGTGGTGGACAGGATAACCGAAGAAAAATATAAAAATTACGGGTTGGTAATGGTGGTACAACAAGTGGATGTGGTAGCAATGAACTGGAGTGGGGTGTGGAACCCAACGGCTCAGAATTTGGGTTCTATCGATAATCCCTCCACAGACAAAAATAACTGGCTAATTCATGCTCTGTTCATATGTATCATACATATCATACATAGCATAGAAATCATACATAACCTACAAATCATCCAAATCACACAAATCATATACAAATCATCCAAATCATACATAATACATAACACATAATACATGTTATCGTACACAGGAGAGGAGGGCTTTGGATGATCAACACCCTTGTTTCAGAGTAGTAAAGGTGTGCGACGCAGTCGTCTATATGTGCTCACAAGCACCTTCGGATACAGGTGGGAGGTGTTTCAAGACAATATTGATAACACAGGTAATGGCAGATAATATACAGGCGACCGTCGTCTTGCACATCCAACGGCAGTGGTTAAGCAAGAAAATTGGTGCCAACCACCACCGACAACAGTGGAGAGAGGATCATGGCACTCCTATTGTAGTGTATCACGGACCCAAAATGAGTTAACAAACGAAGGGGCAAATGTGTGTGTCGGACGAAAACCAAGCCCAGAACAGGAAACTTGCTGGTTCAGGAAAGTCAGGATTCAGTCACCACCTCCACGGAAATCAGGGAATCAGGAACAGGAATAGGAATAGGACAGGAGAGGATGAGTTGGCACAGAAATAGTGTCGTAGCAGCTGAAAATCAGAACAAACCGCTATATTAAGAACCTACATTTTGCATTTCGGAGACGACGACATCACCTCAATTAGGCACAAGTGCAAATAATGACGCCCCAGGCTGGTTCTTGTGTTGCCGTCAGGAGCCAAAGCCCAATTGGAACCGGAGGTGTCGAAACGGTTGCTACATTTAACCCTATTCACCATGGCAGCCCGAGTAATCTGTAACAAGTTAGTGTTTCACATTTGGGGGTCGGCCCAAAAACAAGCCCACATAAATATGATTTATGGCTGCGATGATAAAATATTTCCTCATAGTGGCACCGACATATGTAATGTAATATCTGTAATATCTATAATATCTGTAAAAAAAAAAAAAACAGGGCAGGGCGCCATATAATATTGAAATAAAATAGCCAATTTTTGGAGCCCACCAATATAATAATCCAGTGTAGGAAGCGGAACAGAAACATCGAAAAGGAAGCAAGTCCCAGTTATCAAGGGCCCATTCCATTCCTGGAACCAGGAAGATTCGCCACAAAACTCCCACTGGCAACCACAAATGGGATGCCTACACCTTTCACGTCAAGAATATGCCGCCATTTGGACGTCTAATCTGTGGTGGTCGGCCGTCGTGTTTCCATCGGCTAACCACTTCTGTGTCTGTAGTGTCTGTACATAGCACACCCAAGGAGGCAAAGCGAATAGGTTGAGCAAACAGTTGGGTGCGCTGAGTTTAAATGGCAAGTTACAGGTTCCAGGGGTTTCTTTTGAAAATGTCTGTGCTCACTGATACGAGAGGTACCCACTTGTACAGAAAAACCAGATACCAGACCTCTTGAATATTTAGTGATGCATCACTATGATTACTGTTAGTATTACTGCTACAACTACTGCTACTACGAAAATAAAAAAAAAGAAGGGTGCAAGTAGCACCGCAAATTGTTGCTGGTGGTTTCATCTTCTTGAACTACTTGATCTGATCTTCTACTGTTACTTCATCTTTTTCGTGTTCTTCAAAACATGGGGTTTTCTGGGAATCTCTGGATCCCGACTAGTCTTTGCAATCGGGACCATATCCAAAAATCCAAAAATCCAGAATTGAAAAATCACAGGTTTCTTCTATTTATTTATTTGTTCTATTTATTTCTGTAATCCTGTGTCTCTCTCCCACTAACCACATACCCTCCATTTCGCTCCATTTTGATCCATTTCGCTCATTTCTTCCCACTTCCTCCCGCCATGTTGCAGCCTTCGGTTGTGTCCCGATTTTTCCACGTCTCGCTCCCTGTGCCTGTGTGTCTCACTGTGTCGCACGGTCTCGCACGGTCTCGCACACTCTCGCACACTCTGGCACACTGATTTCACACTGATTTCACACTGATTTCCCTATGTCGCACCACACTCTCCTGGTCTATTTTTCCATCTCTTTCCCTTTATGTCGTCATGTTCTCACGCTGTCCCACCGGGTCCTACCCTGTGCCTCTTTCCTCGCTGTGTCGTCATACTCTCACACTCGCTGTGTCGCATACTGTCCCTTTCTCGCACACTCTCGCTGTGTCTCTCTCCCACACTCTCGCACCCTCGCACCTGTCTCCCTCCTGTGTCTCTCTCGCACCCTCGCACCCTCTCTCCGTGTCTCCCATTCTCCTTTCAGTCAAGAGTGAGACTCCAGAGAGAGGCACCCCCATATCAGGATCAAAAAAAATATATATCCCAAATCAACCTCAGACGCTTGGAGAAAAAATTTCATATATACAGGTGATTCTTTATTAACCAATACCTGGTTGACCCTCCTCCTTCACGGTCTCTGTGTAGGTAAGAAATCACGTAGTCACTATCTGGAGGACCCAAGGCGACCTGTGGTAACCTATATATATCGCGGCCCATCCAGTTTGTTCAAGTTGTTTCTTTGCTAAAACTCACCGTCTTTCATCTGGCTCGTCAAAAAAGACTGTCTTCCTTCAATTCCCGAATTGTTCGTTTCCAAATCCTTCAGACACCGAATCCGCTGTCTGTCTGAAATATCCATCCGCTTCTCATATATAAAGAGAGGTTCCAGCCCAAGTCGTTGTTGGTAGAGATTTGGCCAAATCCCATCCCAAGTGGTTGTTTTCGTGATCTTTCTGGAACTAGCCACGGAACGGGTTCGTTCTACCTCGTGTGCTTGCTCTGGCGTCGTTTTCTCCCAGAAATCGTCTCGTTCTAACCGTTTTGTCTGGCCCAATTGCATCTCCTGGCCCCAGTCTTTTTTGTCTGTCTGAAACATAGAACACCATTGGTGATACCCCCTCCAACACCACGATGTCCCATAACCATAACCTCTCCATTAACCTGGTCAGCTCGCTCATAGAGCCCACCACACCTCCTAACGCTGCCGTGCCTCGACACCAGCGGTCCACCTCGATTTTGCTGGGAACAAGTAGCTCCACTCCCATGGGAAAGAGCCTTGTGAATGGAACATCAACGGCCTCCACCACGCCATTCTCCTCTGGCCACCACCAGAAGAACAACCTGATAACCCTGAACAGCTTGTTGTTTGCAGCGCCTCCACCGACTTTTGCAGCAAATAACGGCGGCAGCAAGTTGTGGGAATCGGGCCATAAACTGGTTCACAATTTGAACTTGCCAAATTTCAACATCGACCAGTTGCTGCTCAGCGATGTTCCCCAAGATAAGCATATAGAAGAATACGGAGCCGATAGAATGGTTGCCAATGGTGGTATTGCCGGGGCTTTTGCAACAAATCCCGTGGTTTCGGGTCTTAATGGTGTAACCAACGGCATCAATGCTGGTAAAGGCATGGTTGCGAAAACTGGAGTCTCCAGCATTGCTATGAATGCCAGTGGCTCGAGTAATGTTCTCAGTAGCACCGGTGCTACTTCGGCTGTTAATGGCTCCCGAAATGGTAGTATCAACGGTTTTACTAATGGCGGTTCCATTGCTTCGTCCAATGGAAACGGCTCCAGTACCTCGTCCAGCACTCCCAACCCAAATACCAACGGTTCCAACACAACCAAAGAGGCCTTCTCCAACTCTTCTAGTACAACACCACCTCCACCACCTCGTAAAATCGACAAGGAATATCTTGCCTCGATCAATAAGGTTCCTCTTGCACAACTCAAGCCGGAGATCCTCAAGCTCTCCAAGGACCAATACGGATGTAGGTTTCTTCAGAAGAAGATCGATGAGAATCTTGTTCCAAGTTACCAGACTCGTTTGGCCAACTTTGAGGTGATCTTTGGCCAAATTCATCCATATCTCTACGAGCTTATCATTGATCCTTTTGGAAACTATCTTATCCAGAAGTTAATTGTCTACTGTTCGCCTGCTAACTTGGATCTCATGCTCCAGACTCTTCAGTACAACTTGTTCCAGATTCTGATCAACCAGCACGGAACAAGAGCACTTCAGAAGATCATCGACAACTTGAATAACCAGCACCAGTTGTCGCTTCTCATTTCCGGTCTTAAACCTTATATCATTGAGCTTATCAAGGATCTCAACGGTAACCACGTTATCCAAAAGATTCTTAATAAGTACACCCCTCATGACTGTCAGTTTATGTATGATCTGATCATCGAAGACTTGTATGTTGTGGCTCTGCACAAGCATGGTTGTTGTGTTCTTCAAAAGTGCTTGAATCACGTTACAGCTCCTCAATTACAGCAGTTCAGCACTTGCATCTTGGAGTTCTCTAACTTCCAGCTCTTGATTAACGACCAGTTCGGTAACTACGTCTTGCAGTACCTTATTCTGCTCAATTCATGGGAGATCAACGACCGTATCTTCCGTAACTTTGTCCAGTTTGGAATCGGTAACTTGTGTAACTTGAAGTTCTCTTCTAATGTGATTGAAAAGTTCTTGAAGAACTGCTATCATAATGAGGTCTACAGTGCCACTTCTGCTCAACAATTTGCATCTTTGAAGATCGAATTGGCTTACAATGTTCTTATCAGCGACTTGAACAAGTTGATCAATGATCCTTACGGAAACTATGTGATCCAGACATTGATTGATATCTTGATCAACCCACAAGTTCAGTATTTGGGCCGTGTAGAGAAGCTTGGTTTGCTCTTACCACAGCAGGAACGTGTCGATGACGACTCTCAATTGCAAGTTGTCATCATTAGATATTGGTTCCTGAACTGTAAGATTGTTTCGTCTTTTGGTAAACGTATCCAATCGAAGATCAATGCTGTGCTCAACGAAAGACCTCAGGGTTCTTCCATGGGCCAGATGGGCCAAATGAACCAGATGGGACAGATTTCAAACCAACAGAGCTCTAACAAAGGATATCCAATGAACATGGGTCAAATGGGTCAGCCAACAGGTTACCGTAATCTCTCTGTGTCGTCTGAGAAGTCTGTTTCTTCACTTTCTTCTTCCGTTCCTAGCCAAGGACCTTCAGTAACCAGAAACCTTTCATTACCATTGGGTTTCAATGAGCAACCTCTGGCTATGACAGGTAATGAGTACATTCCTAAGGAGTACACCTATGGATATTCTCAATACCAACAACAGCCACCACCACAACAACAGCAGCAACAGCAGCAGCAACAAAAGCTCCTTCAGACTCCCCAGCAGATGGTCCATAGCCACAAGTTGTCGTACTCTCAAGAGCAGCTCCAACAACAACCTTATACGCATTACACTACTGCAGCAGATCTCCAGCAAAGACTGCAATATACCCCACCTCCTATGAACTACCAGTACCAACAGTATCCTAGCTTGAATCAACCTCAGCAGATGCCACAGCAGTTCCAACAGCAACTTCAACAACAACAACCACCTTACGTTCAGAAACAACAGCAGCACCAGCAGTTTGGTATTCCTCAACAACCACAACAATACCTTCCCAACAATGGTTGGATGAAAATGTGAAGAATAATAGAAAAACTTGTATAATACTACTGCTGGAGCTGGTCTGCCTCTGAAAGTCATTGGAAGCTATGGAAAGTTGACGTTACTGGAGTTCTGGAAAAAGTCAAAGTGTACTCTTTATGTTAATACTACTATCTGTTATTTCCTTCCTCCTACCGTGGCATTTATTTGTACAAAATATCACGGTATCATCGACGTTATTATTATGAACAACTAAACTAATATTGTGACGTTTCCACTACACAATCAGTGATTGTGTCTGTTATTACTTGTTATTATTTGCTTACTAGATCAACGATTCATACAAAAAAATCAGTGAAAACAGCTTCTGTATTACTATTATACAATAATTATCATAATTCTCATTATCATCATTATTCCTATTATTATTATTATTATTATTATTATTATTTGGGTTATCTACGATGACTCTATTGTTACAATTACCCAACTTCACCTTGGATCCAACCTCCGTCGGTGAAACCACTTAATGTTATTGCTGCCCGTCGCAGCATCTACGAACCAAACCATCATAGCCCTTTCATTTTCATATCATGTTTTTGTTTTCATATTTCATGTTCATACTCTGCAAGCTTCATCTCATGCTTCATTTTCAGCTCGAGGAGGTTAGGCCTCCTGAGTTCCATCTCTATTTTCATCTTGTTTGAGTGTCTGTGTCTTGTATTTCTAACGTATTTTATAAATAATAAATATATATATTACCAAAAAGTTGGGTTGTAATTGTAGGAAATTTTTACCAGAAACTAGCGGAATCGCCTCCAATTGACTCCAAAAAGGAATCAGCCAACTCTTAGACTATTAGAGCCGTTCAACTCCATTTCTGCCCATCTTTTACAGAGGCGTAAAATTCATACTGGCACTATCACCGTTATGTAGCGCTACCACTCGCCAATCTAGTATTGGTCATTTTAAACTGCAAAAAAAATTCGAAATTCGGTGATAAAATTTTGGAGCCAAAATAGGAATTTTTCCGATTAGGAAACTGCGACCATTTCCAAAAAAAAAAAATATTGCAAAAAAAAAGGAATCTGATCTAGCCGAGGATCGAACTCGGGGCCTTTTCGGGACTTACTATGTAAAACACCTGTAAACGAAACGTGATAGCCGCTACACCACTAAACCCAGATTTGTGATTTGGAATTGTAGAACAGGAGGATGCCTTGGAGGAGTAAAATACTTGGGTTTCGCCGGGTTTTGGGGTTTTGGGTGAATATAGGGTATTCCAGCAGTTTCTTGTGTGCTTATGGTGTAAATGGACAGCAGAAAGTTATCTGATGGGCTTCGTTGACAAATAAACTGAAAATTAAAATAGTTCGGCCATCCTTTCATTTGCCATGTTGATAGTACTGCGGTATGGGTGTTTATGAAAATCCATAACCACCCTTCTCCGTGGTGTCTATTGCTTAGAAGCTGCCGAAATTGATTTCTGAATCTCTGTACTGGACTCCTATGGCATCATAGCATCTTACCAAGCAACCACCTTTCCTTTCACTACATGACATGACAAGAATAAATAAACATAAAGAAATGGATACAATTGACAAGTACATTCTTTATTGATAAGTACAAACTTGCAGACTTACATATCTAGTAGAATCACATACTCACAGACTAACATTTTTACATACTAACATTTTTGCCCCAAAGGGTTTAGGCAGAGAGTTTTCACGCCCGGGTTTCTCTCTGTACTGATCACTATCACACTGTCTTTCTCTTTTCTCTCTATTCGTTTAGTTAGTTAGGAATAAAGATATACCCCTTCAAAAAAAAAACTCATTACATTATTACAATATTACATAATTACATCCATAGAGACTTACAGACTTACATCCATGCACACATACATCCACCTCCACATACATCCACCTTCACATCCACATCCCTCCTTCAAATTCACTCTACTAAGAAAAGTCGCATAGAATCAAAACCTCCTCCTCCCACTACCACTACCACTACGACAACTACCACTACGACAACTACCACTACCACTACCACGACCCTCACTCTCTCACTTCTCACTCTCTCACTTTTCTCTCCTCCCTCCTCTCTCTGTACTATTCCCTCACCAGAAAAAAGTCTCTCTCTCTCACTTTCTCACTCTCACTTCCTCTCACTAACACATTTTCTTTCTCCCACTCTCACTGTCCTCCTCACCCTCCTCTCCCTCTCCCACTTCCTCACTCTCCCCCACCTCCGCGACATTTCTCGCACTCCCTTCCCCCTCCCTCAAAAAAAAAAAAACCTTCAAAACAGCAAACTCTTAACCGGCTCATACTTAAGAAATGTTGATGATTCATTGGTCAAATACCTGAACAACTCTTGTCTTATACTTGCCACCACGCCTCAAAAAAAAAAAAAGACCCAGATTGTCTTGTAAAACTTCGGCCGTTCATACCTTTGATCTAACAACACCGAAAAAATGGAGAAATTGGGCTTCCACAAGGTTTCCAACAGTCCGACTCTGCCAGGACACCCATCGATCTCTCATTCAAGACCAAATATGCCACCTCAACACCACCCCCACGGGTCCGGAGGAGCTGTTGCACCGTTCAAGAAGTTGCTCCAGGTGGACCAGAGTCCTAATAACTCGATTGTAATCAGCAATTGCGTGGCCGTGAACCCAAACGACTTTGCTAACGTGCCTAATCGTGCACCCGTTGTACTTGATGGAGAGTATGTCTATGCCATTGAAAAACATGAACAAATGGCACCAGGAACCGTCGGAATGGGAGCCAATATGAGATTATGGGGTAAATGGTCGCGTTCCCAAACGATTTCCGTCGAATCCTATAACATCTTCGATAACAAGTCTCAGCAACAATACCTTGGAACCATTGAATTGGTGATCGAGTTCAAACAGAAGTCAAAGGCAACAAATATAACTATCAACCACGATGATTTGGTGGAAGTATTCAAGAGAACTTACGAAAATCAGATTTTACAGCCAACCCAGGATTTGGTGGTAGACTACAAAGGAATGCTCTATTCAGTGTACATAGATAGCGTTCAAGTGATTAATATGAGCAACAAGGATCACTTGCCAGATATTAAAGACTCTAAGGACTTGATGAGCAAGGGAATTTTGCTCAGACAGACTAATGTCATCTTCTATACGGATCCGAAGTCTTTGATCAACTTGGCCAAGCCTTCTTCATTGAAACAGAAGATTCTTGGTGGAGGATCGCATAGACCACACGCCAGAAAGCAGATCATTAACCCAGATTTCAAGCTTGAAGACTTGGGGATTGGTGGGTTGGATGCAGAGTTCCAAGACATCTTCAGAAGAGCATTCAACAGTAGAATCTTACCTCCCGAAATTGCCGAGAAGTTGGACTACAAGCATTGTAAAGGTTTGTTACTTTTCGGACCTCCAGGTACTGGTAAGACTCTTATTGCCCGTAAGTTGAGCAAGATGTTGAATGGAAGAGAGCCAAAAATTGTCAATGGTCCAGAAATGTTGAGTAAATATGTCGGTGCGTCTGAAGAAAACATTCGTAACTTATTCAAGGATGCTGAAGCTGAATACAAACAAAAGGGTGAGGATTCCGATTTGCATGTCATCATTTTCGATGAATTGGACTCTGTATTTAAACAGAGAGGCTCTGGTAAATCTGATGGTACTGGTGTAGGTGACAACGTTGTTAACCAGTTATTGTCCAAGATGGACGGTGTCGACCAATTGAACAATATTTTGGTTATTGGTATGACTAACAGATTGGATTTGATTGATACAGCCTTGTTAAGACCTGGTAGATTCGAGATCCAAATCGAAATCTCGTTGCCAGATGAGAAGGGTAGAAAGGACATTCTTTTAATCCACACTGTCAAGTTGAGAGAAAATAACTTGTTGACTGGAGATGTCAACTTCGACGAGTTGAGTGCTTTGACAAAGAACTTCACAGGTGCCGAATTGGAAGGTTTATGTAATTCTGCAAAGTCTTTCTCCATTAGCAGACATGTCAAATCTGGATCCATTGCTCAAATCGATCCAAAGTCAATTGAGAACTTAAAGATCACTCGTAACGACTTCTTACTCGCATTGGGTGAAGTCAAGCCAGCATTTGGTACCGACGAAGAGGACTTGACATTGGCTGCTAAACACGGAATTATACCATTTAACCAAAGTATCAAGAACATATTTGAAACCGGACAATCGATTATCGACTTGGTAAAATCCAGTGAGACTGAAACCTTGCGTAGTATGTTGTTGTACGGTCCAAGCGGTGTAGGTAAAACAGCTATAGCTAGTACTTTGGCGCTTAATTCTGATTTCCCTTTCATCAAGATGTTATCAGCTGAGAGTTTAGCGGGAATGGGTGAGGTACAGAAGATTCTGTACATTGACAACACATTCAGAGATGTTTACAAGTCTCCATTGAACATCTTACTTATAGATAAAATCGAGACATTGATCAATTACGTACCTATTGGACCAAGGTTCTCCAATGACATCTTACAATTGTTATTAGTTTACTTGACTAAAACACCACCAAAGGGCAGAAGATTATTAATTATCGGTACTACATCTCAGTACTCCGTGTTAAAGCATATGAACTTGGTTGATTCTTTCACAGATACCATTGCGGTTCCTCCTATCAGAAGTATTGAGGAAGTTGGCAGAGTATTGGACAAGCTTGGCTTCATGAGCGAAGGAGAGAGACGTGAGATCTTACAACAATTATCTGGATTTGATATTAACATTGGAGTTAAGAGATTAATTGATTTGATCATGGTTTCTTCGTATTCAAAGGATACAGTTGATGAAGTGGTATTAAACATCGTCGAGAAGATGAAGCTTGATTAGAACGGGTTTATGATAGAGAATTATATTAAAACAATTCAAAAACATAGTTAATAAATACGATTGCATTTCTCGAATATGTGCTTTTGAGCACATTTAGTATACACCAACTGGGGGCCGTTTCCTCCACTCCACACTGATATATGGCTAACAGAACCCGAAATATACAATATTGGTTTTCTTCGTTAAACTAACTAATGCTCATACCACACCAAATTTCATCTTAGCTCATTCAACTAAACCAATAAGACAATGGTGGACCATAAATGGTTACTAGATCAGATCCATAATCTAAGTACTCACTAAAGAATAGTTGCAAAAGAGGCCTGGCGCTTATCTTTTTGTTATATAGTATGTATGTAGTTCCTGCACATAGAAGTGACGCTAATGTCGCCTAATCAAGAAAATAATTCCTCTTCATGCACGATATTCCGATTATGGGACATATTGTTACGAGTCACCAAAATGACAATGTGCAACGGAAACAATCTATAGATAGTGGTATTCTTTTTCTTGACCTTATTAACTTCTCTCATGATAGAAGGGGGACAATGGTCAATCATTCACTGAGAATTAACGACAGCAATACAAAGAGATTTGAAATGTGGGGGATACCATAGATGGTTTGTTAGTAGTTTTTGTATTTGTTTTTGACACATTTCACAGATACGAATGTACTTCAAGATAAGAAGCACTCCGAAAGTTTAAGATGTGAGTTACACCCCATGGAATTCCCCAAAAGACGAGTCCTGCAATCTTTTCGAGCGGGGTCAGATGTATAATGTATGTAATGGATGAAAAAGAAAAGTCATTTGGCAACCTCTTGGCTATTGGCTTGAAGAGAGGGGCACGCTGGTGGCATTCGTGGATTATTGTCAGCTGAGATCTTGCCATTGATAAGGTGGTGGATTTAATAAGTTCGTTTTATTAAAGAATTTAAGTATGCGAAATATGAAAGTAACAGTCTTATGATTCTGACTTCTCTCAAACTTCGACCCCATTTCATTCTTCCTATTTTAACTTTTACAGGAAATGTGCGTCAAGATCGCAAGAATATTAACTAAAAATATTTTCCAATACACTGGATAATAATTTTTGTCTTACTTCACATATCCTCCCCCCTTTGCCAGGAATCGGAAGTACACCCCTCCCTTGATATGATGCGAAAGCAACGATGCAATGTATGACTTGAGAGGTGAACTTCAGAGGCTGAACAGCATTACTACACTTACTAGACTGAGACTTGGTGTCATCAGCCTATCACTTCAAATCAGGACAAAGCGAATCTAACCATTACGATCTCTCTCAACAATAATTCTCTCGCTAATGTTCGTTTCTCAAGACTAAACTAGGCTTTCATTACTACCGTGAAATATCTCCTTGTCATCGAAATAGAAAATATTAACAATGAAAAGGAATTCAAAAATTTCCTTGTACATTCGCATTTGCATGGCAATTTCCATCTATAATATAATCAATGAATAATAATAATGATAATAATAATAATGATAACAATAATAAAAATAATATCATATTAAGAATAATTATAATAAAATCAAAGATCCACCACTAGTCCACTAGGTAGTATAGCACGATACAAATGAATGTATGACCCTTTTAGCACCTTCTATACCCCATAAGATTATTATATTCATTCAGCCCTTACAGCCCTTCCAGCCTTCCAGCCTTGCAACCCATGCAGCCCCTCTTTTCAGAACTCAACACCCCCAAATCCTCATTCATTGCTGATATCCTGAAATCTCCCATTGACATCATCAGCGGAGACGCCACAAGGGCCATTCCGAAATCAGGAATACCTACAATAATAATTGATAAGTGCATTGTACATGTTCATTTCCAAGCACGCATATTTGGTCACTGATGATACATTCCTCGAGTCATTATCTTATCATCACTG
The DNA here is from genome assembly GCF_036884685.1 of Scheffersomyces xylosifermentans. NCBI lineage: Eukaryota > Fungi > Ascomycota > Pichiomycetes > Serinales > Debaryomycetaceae > Scheffersomyces > Scheffersomyces xylosifermentans. The sequence goes on from NW_027042943.1 coordinate 275,926, forward strand.
CAATATAAATAGAACCGAATATTCCTCTATTTCCACAGATTGAGTTTTGGGATTTCATAAGAGACTTTTCGATTTTCAATAGGTTGTTTTTGGTTCGTCTCTTTTTTCAAAATTAGTTATTACAGTATAGACATAAACCTACCTATACTTGAAGAAAATACGATTTATTGGACTATAACTGCCACAATAGAACACTTCTGAAGGAGAGGAAACATTACCATCAAAACATTTTCGTCGCCTTGTAAACTTCTCACCCCTCATTCAAACAGTTTTAAATCATTTAACACGACAAGCAGCCATTCTAGTTCATTAAAGACTACCACCATGGTGAAGAATGAAGATACGAACTCTCTTCCTCGCTCTGATCCATTCATCCTAGGCGAGTCTCTCGCCGAACTAGGTTTGTCCCGTTTCTTCCAGGAAATTGATATGGACTATCATAAGTCCCCTCGATCGCCCTCAGATAACACCACGCAAGACAAAGTAACTTTTACTACTCCAGTTTCCTACATAGCCACGGCAGAATGTTCAGTATCGACCCAATACTCCGTAACTACATCTTCCTCAGCATGTGAGGCCATTCTGTTGGAATCCCCAAATTTTGCACCCAATGCTGCGGATAAGATTCCAAGAAATGCGCTACCATTCGATTTATCTTCTTTTGCAACGGCAGCACCTATGAGTCAACACCGTGCCGAAATGTCCTTGGATCCATTACTACTTACTTATATCGAGCAAGACGATAAGGATATAAGCGATTTGGAATTGGACGCAGATTTATCCCTGGCAATTAGTGGAGAATTGAATAACCTTGACACCACATGCAAGAAAGGCTCAGAGGAAGTAAACTTTAAACAAGAAGGATCTCTTCAACACGCAACTCCTCCCAGTACCCCGACGACATATCTCTCTTTAGAAAAAACAATCGAAGATATTATGAATGAAATAAGTATCGAAGATGGTGTGGAACTACAGGGATCGGAAACTGCTGACGATAGTGCTATCTGCGAACAGGACTTTATTCCTCTGGATAGCATTTCAGATTTTGCAGCAATTGAAAATACAGGATCTGACCGAAGTAAACCACTTCAAGATGAAGATGACTCCTCAGTTGTGGAAGCTCGTATTGATTCTTGTGAAGTAAGCCATGCTCAGGAGCTGAATATGGTTATTTCAAACCTAAATGAGTTTCAGCTTCGACCCACTATTGCTCTGAGTAACAAGGATCTTTCTATTATTATGCAAAAAAGAAGGGTACCTTTCCCGCAAAGCAAGAGAAGTATCGAAACGAAATACAACAGAACACGTCTTTTGAGATCTACAATAAATTCCAATGAAATTCAAGATCAATCAAAACCAACCCAAGATTCTCAAACAATGGTGGTTAGTTTGAATTTTAGAAGGAAACTAGAAGAATATAAATCAGTGGTGTATAAGTCCAAAGAAGAAATACTAAGGCGCAATATTAACTTATATTTGCTGAATCAGACTGTTCCACATTGGATGACTAGAGAGTATGGAGATTTAAGCAAAACACGTTACCTTCCCTTGGCTCAGTGCAAAAAGCTTCAGAAATATGCTAAAAAGAAGCATGATATCGACCTGAATATCCAGGAAAAGAGCTGTGGGTCAAATAGCAAATTCAAGACTGAGCTTGGTCAACATAGATTAATGAAAAGCTCGAAGAAGTCTAAAATGACCCATCTGAACATTGAAGCCTTAAGAAAGCAAAAGGATTGGATGAGTGACACATATTATTCGAGATTAAATATCAACGATCTTTCCAAGATTTTAGGTTTGGATGACTATCACATTCTGTTGACAAAAGAAATCGAGATAAACATATTAGAAATATTCAGGAGTGTGAGCGATTTCAAGATCGGTTATCAGACATGGGTCAGGGATACCCCGAAAGAAAAGAGGAAAGATTTAATTGAAAATTTATACAGCTACACTTGTTTCTTCTATCCAGAGATTGACACCTTCAAATTGGAAATAATAGTAAGACGAGGCTGCTACAGCCTAATGCAATCTAGATTGAGGCGCGAAAGAAGGCAATCAACGATATCCTCTGGTACTCTGAAGAAACGCTAGGACAATATTGCTGGCTAGTATCCCAAAAACTGAATTTCTGAATTCTCACATTATGTACTATAAAGTCTGTGATGTGAAGCTCTCTATAATAAGAACAAGTATCAAACATAACTTACAATTGCGGTGAAATTCATTTCTCTATATACGGCATAAATACACAGATAAGCGAAAGGAAACAGCATGCACATACGAATACATATACACTGTTCATGAAAACATACGAATACATATACACTGTTCATGACTTATCAGATGGAGAATGCATGATTTGGGTAACAAATTTACCGGAATACCTAGTTATACAGGCCACTGTCAACACGTCGTTTCTAATGGAAGTGGTCATCAAGTGGTTCAAGATGACATGGTTAGGAATGGATAAGTGGTAAGCTTCCTTATTGGAAGCATAGTAAGAACTGTCGGCTCTTCTCAATGGTGGTCTTTTGTGATTATACTGGCTTGACGATCCGTAAGAGGAGGCAGAGTCAAGAAGTCCAGCAGATGGAGGCTTGGAGCCTCCATGATGATGAGAAGGAGGATTTGTTGGTACTTGAGGAATAGTGGTGTTGACTTGATTGGCCGAGTTGTGAGAAGACGTAGCCTGTGATATCTTGTTCAAAAGAACATTGTTCAAGTGTGCTGGTAGTTGAGGTGGTTCTGGCAATTCATAGTTAGGACTCTTGTTCTTGAAGTAGTCGTAGTTGACAAACATCTCCGGTATCTCACTGGAGTATTCAAGTCCTTTACTGTTTTCGAACTCATGGCCACGCAAAGAAGAGTTAGAAGTTGAGAAGTTGTAAGGGACGTAATGAGAGGAATCGTTGACTGAGCCATCTTGGGCTTTTCCATATGGATAGTTCTCAGAGTTCTGTTGCATCTCATCATGCATCTTTATATCTTTCATATCATCTTCAACATACTCCACATGCTCGAAGTTGGAGCTCTCTTTTGATATCTTCGCCAAGAAGCTGTTCGACTTCTTATTGATCCGGTCAACTTCATACTTGCCAGCAGTTTGAGGTTGTTGGTTCATCAGTTGAGAAACTGATGCTGACGACGTACTTTTGTTATGATAGTAGGTCGGCGGAGAAATAATGTTGGCATCATAGTCCGTGGAAGCTCCAACGTGGTTTGGTTGGTTTAATGAGTGATTAAAGAGGTGAGCCTCGTCTATAACCTCGAACCAGTTAAAGAAGATACCTTCCAGATCTGTGGCAGTCGGTAATTGGTCACTTACTCTATATTCGTTATTAATGATATAGAGCAACTTGTGAACACCCAATGGCAAATTCAAGGTAGTTATGTACTCGTTAGGATGAAATGGTGACTGTGAAAGTGCAATGCTATCTCTCCAGTTCGAAAATGAACCTATAATTGATATTTTACTGATAACAAAATCCTTGTTTGTATTGACCCATTTGATCTCGACTGGAATGAGAACAGCAGTAATATTGTTAGTACTGCTGTTCATTGACCTATTCTGACGCTTTTTATTGGTGGAATGAACGTAGGACTCGTCTACTCTGACTTCGACAGTATTTTGGGGAGATTGTGTAGCTATCTTCGTGAAGTCGACTTTTGCCAAGTCCGGCGTAGGAGTATGTTCTGCCCGGGCCTTCGAGATGTCGAACCTATTGCCGAATGAATCTTGATCAACTTCCATATGGTCGTCATTGTTGATTTGGCTTTTATTTTTAGTAGTGGAATTGGCATCATCTGAATTCAAACCACTGCTGCTGCTGCTTGTCTCCATTCTGGATGGATCGTGGTCGTTTTCTTCGTCGCTGTTGGTAGGCAAGATATTACGGCTCACCTCTGGTTCTTGGTCAAGTAAACCATCGTTCAATTCGTTGTACTCATCTTCAATGAGATCATTGGAAAACTGAATGTAAGGAACAGGGTAATTATGGTCTCCAGAGCTATTCGCCGTGTCGGCAGCTGCAACTGCACTGGAAGATGAAGTCGTACCAGAAAGAGTATTAGCAGGCTGCTGTGAGAAGGTATTACCAATCAGATCATCTCTTTTCACCTGGTGTAATATGAGATCACTGAACTCCTCATCTAGTGAAGCATCCGCTTTGATAGTATGACGGGATGAGGTTGATCTCCTTGAGTCGCTGGGCTGTTGATGAATTTGAGCCGCTGCCGATTTCCGAGACGAAGCACTGGCGGTGGCTGAAGCGTTGTTACCCATTGTGAGTGTGGTTGTGGTGAGTATATTTGAAAATTTCGGTATCAACTATAGGGTCATCGAACTATTGACGAAGCGTGGATGGTTGATACGTGATGGGTGAACTAGGTAGTTAGAATTAAGATCTGATCTTTTCAGTGAATAAACTAAATATTTCGTATCACTGATGGCTTTTTCTCGGTATGGTGGTTTAGAATACACGGTTCAATTTCACTATTCACCTATAGTCCCCCTAACAGTATATCGCTCTTGACGTTTCTTTCACGGTTTCCTTCTCTGTCGTATTAGTCACTCCGAAACAGGAAACTTCTTTGTGTGTGGACCCAATAATAATTACACCACTCACAAACAACCGTTTGCAGGATTGACCTCCGGTTCCTAGACGGTGAAAATGTGGGATTTTTGGGTGCTTGTCGGTTCCTCTCTGCTACACCGATTTCTTATCTTCTGGTACAGCAATGATACAACCGGGTTCTACTGGCTATATCCCGAGGCACACGGTAATTTCACGTACAAAAACGGCACAAACTCAAACTTTTCTGCTGCACGAGCCGTTCTCCGTTGTTTCCGAGACTGTTACAACTCCTGTTAGGCTCTCAACACACTTGCCCACCATAATGTGGGACTCAACACTTTGGACGTAGATATACTCTTTTTAGTGGCAGGACAAAAGGGTCGTGCGCCCACCGCTCTAGGCATTGTAATCGCAGAGGGTTGTGGTCTGCAGGACGTCAGTTACTGGGCAGAGGTAGGAATGTGGGGAGTTAAGCGATAGGAGATATGGTGAGATGTGGTGGGATGGAGAGATATGGTGAAGTATGGTGAAGGATGGTGGTAGAGAGGTTTTTTATTGAGAATTGTGAAAGGTAATGAAATGTGAATAACAAAAAATGGGATATAATATATAATTAATTGGAATATTATAGTTTGTATAAATGAAGAGCAACCAGCAAAAGTACACAATGTGTGAAATATTGCAATAGTAGAAAAAAAATACAGTATAAACACTAATAAAAAAAATACCGAGACTTTGAGGATCCTCATTCGATTTTCTTGCTTTAAGTGAGGTTTCCCCTTGGTAAGTTTTAAAATTAATTACCCATCGAAATGCAAACAAATCTAGTATTAGAAATCAGCATATACATAAACATAAGCAGAAGCATCAGGATCAGCACCACCACCAGAAGCAGAAGCAGCAGTCGGATTTATCGTCATCGAGATTCTCCTGCACACTATCTCCCCATTATAATGCCATTTATATCGTAGTCCCATGGATTTGTATGAGTGTATTCCACTTTGTATATATATGTATGTATTGTATGTATTGTATGTATTGTATAAAATAAGTGCTTTGTTATTAAATTCCTGCGAAACTATTATAATTTTAATAAATTATCTTATTTTAATAATTGATTAAATTCACTCTCGTGAAAATTGCTATTCTCTTGCTATCTTAGTTTTCCAATTTCTTGTCTTCTTCTTTTCCACAATGTCCCCCCCCCCCCCCCCCCCTTTTCCAGAAGCTGGCATTTCAAGGAGGAGGGTAGCAGCCATGGCTCGCCACCAACATGGCGTAATCCAAGCCTTGATTTTACCCTGCTTGCGTCCTAAGATTTTTCCTTCGTGAGCAGGGCCCATGGCAATTACTACTGGAAACAATCCTCGCTATAAGAGCTGCCACATGCGGATTCCTCCACATTGCGATTCCGGCACTATTACGCCATAAACATACACGAGAACATCTCCGTATCATCAGCTGATTTACGCTCTATAAATAGTGGGGTTTTATCTGACTTTTTTTTCTGGTCCTCCATAATTTCCATGGCATATCTTTTTATTCTGTCACAACTCGACTCTCTCTGCTTCTACTACCCTAACCGGTACGAACCTTCTCTACCTCGCTTGTCTATACCCCACGCCCCTCGTTTAGTTTCTGTGTACCCCACGGTGCAACCCAAAGAAAATACTCCTCTGCGGCATGTACAATTACGATTTGGTGTCGCATTTTCTGTCACCCACAAATGCGACATATTTAGATGCTAATAGTGACAGTTCCACGACAACTTGAATTTCAACGGCTGGCGTTGATGCATCCATTTTAGTTAGATAGTTTAGATCACTGTAGACTAGTGGACGTGTGCTTGGGAACGGTAGCCAATATCTCAAACCTTATTGTGCAGCGAGTCCCGTCAAGAAATTCCCTGCTTGTGCTGTAGTTAGTTCGCTCTACCAGTAGTCAGTGAAATATTGAAAATTCCGCTTCACTATGACGGACACTGGAACCGGTCTGAAGAAACGACAGTCCACTTCGTACGTATAAAAATCGAGTTTGAACATGTAATATGAGAAGAAGTAGTCAGGAGCGATCCAGGCACGGAGAGTCCTCTCAAAGATTATTCAGATAATGAAGCCTTCAGCCTCTTTTGGTAGCCTTAAGCTTGGTGGATATGTATTACCGAAAGCATATCAAGCGCATCATATAACGATGATGTGATACTTCGCCCGAATTTTATGGTCTAAGGTGGCAGCAAACATATGGAAATACGAGGAAACAAACATAATGGAAAGAATACTTCTTTGAGATCAAATCGAAATTCGAAACGACGTGCCTTTTCTACTGAATTATACGGCCAAATTAATACTAACTGATAATTCTAGTTGCAACCTCTGTAGAACCATTAAGAGAAGGTGTGATGGTAAATCGCCATGCGCTAACTGTATTAAACGGTCTCAAACTTGCACGTATCCAAACGTAGACAAGAGGAAAAATCGTTATACCACCGATTACATCAAGAATCTCGAACTGGAGTACCAGAAGTGCAAAGATGCGCTTCAAACTCTCGTGTATTTGAAAGCCGATCCAGCCTCGGTGATCAAGAAGCTTAACGAATTGCCAAAGGTAATGGGCTCTATAACAGAAGCCAAAGAAGAAGAGAAAAAAACGGCTGCGGTTTTGGATCTGGGTCCAAGAGTATACGATCAATCTTCTGTGAGCGTATATGGTCCCACCAGTATTTATGATGAATCCATGATCGTGTCTCCCTATCATAGAACATCTACCACTGGGTATAACAGCCCAACGTCTAGAGAATCCCCTATGAATGGTACTTGCCTGCTGAATACGGAGAGCATTAAACAAAACCTCAATAGCTCTCCAGGGGCCTCAGGGCATCCTCCCATTCCCATCACATCTCCCCACGTCAGGCCGTTACTTGAAGTTATGTTCAAGTACTTAGATGCGACCTTCATGTCATTTCTAGTCTATAGAGATATCACCTTGCGTCTTTACGATGAACTTTGTGCAATTGACCCTAATGACACCGAAAAGTATAACGAAGTGCTATACGGATTTCCTAATAACCAGTTTATATCACCAGAACTCATCTACTCATTTTGCGCTCTTGGTGCTACGATGTTGAGTCAATCCGACGACGCTAGGTATTTCTATGATCTACTGAAGAATATTGTATTTTATGAGAATTACCCAGTTCCTTCTCCTTTGGGTGGACGGTATGAGGAGCCTGACGTGTCCAATCTTAAAATATCATTGAAGTCAAGCTCCTTTCCCCGTTTGCAAGCACTCTTGTTCCTTGCATTGTGTGAGTTAAGTAGAGGAGAACTCACCAGCTCATGGCAATTTACTGGAATGGCATTCCGTATGGGAATAGAGTTAGGATTTGACAACAGCCACAAAAAATGCTTCAACCAAGACTTGGAGAAGCTCAAAAATAAGCTCTATTGGGGTTGCATTATTGTCGATAACTTTTTGGGTTTGATCTATGGGCGGAACAAAATGATACTGTACCAGTTTGACTATCCCATTTTTGACAATGACTGTAATAGCACTAACCTTTCAACTATTATCCTGTTGGTTGCACTTTCTGAACCTATGTTTGGTGTCATATATCACTCAATGCCCTTCACAACCATTGATGATTCCAAGAAGAATTTTATATTGCGTTACAACCAACTTAAAGAGTTCAATTTACAGTTAATAGCATGGAAGCGTAAAGTACCACCTGAATTCTATTGGGACAAGCAGACGTTGTTGAGCAGAAAAAATCGCCTGGATTATACTGTCGAATTCACTTATTTCTTGGTATTGATCATTTTGAATAAACCTTTCTTGCAAATTGCGAAGAAATCGGACATGTCTTTTATCATTGACATGGTTGATGAGTTTGAGATAATCCTAAAGCTGGTTGAAGACCCTCGTTATTTTCAGAACATTGTGACAATCTACTTGTTAATTTTGATGACCAATGTCCTATTCCTTTACTTGAACCACATCCGCTCAAAATCACTGTACAAGAAAATCATTCTCCAAATCAAGTACTTCATCGAATTTTTAACTGATCATTTTGACCCCAATTTGTGGTTAGTGGTGAAGAACCCAATCTTAATTCTTAACAAGAGACTTGAAATATTGGAACAAAATAGCAAGCTATTCACGAAGCCACGTACCATTGTAGGTACAACATCAGCTGCAGCAATCAAACGGGAGTTGGGAAGTAATATCAATAGCATTAATGGGAACTCTAATAATATCGTGAATCAGAGCACAACTACGCAGCAACAGTTTATGAACCAGACACCTGATACGACCAATAACTCAGAATCTTCGTATGATCCGTTTATTAAAATGCTTGATTCCGTATTCAACCAGCATTCGGTAGCTGAAGGAGCAAGCATTACAGAGGAAGAGAAGGGATCGAGTTTCTTCTACCCGTATGACGTTGAAACATTCAATAATGTGTTGAGTTTTGAGTATCTTGATATCGACTGGGACAATTTTTTTACCCAAGACACTCGGAGCAATTAGACTGCTATTATAGAAAAGCATATATGTATAATTACTGTAGTTATTACAATGCATGGTAGTTTCTTTCATTTTTCGCAACCATTTCCAATAATTGCAAAAAAAAGGAACTCTAACACACATAACCATGAATTTGCCTTGTCTCAATTTATGAGTTTTTTTATAGAAACTTAATGTTATTCACAACACTATATACCCATCTTTCTCTCTATTCATCATTCATCATACATCATACATCAGACATCATACATCATACATCATACATAATAAAACCCTACTGTTTCCCCATTTCTGTACCACTTGTCACTATACTAACGACGCAAGCGCACACGCAAGCGCACTTCCATAGTTAAGAGTTCTGAAGATCGGCTCATATTTCTTACCGGCACAATCCCATAATAAACACCACAATTAATACACACCAAAACACCAGTAAAATTAGCAAAAGTTAATAAAATTCTATCTATAACCCTTCCCTACCCCAGAGCCTTAATCACAACCACCACACTTCTTCCATTTTTCCATCTCCTCTATACTCCCACCATCTATTCCCAACCTCTAGGCCTACCAACGGAAACCTGTCAAGATCTCACGCCCGTCAAGTCACGTGACTTATCCCGGCCTTAAGAGATGATAGCGGTTAATTCGGAAACATAATTTATGTTAGTATGATACAATGATAAAACGTCATTAAAACAGCCGCCAGATCTGTTTTGGGTGTGATTAGAAGCAAAAGGAAACGGATAAGAATCATAGAGATTAGAAATTTACTACGGAATATTAGAAAGATTTACATTCTTCTTGACACCTTATAAAGACAACTAAGTAATAACTAATAGTAGTTTACAGCATAGAGCTTACAACCATAATATTGTGATTGGAACTGAATTAGAAAAATCCTATAGATTACCGGCACGGCGCAAGATATATACCTTTTTCACTACGATTTCAATAAAGTAACTATACCAAAGAAATATCCAAACACATCTAAACCAAATGTCTTGGAATGGACTCAAAAAGGCCATAAATAGAGCCGGCGCCCAGGTAATGGTGAAGACCGGCCAGATCGAACAGAGTTCCGATAAAGAGTACGAATTTGAAGAGAAAAGGTTTAAGAATATGGAACAGAACTCAGTAAAGCTCCAAAGAGAGCTTCGCCACTACTTGGAATCACTTCGTTTGCTTACAAACTCACAGATTAATGTTGGCGAAGCGCTCAGCTCATTTTATGGAGCTGCTCCATCTAAACCAGCAGGTTCGGAGTCGGAAGAGATCAAATTCAGCTCATTATCACAAGAGTACTACCATGTAATGAAGCAATTGAATGACAAATGTGTTGCTGAATTGGAAACTCCTTATAATCAAACGGTGTTGAACCCAGTATCACGTTTCAACTCATACTACGTGGAAGTAAACGAAGCTATTAAAAAAAGGGCACACAAGCAAATTGACTACGACGCCATGAAGAGCAAGGTGAAGAAACTTATAGAGAAACCCAACAGTGAAGATCCCACGTATGAGATAAAATTGACCACAGCACAAGAACAATTGGTAGAGGCGGAAGAAGCCTACAGTAAAATAAATTCCAAATTGAAGGAAGAATTACCCAAGTTGATTAACTTAAGAATACCATTTTTGGACCCTCTGTTTGAGTCTTTTGTCAAGATTCAATTGCGTTTCTTCAATGAGAACTACAACCAATTAAACCAGCTTCAGGTGAAGTTGGACGCCAAAACGAGGGAGGATTACATCAATGGAAACTTGGATAAGAAGATTGATGATGTTCTTGTAAGGATGCGAGAACTTAATATAACTGGTGCCTAAAAGCGAGGATAAGAAGAATAGAGGATGGTTATAGCTGAACGTGCACGTATACTTCAAACGTAGGAGCAATGACTTCCCATAGACGACGCATGATCCGTAAAGAAAGGGAGAACCTCACAAATCATCAGTTCAATTACTATTTAAGCAGCATTTTTCATGGGTGCTAATTGCTAATCAGCAATAGTACATGCTAATCGGCAATATATGGAATATAAAATTAACCTGTCTCTACTTGAGGCTTATTGGATTTCAAGATCCGTCTATTTAACTCATTTAATGATAATACCCGTAATTACAACAATGACAACTCTATGAATCAGATGTTATTAATCCTTGAAAATAATGTACTAGAAAAATTATGATATCTATCACATAATATACCACCAACTATAAAAAAAAATCCTGGTGATACAAAACCATAGTCAAAGGCAATTGGGCACCAACTTCAAGCATAGCACCAACAAGCATATTTGCTACTTAACCTTAATTTAAAGGACATTTTACATAATAAGGAGGCAATTGGGCGACTACTAACTACCAACTCGTTAGGAAGAGGACTGTTTTGAATCCTCAATGCTTAAACTAAAACACAAGGCATCTTAGAGAACTTCTCTTCCCCGTCTTGTAATGCTTTTTTTTCACCCAAGTTGTTTTTGAACTTTCAATTCAGTTATATCTCTCTCATACAACTCGGAAGAGTATTCATACCATATTTATGGCCAAATACTCAATACAACTCCACCATCCCCACCCAAAAGACACCTTCCATCAGTCTTCCTATCACATAATCATGGTAGCGCCGTATAACTATTTATCGGCTTATCGCACGATTCATTACGAATTCGGAAGCATTTACGAGCACATACATCATATATCCGTCTTGGGCATTTTGCAGCGTATGAACGCAAATAGCGGTTTCTTATGGAAAGTATACAGTGGATGATATTTGTAGGAGTTTGGCTTTCAGTAGCTGAACTATTACAAGGCCGAAAAATAGTTTATGCGAGTGGCTTTCGTCACAATTCTATGGCAATTGCAATTACATTTTTTGCCACTGTAACCATTTGTCGTGTAATATGTATAATGGCTAATATGTATAACAAGTATAATGGATAATATGTATGCTAGATGATACAACACTTTCGTCCCGGTCCCCAAATCGCAGATCTCTCCCTAGTAATTACCATTGATGACCATCGTTGCTGTCAACAACATCATCTTCATCATCGACGCTCTCGCTACGACACCGCCTCACTCATAAGCCCTTGTCTCGAATTTGTCTCTCATTCGTTAGTCTCTCTCCTATCTCTGGGTAGATGCCTCACTACGGTCACACTTCCGGAGGCAGTTACAGTCCACTCTCCACCACCTACCCACAGTTATTGTAGTGATAATGGAGTGATAGAGTGTTATTTAAGAGTTACTGGGGTGTTACTGGAGAGTTATTGGATTGTTATTGGAGAGTTATTACTAAGTTATTGCATAGTTATTGGAGAGTCATTGCATAGTTATGGACTTAGCACAATTATAGTGGTACCGTAGCACTGTAGAACTCTAATACCTTAGCACCGTTGCACCGTGGCACCGTAGCACCGTAGAACTGTAACACCACAGCTTTAGTGATGACACAGTAATGACGACACAGTACGGAAGAGATGGTAAAGACTCATACACAGTGTTTCTTACTTGTACTTCTATTCTCACATGTAGATATAGCCTTCTCAACTACCACTCCACTGTTCCTCTTCGCAGTGTCATGTTCTTAGTATTTCGTTTAGTGTATTTTCGCAATCTTATGTACTCTGAATCATATGTCATATCAATTTCACAGTCTACCTGTTGTAACTACTGAGCACTACACTGTATTAAATCTATACTTAATCTGCTTAACTGTCTGTTGTTCATCTCGCTTCACATCAGTTTCTCTTGACATATCTACTCCAATTCACATATCAATTTCTTTTAACATATCAGTTTCTCTTCACATATCAATTTCATAACATTTCATTTTCTCTTGACATATCAACTCCAATTCACATATCAGTTCATCACAAATCACATATCACATTTCACTTCCAGCTCTCACAGTCACATTCACTGCGATCACTCACTGCGATCACTCACTGCGATCCTCTCCCTTACTACCACCTCTCACTGTACACCACCACCAACACCATCACCACCACCACCACCGGAACTCAGCCACTCCCCTCCCCACGTGACCCTCCCACTCCCGGTCCTCCTCCCAACAAAGATTTAACGTTGTGTATCACAGTTACTATCAAAAGAAGGCTAAACTTTGATTACAACACACTTCATTGGATACTAGCAGTGTTTATTCCACAGCGAAACACATCGGCGTGGCATATACATAGCGCCTACATTGCATTGCAAGCACTTTTGTTCCATTACTGCGATTGTACACCTGGAAGAATCAGATACTCTCTCGTTATATTGTTACTGCTCGTACTATCTTAGTGACGGTTTCGTTTATAGCTAGCGCTTGCACCAGATCACAATAGAGATTGGATTCGAAGAAAGTCCACCCGAAAGTTATAGAATAGTGTTTAGACTCGACCAAAACAACCTAGCGTGTTCCAGCTATCGACGGATCCGCTTTAAACAGCATTTTACCTACCAAATCCGTGATTTGCTTCGGGTAGTTATCGTCTCTATATCGTTTGTTAGCCATTGTCATCGCTCATACAAAAAAACCTGCTCGAATAACCACAAAGACAAAACCCCACACTTGAAAGCCAATGTCTTCGCTATTCCGAAGACATGCTGCAACACAGTCGACTCAGATATTCGACGACCAATTCTGGGGCTGGTACCTTGAAAGCTTCACCTCGATTCCTCGGGATGTCGTAGGACATCCTATTCCTCCGAATCCAAAGAAATACAGCTCTTCTTCACACTCGGTACATACGCTCCAGAAATACTTCGAGGCATTGAAGTTGCCCATACCGTCATTCAAGAATGCTGCTGCTCTCTTGACCTCGCCCTTCACCCAAGGAGATCTCATTAAAGCCTTTCATTTAGCAAGATACTTCCAATTAAGTGCCGAGGGCCTCTTTTTAACCAACTCCAATATAGACAAACTTGGAGGACGAATCAGCTACGTCGGTGCAGAAAACTGGGAAAATGTAATGTGTTATCTCGATGCATTGCTTTTCTCAATGTTTGCCAACTTAGAGAGTTTCGATCCCATTCTTTTCATATCTAACAAGAGCCTGAATCACACAGTTAACCAACTAGCAGCACTACTCAGAGTATATATTTCAATGATCCGTTCAGGAAACTTAGTCACTACAGATATTACAATAAGAATTTGTGAGGTATTGCATAAATTAGGCTTTAAAGAGGCATTATCGCATAAACAGCAAGATTCTGCTGCATTATTTGAATTCTTAACAGAGACTTTGTCCATGCCATTGTTGACGTTCAAAATAGATATTAAGCATGGAGGAAAATATAGCAAGGAAGATGACGAAAAAATTCTGAAAGAAAGAATTCTCTTCGTCTCTCTCCCAGATGAAGATGATCCACCGCCTCCGAAACCTCCATCGAAGAACGAGAAAGTCGAACTTCTCTCCCCTGAAAAGCTTCCCTCCACCGCAGAAGAAAACCCTATCAAAAGAGTCAACAGTAATCCCTTCAGAAAACCGGAGGATTTACCATCTTCGACTGAGAATAAGGAAGCTTTTCCTAAAATAGAAAGTAATCATTTGAAGCCTCCAAAGGATCACGTAGAGAGCAGTATCGATCCAAAGCAACAAGAGATTGATACTGAAACTTCAGTAACAGAGGCTCCAGCGGCCAACCCAGATGAGGAAGGGATATTATTGGAGGAATGTTTAGAACACTACTTCAACAACTCCATTTCAGTGAAAAGAGAACTCGAACGTAGGGCTACTCTTGAAAGGATTAATCCAGGAGAAGTTCTGTACCATGATACAGATGTGATTCCAGAGAACGAAGTAGCAATGTCTACAATTTCCTCCGTAAATCCTGCACTTGCAGAGAGAACACATTCAGGTAAGTACCAGCCAAGCCATGATCTCGTGGAGAATATGGAAGAAGCCATCAGTTTGAAGAGCGTCACTCTGTCGACCAGACCTGCTCCTCACAAATCTAATCCTTTTAGATACTCTTCGAGAACGAGATCATCGACACTTTCAATATGGTCCCTCAATGATGGAGAATCCACAGGAGGTACAGTTAAATCAAAGGAAGTCAATCTTCCGGCCTGGATGTTTTTGCGTCTTCTACCATTCTATACTGATGATAATAATCAGACTACCGCCGCAAATCAGAGCATAGCACGTAACTCAAAGGAATTTGTCAACAGAAGACCGATTTTACCGATCTGCCTTAAACGCTACTCTTTTGATATGACGAATGCTCTGGCTAAAAGGTCGCAAAAGAGAATTATCATTCCACCTATCATCGACTTGCCACAGTTTGTAGCAGACGATGTTGACGAGGAAACTCCAGGAAACTACAGATTAATTTTAGAAAGTGCTATCTGCCATAGAGGGCATTCGATAACTCTGGGTCATTTCATATCAGTGGTGCGCAAAGACACGAATAATATCTCCGCATCAGACGAGGAAGCAGCTAATTCAACTTGGTACTTGTACGACGATATGAAGAAGAAATCCAGGATTGTTGAGAAAACGTTCAATGAAATTTTTAATACAGAGTGGCCATACTTGTTGTTTTATAGACTTGTGACAACAGATGAAGTCGAGTCTGGACATGGCAGTTCCAACTCTAGCAAGTTGAATCTCAATACAGTACCTCACAGTACGACCAACCCTTTCATTCCGCCACAAGGATCCAAAAACAAATACTGGACGGACGACGGGGGTTTATCTCCCATTATGTCAGGTAACAACTCACCTCCAAACTCACCTCCAAGTTTGGTTGAGGATTCCAATACGCTCCAGAGACTTGAAAGTGCAGTCAGTAGCACTTCAAGTGTTCCTATAGCAGATATTCTTCCGACCGATCCCCGTTTTATAGACATCAAGAATAAGTACTTTTGGTACGTTTTGGATAAGAATAAGAATTACTACAAGGAAGTCTCTAGTATTTCAAAGCATGGAACGAGAGAACCAAGTATTTGCTTGAGTCCTCAATTCCGTCGCAATAGTCAATGGAGCGATAAGTCTGCTGTAAGCAGTATAAATTCGCCTTTGCAATACAATTTACAAGGTGAGATTCCTACGAATGATCTTTCGTCTGATATGATTGATTTGGAAAGCAAATTCAGTGATTTGAATACTATAAATAGTGGTTCTAGTCCCTCATTGTTTAAGCGTACTGCTCAGAAGATTTCATCTCCCCTTCTGGGTACTCCTAAAGTGGACAGTGTTCTCGCTTTGAATAGTACGATTTCTCCAGTCAATCTCGATAGCGAAGTTCTGGTACTAGGAGCAGATAAAGAAGACAACCACAACGAAAGCTATCCTATAGATACTGAGAAAGAAGACATCAAGTTAGACAGTCATAAAGAAGATCATCATGACCACCATAACCACCATCACGAGCACAAGAGTAAAACAGGTTTTCACAGAAAGCGCAAATCAGCAAGAGATAATTACAAGAAAGAGAAGTGCAGTATTATGTGAAGAACTTAATATACAATTCCTACAGGAATTCAGTTCTATAGCATCATCATAGAAGTGTTAACCACAAGCCTTGCATTTATATACACCATATGATTTTACAAGCATATATAGCATGTCCTTAATATAACAAACAAGAATATAACCCTAGGTGTATCAGTACTTCTCTATACTACTTTCTAATCACAGTAAAAGATTTCCCCAGTGGTACCAGCCATTAGGACTTTGCTGGTTTCCTGAGGATGGAAGTGAATGCAACTGATTGGTTTATCGCTTACTTTGAACTTATTAATGAGTCGACATGTCTTCCAATCCCAGAAGTAACCATAACCACTGGAATCTCCACTCATTATGATTTTACCGTCTGGAGAAATATCGATTCCAATTCCGTATCCAGCGACATTATGCCCTTTGAATGTTTTCTTTCTATTAAACTTAAACTTGCCATGCCCTTGAATCACTTGTATCGAGTTATCCATGCTCTGTAAAGCAATAAAGTTACCACCAGGGTAAACTGCAGCTGTTGGCATAGAGTGCTGAGAAGGATCTGAAATGAACTTGATGGGGATATTAATTCTCCAATCCCAAAATCGTACGGTCTTATCATCAGAGGTGGACATAAATCTGTTATTATCGTCAATTATTGTCAACGAGTTGATTGCACCCAAATGATGATCATATGTTTGAACTGGCTCCTCTGAGTTCAAGCCGCCTAAATCATAATGCTGTATTTTGTTATTGCTAAGACCAACGATGAATTCTTTTTCATTATTAGGGTTGAATTTAATAACGTTGGGGATGGCATTAATCTTCATTGTTCTTTTGATTTCTCCTGTTTCTGTATTCCACAACACTATTTTCTTGTCGAATCCACAGCTTAGGAACTCGCTACCTGAGCTGTTAAACGTTACATCCTTAACTGATTGTGAGTGACCGTGAAAGATTCTGAGTAGTTCTCTTTTATGGTACAAATCCCAAAGTCTAATCTTTCCATCGTTGCCAGCAGATAGAAGCAAATGACCAGATTTCGGGAAAAGCTCAAGTTTCGTTACACCCTTTGAGTGTCCTGTAAAGGTATGAATGACACGCTTAGGCACAAAGCATTCCTGTGAACCAGGTTCTTTGGTGAGATTAACATCCAAATCTCTTGGTATATGCATATAGGTTCGTCCAAGGTAGTCGAATTGATTAGAGCCCAAGAACTCTGTAGTTATGGCACCTGATGTAGCCTTCTCTTCAATACCAGAATCATTTTCGCTGTCATAAGTATTCTTATCTCCCTCCTGATCTTCTTCAAGCTTCGTCGGTATTACATCGACATCTGATTCTGAATTGTCCCTCACTTGTTTATCAGCAGCCTCTTCGTCGCTACTATATTTGGCCCATGGGCCCAAATAATCGTCATCTTCCGCAGCACCCTTCTTGGTTCGCTTCCTCTTGAGTTTCTTTACCTTTGATTTGACATCATTTGACGGGCCTTTATTTCGTTTCTCTAACTTGGCGTGAAGTTCAAAGGTAGCAGAGTCGTAGTATGTTTCCTCTGCATTTCCGGCGAAGTTCTTTCTTTTCTTTCTTTTGGCCGATGTAGATACCAAACTTGAGGATATTTCTGGCTCTGCTTCCACCGAATGGGTTTCTGTGTATGTCTGAATCTCATACTTTGGTAGCACGGGCAATTGAGGTACCTCTTCGTCCTCACTTGAGCTATACCCTTGAACAATAGACATGTCAGTAGTTATATCGAAATACGATGCTGTTTCCCCAGAATTTTTCCTACTCCCAATACAAAACAGGTCTAAAAATTAACTTCAAAAATACAACAATGTACCAAACCTAGATCACTTAATAAAGTCAAAAATACAACACCAATTTTCTTCAATAAACTCTCAAATACAACAACAATTTCTTACAACAACAATATCTTACAACAACACAACAACTAAACCACACAACAACACCCTACAACAACACTCTATTCTATCCCATCTACAACCACAGAGTCCTCCACAGTAAACAGACTGAAAAATTCTCCTGCAGATACTCCTCATCGCTCCGAGTCGCTTCAAAAATTATTATTACTACTGTTTTTGATAGACTTTGGAGAGATTGGGACCGGATCTGGAAGAAGAGAGAAGTTGTTCTGTGGTACTGTTGTACAGGTAGAATAGTTAGTGGATAGCTGTAGAAAAAATACAATGGCCAAAAGAAGAGTGGAAGAAGAAGAAGACTCCGACATCGACGTCAGTTCTACGGACTCGGAGAACGAAATCGAAGAAACTCAGGGCAATGAGGATGGAAACGGTGCAGAAGAAGAAGAAATAGTCAATGTAGACTTTGACTTTTTCGACCTTAACCCAGAAGTCGACTTCCACGCCACGAAAACGTTTCTTAGACAGCTTTTTGGGGACGACGCCGGCTCATTTGACATATCGGGATTGGCAGACTTGATTTTGACGAAAAATGCCGTTGGAACAACAATTAAAACCGATGGTAAGGAGAGTGATCCTTTTGCACTTCTCTCAGTGATTAACTTGACAGAAAACTTGTCTAACCCAAGTATAAAGAAAGTTGTTGAATACGTATTCCAGAAAACCAGCAAGAATTTGGAATTCAATTTGATCTTGAAGAAGTTATTGGCCAACGGAAAAACCACCAAGGACACCAGTAAACAATTGAAGGTCGGTTTGATCATCAGTGAAAGAATGATCAACATGCCAGTTGAGGTTGTTCCTCCAATGTACAAAATGCTCTTGGAAGAGATGGCCAACGCTGAAGATGCTCATGAAAAGTACGAATTTGATTACTTCTTGGTCATTTCCAAGGTGTATGAACTTGTGGACGCCGCTGTACAAGAAGATGACGACACGCAGAAGTCAAAGAAGAAGAAGCCAGCCCTGAAAAAAGCTGTTGAGATGGACTATTTCCACTACGAGGACATGATCTTGGAAGAGAAAGCAGCTTACAAGGGAATCTATAACTATACACAAGTCAAGCAGGAAACAGACTCTAGAAGAGTTTTCACTGAATATGGTATCGATCCTAAGTTGAGTTTAATATTGATTGAGAAGGACAAGTTGGCCGAGTGTGTTCCGGAGATGGAGGAGAAGTTCCCGCCATTTTAGAGTTTGCTTGGTAATGCCATGTTATCACTAAAGATGTCCATAATTTCTATAACCATCATCATCATAGATACTTGTATACAACTTTGCGGTTTTCGATAACTGTACTTGAATAGGCGGTGTATTGGTGACCGTCTTTTCTCTTTTCATCATTTGTACATTAATAGATAAAAATACAATTTATACGGCTTTTGCTGTTTCACAATAGGATGGCCAAACTATAACAGTGGCTCCAATACAAGATAAAGTACGATATGAATGAATAATGGTAGAAGTTAGACAAGTAATTGTTTTGTAGATTTTCATGTTCTTTTCATAATGAAATGCTGCCGAACGTGTGGAATGGTCAGGGTTTCCAAATAAGATGTAAAGGAAACCGAATTTAAGCAATTTTTTTCACTTCCTTTCCATAAGCTCAACCCCCCAGGGCAAGTGATTACCCCCACATAAAATAGCTCTTGAATGCCTCCTTTCTGTTTCCAATACTCCTCCTCCATACTTACCCGACTCAACATCTTTTCAACTATATTAGCCATATTCACCATACACACCATCATTTTCATCGCCCACCCCCCTCCCCTCCATTATTGCTGCACGATAACGGCTGCAAAATTTTAACGTGCATACCTTTTCTTCCCTAATAATAAAATGAGGTGAGCCATCACAACGAAGCATGCTTGGTGGAATCTACACTTCTTTGGAGGATGCAAATTCGAGACTATTGATATATATATATGTATATATACCAGCCACTGCCTTTTTACCGGAGTTTTGTCTTCTATTGAACTCCATATATCAATTCCATACCAACTCCATATCGACTCCTCCCTTCATTACCACCCTCACCAAATCTACGGCACACAGAGAACAACGTATACACAAATAGACCCCCATCAAATACACCATAAATACCACTGTTTCACACTAAAATCATCTCATTCGACACCCCACACTCCCTACAACACCATTACACCTACTTTCACCTCCATCAACCAACTTTAACCCCAAATCTCTACCCCCTTCAAAACCACCCCTTGGTGATTGGTAGCGCCGTCACATACAAAAACTCACAAACTCAACCCATATTAACCGGCACACGACCCCTTTACCCGCCAAACGAAAATTTTTCAGTTTTTTCAATTTCTTAACTATGGAGATCTTAGTTAATGAAGAGAGATCTTTTGTTTGAATTGGTATATTATAGGTAGTTTTGCCATATATTGATAGGTATAATATTACAAGAAAGGTACAATGGCTCCTCCTTACAAGAACCACCACAACTTCCGTCCGGAAAACGTGCTTAAACGTGCCGAGGACTTGATTGGTGTTGGAGAACCAGAAGCTGCTCTTGATGTTCTCTATGATTTGATCACGTCTAAAAGAACCCGTTATCTTCAGGTCGAGGACCTTGAGCCCATCGCTCTTCTCCTCATCGAGCTCGCTGTTGACCTCAGAAAGGGTAAGCTTGCCAAGGATGCTCTTCACCAGTACAAGAAGAACGTCCAGATGTCAGAGAACGGATTGGAATCCGTTCAAGTCATTGTTCGTAGATTCATTGAATTGGCCGAAAAGAAACTCGACGAAGCCCAAGCAAAGGCTGATATCAGAATCGACCAAGAAGAAGATGAGGACTTAGAGGCCGCCCAGACGCCAGAAAGTATTCTTTTATCTGCTGTTTCTAACACTGATTCTGCTGACCGTACCGAAAGAGAGCTTGTCACTCCATGGTTGAGATTCTTATGGGAAGCTTTCAGAGCCGTGTTGGATATCTTACGTAACAACTCCAAGCTCGAAGTGACCTACTCTGCTATTGTTAACCAGGCTTTCAAGTTCTGTCTTAACTTCTCCAGAAAGGCTGAGTTCAGAAGACTTTGTGAGTTGCTTAGAGCTCACATGCAATCTGTTACTACACAAACCAAAACTTCTACCAACCATGCCATTGATCTTTCTGAAACCGAGACCGTTCAACGTTATTTGGAACAACGTTTCGCTCAATTGAACATCTCCGTCAAGCTTGAGTTATGGCAAGAGTCTTTCCGTTCTGTTGACGATGTTCATAGTTTGATGACTGCTTCAAAGAGAGCCCCAAAAGCTACCATGATGGCTAACTACTACGAGAACTTGGCTAGAATCTTTGCTGTCAGTGACAACGCTCTTTTCCATGCTGCTGCTTGGAACAAGTTTTTCAACTTGTACTCTCAATCTCCAAACGCTACCGACGCTGAGTTGTCGCACTATGCTTCTGTTCTTGTTCTTTCCACCTTGGCTATTCCACAGAAGGCTTTGAACAGCAACGAAACTGTTGTTGACGAGCACAAGACCAAGAACTCTAAGTTGTCTTCTCTTTTGAACTTGAACCATGTCCCAACTAAGGAAGCTTTAATCAAGTCCATCACTTCTAAGTCCATCTTGTCTTACGTTGATGAGCCAATCAAGGAGTTGTTCAACATCTTAGAAGGTGGTTCCTTCCACCCATTGGCTATCAAGGCCAAGATTGCTGCTGTTTTCAAGCGCATTGAGGAAGACAAGGACTACAAGCAGTACATTCCAACTTTGACCGAGGTCATCCTCATCAGAATGTACCAACAAGTCTCTCAAATCTACGAGACTGTCAAGTTGGACTTCTTGGTCTCTTTGGGTATTATTGAAGGTCCAGAGCACACCTTGAACCAATTACAGGTTGAGGACTTGATCGTCAACGCTGTTAAGGACGGTCACTTGTCTTTGACCATTGACCACGAGGCTGACGTTGTCTCCTTCAAGTCTGACCCATTCGACGAATCTCTTGATGACACTTTGGCTGACAAGTTGCAAATCTCCCCAGCCGAGCTTGTCAGAACTCAAATCTCCAAGTTGGCCCAGACCTTATCTTCTGCAGCCATTATCCTTGACCCTAACTATGAAGCTCGTGCTGAACAAGCCCGTAATATTGCTTTATCTAGAGCTGTCAGCGAGATGGTCAAGGAGCAACAAGAAATTGCTGATCGTGTCAAGGTTATCGAAGAACGTAAGCGTATTGCCGATGCTATCAAGAGAGAAGAAGAAGCTGCCGCTGCTAGAGCCAGAGCCGAGAAGTTGATTGCTGACCAGAAGGCCGAGCAAGAGAGATTGGCTTCTGAACAAGAGAGAAGAAACTTGGAGAAGTTAGAGAAGGAGAAGGAGATGATCAGAGAACGTGAAAAGAGAAAGATGGCCGAAGAAATCAATGCCAAGGGTATTATCAAGGTTGACTTGGACAACTTGGCCGAATTGGACACTCAGAAGTTACAACTCATGCAAATTGAGCAATTGAACAAGGACAAGAAGGAGTTGGAAGACAAGTTGAAGGCTGTTGCTAAGAAGAGTGATTACCTCGAGAGAGCTTTCCGCAGTTACGAGTTGAAGTACTTAGAGAAGGACGCTGAGCAACAACAAGAGGAAGAGAAGAAAAACTACGAACTCATTCGTCAAACCAAGATTGCTAAGGCTAAGAAGGAGTACGAAGAGGCTATTGCCTTGAAGGAACGTCTCCAGAGAATTGTTCCAGAGTACACCAGCTTCAAGTCTGTCATTGACAAGAAGAACGCTGCCAGAGTTGCTGAATTGAAGAAGGAAGCCGCTGCCAAGTTCCAAAGAGCTAAGCAAGAGCGTATCGAGAAGGTTAAAAACCAACGTATTGAAGAATTGAGAGTCAGAAAAGAGAGAGAACGTAAGGCTGCTGCTGAAGAGGCTGCTGCCGCCGCTAAGGAGCGTGAAATTGCCAAGTGGAAGGAAGAATTGAGACTCCAGAAGGAGAAGGACGAGGAGCTCGCTAGAAAGAGAGCTGCCGTTGAGGAGGAAGCTGTTGCTAAGGCCAAGGCTTCTCTTGCCCCAGCTAAGCCATTGACTTTCGCCGAAAGAATGAAGTTGAAGAGAGAGGGTAAGCTTGCTTAGATTGAAGTAATCTCTAGGATTATAGAAGTTTAATACATGTAAATTAGTAACCAGCAAGTGTAGAAACGGGTCAGCCGTGTATGTTTTTTCAAAGTCAAATAGCCCCATGCTTCCTTATTTCGATGAAGACTTTGGTAATATCAGTGATCGATTCACATAAATGATTGTCAGTTTCAGAATAACAATTCTAAATTTCAGAGAAGCATAGTCCAACTCGTTAGCAAGTAGTAAAGATGTTTGATTTTATGGAGTAATTTCATTAAATTGTCATTCCATTGCGTTCTAATCACAAATCAGCATATCAATCGCTACTACTTTTGTTCAACTATATTGAATTTTCAATTCATTACTCATCGTATCTCTGTATATGTCTATGTTGACATCAAGATAGGCCACTTCACAGTGCGTTTATATAGAAAATCCATTGGCTAAACGTCTTACTCGTGAACAGAAGTATGTATGCATTGTGAGGAAATCAACTTCTTTTGAAAAACAAGTAACATTACCCTCTATATCATTCTTCTCTAGAAAACACTCGATCATCCTCTCCCCATAATACCACTACCACAACTTCCACTAAGAAGAAATTTCAACAAAATATAATCATAAAATCATTCCAACAAGTAATTAAATTACTACCAACAAGTTCTTCCAACAAGTTCTTCCAACAAGTTCTTCCAACAAGTACTTCCAACAAGTTCTTCCAACAGCTTCTTCCAAGAACTCCTTCCTTCAGCAAGTTCCTCCAACTACTTCCTCCAACAAGATCTTCTTCCAACAAGTCCATCTACCAAATTCCTCCAACACTCGAAACGACTGCAAAATACAAATGCCGCTCACAATTTCCCAATGCGGCACATACATAAAAAATTCCCTGGAACCCCAGGAATTATTGTTTTTCAGATTTTCCAATTTTTTTCACTTTCCTCGAGTTTGTTTGACTTAGTATTTCCTCTTGTTTCTATGGGTGGATAGTAGTATATGTTTCGTTAATAGGCAAAAAGGTAAGAGTTGGTACCGTATTTACATTAACACTATTTGGAAATTTGGCGAAACGAATTATAATCGATATGACAAAAGCAACAATAATCACTGTTATCGGCTCGTTGAACTACGATTTGGTGACCTTCACCAAGAGAGTGCCTGAAGCCGGTGAAACCTTCCAGGCCGATGCCTTCGAGAACCATCTCGGTGGAAAGGGACTCAATGAAGCCTTGGCTTCTGCAAGATTGAGTTCTGGAAACACTGCCTCTATCAGAATGATCGGAAATGTTGGCAATGATGCTTTCGGAAAAGAATTGAAGCAATCGTTGGTGGACGCTGGAGTAGACACTTCCTTCGTTAAAACACTTGAGAATAAGTCTTCCGGTGTAGCTGTCATTCTAGTTGAAGAGGAAAGCGGAGAAAATAGAATCTTGATTACAGCTGGTGCCAATGGTGAACTCAAACCAACCGATTCCGACTATGAAGAGTACTTTCCAAAGCGTACCGAAGCAATTAACGAATACTTGATTTTACAGAACGAGTATCCAGACACACTTAATACCATCAACTGGATCAAATCAAACCGCCCTCACATCAATATAGCGTACAATCCCTCACCCTTCAATCCCGAGTTTATAACTTCCAATGTTCTCTCAAAAATTGATTTATTTATTGTCAACGAGGGTGAAGCTTTGGATGTAGCCTCCCACATCTTGAAAGATACAGAGTATCAGCAATTCAAAGATACCATTGCAGAGAATGCTAAAGAGGGTTTCAAGCTGTTGGCTGTGAAATTACAATCCCTAGTCAACCAGGACAATATCAAGACAGTTGTAATCACCATGGGAAGCAGAGGAGCCGTATATGTCTCGAAAGAACTCGAAACTCCAGAATACGAGCCTTCCAAGAAAGTTACCCATGTCATTGATACCACTGGAGCGGGCGATACCTTCTTCGGTGGTGTTGTGCTGGCCATGGCCCAGGAGAAGTCGATTGTAGAGGCAGTGAAGTTTGCTACTACAGCAAGTAGCTTGGCCATTCAGAAGAAAGGAGCAGCAGAGAGCATCCCACAATTTGAGGAGGTTCTTAAAGCTCTTTAGCTCTTAATAATCCGTATCTATTCCAGCAAGCAGTTCCAGACGACTGTAACGCTCATCTACAATGAGAATGCCATTGCAATACTGCAAATGCCCTTTTTCTAGAAAAGATTATATATTAAATAGTGATGAAAAAGGAACCATGCAATAGCATGTATAGAATTGTGGCTGGTCATTATGACACTGGCAAAAATGTAGGAGGGGTCGTTATACCGTAACGTTATAAATATATAATTATATTTTGCATCCATTTACAGATGCTTAAATAATGGTAAAGTCAACCAGAGGCCAGAGGATCCGAATGTAACGACGACAAATATGATTATAACAATATTTGAACAGGTAAATACCTTATCGATGCATGCTTATCTCTCCTAATTAGGCCTTTCTCGAACGGACCAGGTGGTTCAGGCCTTCGGCTTGTGGAGTTGGGGACAAGGTTCTACCAGAGACGTAGACGTACTCATTGACTTGAGCTGCCACACCACCATGGACAGACTTGACGATCTTGGCCTTCTTGGAAGTCTTTCTCTTGTAAACATCGATGTAGAAGGCGATGAACAACACCAAGTATGAAGACAAGATAGCACATCCACTGTAAGCAGCAAGCATGGTACCAGCACAGTCACCACAGACAGGTACAACATCAAGCAACAGTGGGAAGTAAGTGTAGATCAACTTCTGGTAAGTTGCAAAATAGACGAAACCCAAGTCCAACACGAACTGGATGATTTGGAATCTGGTGACCCATTCCTTCCACCACACTCTGATTCCTCTAGCAGCAAGGAAGTAGTACCAGTACATGACTACATGGACACCCAAGTTCAAGGTGATAGGAACCCAAGAAATAGGAGTCGAACCGATCAACTGGGTGTAACATAACAAGGCAGTAGCACCATGGTGGTAAGTGTGTAAGAAGGTTAACTTCTTTTGTTTGACGACCAAGAAGACAGTGTCGATGAACTCGGTGAACTTGGTGATGTAGTTCAAGTAGTACAAGCAGACCATTTCTTGAGTCCAAGCGTTTTCGTTACAGATAGCGTAGAAGAGACCATGGTGGTAGATGATAGGAATCAACTGCTCCGCCATCAAAACCAACAACGTCAATGAAAGCGAGGTCAAGAAGAGGTTGTGGACTTGGAAAAGACCGTTTAACACGAACGGCTTGATCTTGAACGTCTTGAAGATGAAGTCTCCGCCGAAGATCACGGTGTAGTACAAGGCGATGACTCCAGCAACTGGAGGGAAGGTGGACAACGGGAGTTCACCGACGATGAACTCGAACTGGGAAGGAATGAAGCTTCCACCAGTGGCACGGGTGACGGCAGCGTCGAAGAGAGGCCATAACTTGATGCCGAAGGGGGTATCGAAGGTAGGGACTGGGAAGGACGACATTGTATATGAAAAGGAGGTGTCGACGAAGAGCTATTTGAAAGTGAATAAGGATGGTATTATGGGATATAACGAGAAAACCAGAAGACTGACCGACTTGATAACTAACTAACTAACTACTAACTAAATGTAAAACAAGTTATAGAATTATACAGCGATTTACTACACCGAAGATACAACTTTACACGGCGAATTCTCTATCCAGTGACTCGAATATCAATAGCTATTAGACAAGAAAAAGAGTGTCAACAGCTTTGTTGAAAACCTTTGCAGCAAACGTCGAAAAGTAAATAAAGATACAAAGCGTGTATAATACACGGCCAGAGGAGAGACACAGGCAGAACCAGAGTACAGCGAGAGTACAGCGAGAGTACAGCGAGAGTACAGCGAGAGTACGCAGAATACAGACTACACAGAATACAGACTACACAGAATACAGACTACACAGAACACGAAGTACTTCATACACAGAAAAGACACGGATGAGGAGGAAGTATACACAATGAACATAGTTGTGTGTGTAGCACCAGAAACGGGTATAAGCAGCGAGACGGGTAACGATATGGGATGGAGCATGTGCTACGGTCTTGGAGGAGATGTGTGTAATAAACTACTAGAGATAATAATCTACTAGATATTCATAATAATGTAAGGAATGTAATGTAAGCTGATGCTGATGTGATGGGGTGAATAAAACATGAGATGGGAAAGAGAGAGAGAGAGAAGGGAACAGCCCTCCCGCGATGAGACTGAAAAATTACGACGAAGACGACGATTACGATGACGGTAAGGTCAGAATTGAATAAGAACATGAGAGTAATTTCTCTCCACAATTGAACTTTTCCTTTTAAGATTGTAGTCACTTCAATACTTCGATTGCTAAACATCCTCCTACCCACCACCCTCTTACCATCCCTCATCACCGAGATCATCGCTCTTGACAGAATCTTTACCCCATCGCATTGTTTACTAATACGGTAGTCGCTGCAAAACGCGTATTTCTGCCGTGGTATTACCCCACGGAAGAAATTTGAACAGTCACATGGGCTGGGTTTTTGTTGCATTTACAGAGGTTATGAATGGACGGGCCACCGCGACGAGGGAATAGGGGTGAGTAGAGGTTAGAGCAGGACGTGTAATATGAACGTATAATATGAACGTATAATATGAATTTTTTTGCCATTTTTAAAGCAGGTTCAAAAAAATAAGCAGAATAGGGGAAGAAAATGAAGACTCACTGGACACGAGAGGGAAGAGGCAAAAAAAGTCACGTTACAAGAAATTTATGTCGTATTGGTATCGCCATCACTTGTTAGAGAGCCAGGAATTGAAATTGTGAGTGTGTGATTGTATGAATCTGGGTACATATGAATCTGGGTACTGAGAGCCATTTTGATTGTCAAAAAAAGATATGGGAACCGCCGGTGAGTTGTTTTATGTCAAGACGTGATGAGAGGCTTAAAAATTGTTAGAGCAAATACTCAAATAGTGAGAGAGATTACCGTGTAATGTAGAAAGTGTGGGCCGAAACCCGTTCAGTATTTTTCTTGTTCTTGTTCTTGTTCTGTTCATTTTTTTGTTTATTACCAAGAAACTTCAATTCAGTGAAGTTATGTAATGAATGAGTTCAGTAACAAATGAAAGTTAGCTTATCCAACAAAGAGCAACAAAGCCCTATCTCATTGACTTTGAAACTTCTACTTCATTTCGCAAATTGACTGCTTTGGATTGGCCTACCCATTCTTATATCATATCGGTCATAGCATTGGTGTCGGTTCCCATGTGTCATGTCATGTCGTCTACCTTTCTGTGTCTCAGTCTCAGTCTTAGTCCTCAGTCTCAGTCTTTCTCTCTCTCTCTGTCTATGCGTCTGACTCGCGCTATTATTTACTGCGCATGTGCCGCAAAAAATTGCCAATTTACCGCTGGAATCAATTTCTCTCTAGCGAGACTCTCTCTACGAGACTCTCTCTCTGTGTGTCGCTCTCTCTGTGTGTCGCTCTCTCCCTGTCTCGCGTATTTCTGTATATCAGTCTCACTATATTTCAGTCTCTCTCTCTCACTCACTAAACATGACGGGACCATAATTATAGGGTGCAAAAGACGTCCATTGGCCTTCATTTCAAATACTCTACGAACCAACTGTTGAATCTTCAGTTTCCATAAATGTCCACTTTCTTTGGTTCTGCTACCCATTTATTAAACTGGGACAACCCACCTCACGACTTCTAACACCACTGAGAACTCTCATCAAGCTTTACTCTCATCGCCTCATCGCACTCTCATCTCTTACCATTTGAAGATTTTGACATATCTCAATTGTTACATCTTTTCTTTGCACAATTGTTGTCGTAAGCACTCAAAAATCCTCAGCGTATAGACTCAATTCATGGCAGTTCATGTCCCGAGTACCTTCTAACTACGGTCCCAACAATTCCGGCGGTGTTTCAGAGTCATCGGACTCGGGCTCGGCAAGCAATGAGTCGTCTCTGGGAAGTGACTCAAGCGGCTCTGAAGAAGAATCGTCTAGTGAGGAAGAACAGGTCCTTCTAAAGCCCGTATTTTTGTCAAAGTCACAAAGGGCTAGAAAGAATGAAAGAAAAGATGTGGAATCGGGTGATCCAATGCAAATTTCAGATAGACAGAAGCAGGTTGCACTATCAAAACTCGAACAGAGTACCAAGAATTCGTCTCTACAAGATACGGAAGAGAACGATTTCGATGGAATAGATGACACAGACGATCTAGAACCTGAGAAGGAATTTGAAGACTGGAAAAGTAGAGAATTGGCACGCTTTTACAGAGACAGAGAATTGTGGAGACAAGAAGAGGCTATTGTCGACGAGAGAATACGAAGAGAGAACATGACAGAGGAACAACTTGAAGAGGACTTCAAGAAAAGACAACTGGAAAAGTCCCAAAAGGAGGAGAACGTCAAAGAATCGAAGCTGTATTATCATAAAGGTGCATTCTTCCATGACGATGAAGAGATTTCAGAGAAGTTCTTGAAGAGAGATTATACTGAAGTGGATGAAAACGGAGACCTTGGGAAGGACCATTCGAGACCAACAAAGTTGAAATTTAAGAAGCAGGCTCAGTAGCCAAAGGGTGCCGTATAGACCAAGTTATAATGACAAATAGCTTAAGTGCTTATAAAATGGAGCACAGACAAATTGCATGGATCATATGAATCGTTCCCTTATTGATCTTTTTTCCAATTCCATGAAGATCTACTACAGAATAAGGATTTATAGTACGGCAAGATCTTCTCATCGGAAAGTATACGAATCGCATAGAAAGGAGTCTTAACTATAAAATGAAGGGTCAATTGAAAGTCAACTTCCTCACTACTGGTTTGGGATCAAGTATTGTATTCAGATTTGTGGCAAAAAAGACATTCACCTTGTAAATCCAACAACATGCATGAAAAGACATTTACAGAGCACGTCTTTCATTTCTGGTTTAACAAGCTCTTTCTCATCCAGATCACCAACTCAAGTAGAACATTAGCAAGTTTGTGGTATTTGACTATTTGCCAGATAAACAAACCCCTGGATACTACAGAATGAGCAACCAAGTCTGTTGAAAGAAGTTGCAAATTTCTTACAGCATGAACTTTTTACTTCTCAAACAACGTTACAACGTCACTACAGGATTCTCCTATCTTCCATCACATTTCACAGCAATAATACCAGATACAACAGGACTCCACCGAGACCGAATCTGTTGCTAATATGCTTTATTTCCATTCCTCATCCTTCGGCATTATCATCATGCACAATTATCAACATACAAAATTCAAAATACCATATTACATCAATGCATACACATAATAAAGCATGTTACATAATAACCAGTAGCTATGTGCATAATATAATATATTATACATAATAATATGTACGATCTTCAAAACAACCAAAACGAGTTAACAACAAAAGTCCAAAAAGAGTTAACGAGAAGAGACGGGACTCTCGCTTTGTAGAATGCTGCAAAAATGAGTGCACCAGAAATAGATATACGCTGTGGTATACAGTGTGGTATACAGTGTGATACAGTATCTTTAGGTGATGTACTTGAAGCAATTGAGTATGATAGAATGAAGATATATATAGAAGGAGGATGTATGATAACATAATAGAAGGAAGATATAATACAAAGATAATAATTTAATAGAAATGAGGATACATATAGAAGGTTGATAATATAACAGAAGAAGATGTATGATACTGTAGTAGAATGAAGATGTATGATAATAATAGATGAAGATATATAATAGAAGTGAAGATATATCAATAGAACGATAATCAGATAATGATGCTGCCAATTAGTAATATATATATATATATGTTTCACAACATGATATACACAAATATTTATAATTATTGACATATTAACATCAACATATAAATTCAACAAATAAATATCAACATCTATAATTACATATAATATATACAGTAGTCAGGTACAATTCCATCACAAGGACTCAATTAACATTCACTATGATCTTATAGAGTTCATAAAGTACAACACCATCACTCTGCGGAAACGGCTTTCTCCAAAATGAATGCGACATCGTGTTTCTTATGACACAACCCACTTCTTATCTCATCTGATCCCATTGAGATAACAATAACGAAGCGTAACTTAGTCTAATTACATATCATATTTATCATTAACACACCTTCACCACATCTTCACACCCCTCTCCACATGTCATTGCTTCCTCTTCCTCCATCCCTCATCCCATTCCTAGAACCATATCTCCCCAGATCAAACCTCGTCTTACCAAACAGACCTTTCGTCACTCTCACATATGCCCAGTCTTTAGACTCAAGAATCGCTGCCAAACCAGGCGCCCAGACAAAGATCTCCCACCAGGAAACAAAGACAATGACCCATTACTTAAGATCGGAACATGATGGAATCATGGTGGGCATTGGAACGGTGTTGGCCGATGACCCCAAGCTCAATTGTCGATTCGTGGAGAACGGAAACACCCACAGTCCCAGACCAATAGTGCTTGATCCTTATGCCAAATGGACTTACCACAAGTCTCAATTGAGTGAGATATACAACATCGGACAAGGATTAGCTCCATATATATTGGTTGACGAATCGGTACAATTGAACCCATTGGATGTTGCTACTCTTCAACAACAAGATGGAAAACACATACGATTGCCATTGATAAAGAATCGCCAGCAGAACTGGGATTATATCCTCAAAGCATTGGTTGATAACGGCATCAGATCAGTCATGATAGAAGGCGGTGCCGTAATCATCAACGAATTATTATCGTACGGTGCCGATAACTACATCATCGACAGCTTGATAGTCACCATTGGCCCAGTATTTCTTGGTAACCAAGGAGTAGAAGTCAGTCCAACAAGCCATGTAGACTTGGAAGACGTCAAATGGTGGACAGGCCAACAAGATAGTGTTCTATGTGCCACTGTTCCAAAGGCTTTCAAGTTAGACTGAAGGGAATGATGATGTTCATAATCATGATCATTCTAATGCTTACCAGTCCTACTTATACAACTGAAACAAGAACCTTCCACCACGGCTAAGAAATAGATGATGCACAATTCTCATATCAAATGCACAATAAGAATAATATGGAAGCATATGGGTACAGAGACAGAGTAAATATAAAGTTACCGGTCTCTTTTTAGAGCCTATAAAAGAATGAAACAACTATAGAAGATGCTCATATAAATGAAAACCATTCACTTTATTATCATTAACGTATTATCCATCGTATCAATACAGATTTACTTTGTTAACTTTCTTAATCAATATTCAAATATTAATACTCCAATGCTCCTCCATTACTCCTCAAATGCTACACCAACATCAACTTCTTCTCAAATAAACCTATATTACAAATTCTATCTAATGGTCATCTTAGACTTGAGATCCATCTGGGCACTTGGTGAATCTTTTAAGTCACCACTTTGTCACCAATTGGACATTAAATATGATGGTAAAGACATAAAAATAGTACATAGAATAACAATGACACCTAGAACAATTTTCCTCTCGCTACAACGAAAGCTTTTCCTTTTGAACACTCTTGACATCCAGTCACGGTCAAAGCCATGACAAGACTACAAGCAGATTCTGTACGATGCATAACGACCAGATGTCTCTGATCTTCTAATGATTTTCACAACTTCTCCTCTCTTCAATCCCAAGTATCTGGCTACAGGGTCTTCTCTCTGGATTCTTGGTAACTGGGACTCCTTTAATCTATATCTCTCCAACAATTCCTTCTTCTCGCCCTTGGATAACTTGAGATGCTTAGGCACCAATTCGTGGTGGGTGATGTTAACCACCAAGTCTCCTTCCTGGAAGGTTTCTATGGATGCTGGGGAAACGGTTGGAATCAACTTGTTGGCACTTGGGGTTATGGTGGACTGGTAGATGAATATACCTGTGCTGAAATTCTTCTCACTAATATGAATACAGAAGTTTCTCATGGTCTTGATACCAACAGAAGCCTCATCGCAGAACTCTACCCATAAAGATCCCAATTCTGGGAACTTGTCCGAGGACTCGGCGGTGGGGTTGGCTTGAAAGCACATCAACTTTCTTTGTGGTTTTCCCATGGAATCACATATTTTGGCTCTGAATTCGTCCAAAGACATATCTACTTCCTCCTGAGTGATGTAGTATCCCTGAAAAATGTTAGTATTTCATTCGAATTCTTGGTGTATCATCTACAACTTCAACTTGGTGAAATTTCCAGATCTCATCTTTCTCTCCTGAACTACACGGCACATACTCTGTCTCTGACCATTTCTTTCACGGTCTTGAACGTTCTGAACAAACGCGAAATGGTTCTGTCGGTGTCTTCCATTGTCCTATTGTATTATGTATCTTCTGGCTCTACAGAGTGCTACAAACAACCTACAACTACTTCTCTTCTCTTGTTATCAACTTCGTGAATTCTCATCGCCCATAAAAAAAAACTGAAAAACCGCATGTGACCTAGCACGTGATCACATTAGTCTATATGGAAGAGTGGGAGGGGATTATATGAGTTCATATCAGTTTATATGAGGAACCATAGTGAGTTTTGGTGGATAAAGACTGATATTTATCATTTGAATAGAAGAAAGAAGAAAAGGTTGGTATCTGGTTTTGGAAGTCGCTGAAAGTTTCTAGAATAATTTTATAAATTGCTAAGATCGGTCCTCACTTATCTTTCTCTATGTTGTAGATACATTCTGTAATCTTATTTCCACTCTGTAATCTCATTTCCTAATAGGTATCCTATTTATTTATCTATAAAACTTTGTATATGTATGTTTGTTGTCTATGTAAACATTTTATAAACACTTTTGTAAGAGAGCTATGAATTACACCATCGTCAATTCCACGAATGGCTTCTATTCCCCTAGATATCAAATTTCCTCCTGAATCGTAATTCAATATCCGAGCTGCTCTTCCATATCTTCGTCTTAATAGTCTGTAATGTCATTTCTTTGGTCAATTCCTCACCTTTGCATTCTAAAACCAACCAGTCTGGAGGAGTAAGCTTTTTATCCTTCATTTCAGCGGTTTTTGAATCAAACTTTTCAGTCAAATAATACAAGATCTTGCTCACTCTGAGCATGTTATGTGAAGTGAGCTTAATTGAGCTTTCCACAACTGGCAATTTCTTAATCTTCTTCTGTACCTTGCCTCCAATCTTCTTGTCAGGAGGCAAAGAACCATAGTCACATTCCAATAATTGGAATGCAATCTTTGGTACTTCCTTATGAGGATATCTGTTATAAAGGACTGGATGTCCTATCCACCTTGGTAAATTGAGTCTGAGGTCATTGATGAGACTTGAGCCACCACCTTTTGGATCAATATTCAGGATATCTGACAACTTGAAGCTGCACAAATCACGATAATTACCTAAATCAGGTGAATGCTCAAAGATGATAATCAAGAGATCCAGAGGAAACCTTTTAGCTGGTATAAGTGGAGTATAAATGGCTTCCTGACTAAAATTTTCGTCAACGGTGGGATCTATGTAGTCCACTTTTAATACAGACTCAACAACCTTTGCTTTACTAGCGTTATACCCGGGATGATTATACCTATCCCAATATATCTTTTTATTTGTCTGCAACAATCTCATTAGCGAATTCTCATAATTTACTCCGGTTGAAGTCAAAGTATTCGATATAGACTCTTCGTTGAAATTAAGGAATTCCGCAACAGGATTTTCTGATACATTCAAGTCACGGACACTTGTATTGGTAGATGCAGCAGGACTTGGCTGTTGTGATAAGTTGGCCAAACTCGTTCTTGAAGGCTTCTTTCCAAAATATTTTAATCTTCGTATGCTGCTAGATACAGAGCCTGTCTCAACTGGATCATCAATAGGAGTTCCATTCAAATTCCTTCTATTCATTTTCAAGAGTCTTAATTCTTCACGAATTTGGGCATCAAACTCCCACTCATATAATGCGTATTGATGGAAGATAGAAAGTAAGAAAATTGCTCCGACTTGGAACCTATCATCATCTGTGACTTTAACATTATTTTTCGGAATCGCTTTATTATCTGGATGATCTAAGGCTAAGAATGGGTAACTTCTAACCAAATCATCATAGTAAACTTCAACGTTTAAATAAGAAGACTCTTTTATCGTTACCAATAGTTTTCCTGCCTTGATTTCAACCTCGCACCAGTTGTTGAGAGTGTCTTGAGTCATGTAAGTCTGGAAGATATCATCCATTTCCTTTAATCTTAAATCCAAATCTTTGCTGTTCAGCATCAGAAGCTTACTCGATGCACTTTGAGGAAAAGTTTTGATCTCTTTGCAGATAAGAAGATCCCATATCTTGATATCTCCATTAATGTAAAGGACTAATAATTGTCTCTTATTATTGAAAGTTCTCTTCGAAATGATGCTCTTTGGTGTTATTTTAATCTCTGATACAGGTTTCAAGTTGAAAGGAATAATGGAAATTTGCTCTGCAGGGATTGGGTTTAATAAAATCTCAACGGGGGTTTCGTCTATATATCTTTCATCATGGTCAAGGATATCTTCGGATATTTTAAAAGGCTTCTGGAGATGTACACTTTCTGGTGGCGGTTCGAAATCTTCTTTAAATGTGTTTATAAATTCTTTTGACGGGCCTCCATTCACATTCAAAAACATGGAATTATATTCCTCGTTATCGCTTTCTCTGGTCTCTCTATCATTGTCAACCAACATATCCGTTGGTGGTGTGCCAGAGTCAAACAAGTTATGGTTATGTGCTGAAAACGTCGACTGCAAGTCAAAGTTATTGATGTTGGTGTCCATGGAAAGATGACTAATGAGGTCATAGAAGTCCGAATTCAAATCATTCTGATCACTCAGTCCAGCATTTGCACTGTCTTCGGGTGCCAAACCCGAGGCGATGTCGTCATTGATCTGATTTTCTCTATTAATGGAATAGTCCAAACAAGTTCTCAAATATTGGTATTTTGACAATTGCGTTGTATCTGGATTCATATAGCGGTTCAATGATTCATAATTTGACGAGAAGATAGTGTTTTCTCCTCCCTCCCAACACAATGACAAGATAGGAGACGATTCTTTCGCAACTACTGTTGAGATTCCAAGCTTCTCGTCGATAAGCAAGTTGTCGTTTGTAGTAAACGTCTCATATCCATGGAATTGATCCTCCAGTTGCACATTGTATGAGAGGAAGGATAAGTCAGTCTTAACGATATTTCCACCCCTGTCACCGGAATAAAATCTCTGGAAGTCGTTACCTTCGTTTTCCAATGACCACACAGGGTAATCATGAAGATCAAAGTTCTTATAGACCTTAAAGTTTCTCAAATCCCATAGCTTAATGGTTGTGTCGGAAGATCCACTCAAAATGAATTGGTCATTCATCAATAAACAACGAATGTTATCCTGATGACCAATCAATCTTCTTATAAATGGTTTCTGGGATCTCTTGTCAAAGATATTAATTGTATTATTTGGACCACCTGTACTCACCAAATTCTCGCTGTTAGCTAATGAATAGATAGAACTTGGTAGTTCCATGGAAGATGAGCGATTGTCAAAGTCTGTAAGAGGTTTGAGTCCAAACAAGTCCCATACGATTACCTTTCCATCTAACCCTCCACTGATTAAATGGTTAGTGCTTTGAACATACGAAATTTTCTTAATATAGTCTGTATGAACATTTGGAAACTTATGAATACCAGAACTGTTGTTGCTAGTGAAGTTGTTGTTGTTACTGGGACTGCTAGAGTCTTGCTCAAAGCCGTCAAGATTTATCAATTTAATGGATAAGTCAGAGGAACAAGAAACCAAGTCGTGATCGTTGTTGATCAACTTAATATCATTTATCCAGTCGAAATGGACATTATAGTTCTGACCAATTGAATATTTACTGATGCCGTCTCTTATGGAGCTCGTTGTATCGATATTACCATTTTCCAGTTCAGAGTCCTTGTTCCACGTGTACAGTAAAGGATTTGATGATATAGATGTTTCCAACTTTAAGATTTTCTCATCTAGATCCTGGTATTCCTCTGCGTAGTAGGAATCATAGTCGTCTCCTTCATTTCCAGGACGTCCACTGAATTTGGTGGCGCCGTACAGTGCCTGCTGTGCCTCTAGCTGTTCTTTTTTATCGGTATCCCACACCTTTATCGTACCGTCACGACCTGCAGTGAATAGCTGGTGTGAGTACGCTGAATATTGAGATGCGTTGATGGGAAGAATATGATTTTCACTATTTGTGGAATCACCAAGGACATAGGAGAATCCCTTTTTCGTAGGCGCTATCGGCTGGACTGTGGGAGACCCTGGCGTAGTCATGTTGTGAAGTTATTTTTTATTGGAATGTATACTTTCTTGATGTTAGCTTGTCGGTATTTTAGATGTAAATTTGGAATTTTTATGTTGCAAAAGGGTAGGTTATCTATCAGTCAATGTCGGCTAGCGATAATGATAAGAGTGATTTTGAGCAAATAAGTGGATACTGGTTGTTGTAGTAGTAAAATCTCGGTTTTTCTTGGTATATTGTGAATTTTCTATGCTGGGTCAACTACAGACTTGATCAGTAGAGCATTGGATCGATGCCAGAAGCGAATGGTGTGGCTAATTTAAAGAATCGTGGTGGTTCGGCACCGGTAATGCGGAGTTGTAAGTCAGCGGTTAACGGTTCCACAGGGACAGTAAAAGCAGCAATTTACTGGGATTTTTCGGATTTTCAACGGATCCCCAGGATCATACACTATAACCCGATATTTCTCAGTCCGAATAAGCCAGGATTTCTACGTAGTTGTCCTCCAGGTCTATTCTCCACTGTGTCTTTGCTAAAGAAGCAGAATAGTGAATATTGAAATTTCGGTGTTCTCACGTTTTTTGGTTTTTCGCCGTTTAGCGGGAGGAGCCGAGTGCGACGGAGGGGTACGGAGGGGTGGTAGAGAGGAGGGGCGTTAGGGAGAGTGGTGGTGGTGGTGGTGGTGGTGTAGGGAGGAAAAGAGTAGGGAGAAAAGTGAGTGAGAGACTGCGTGATGGAGCCAGAGAGTGGAAGAGAGAGAAAGCGGGAGAGTATGGTTTATGATGATGATGATGATGATGATGATGATGATGATTTACTAGATGGAATAGATACGACTAGATACGAATATATTGGATTTTGATAGAATGGAATTGAATTGGTAGTAATAAAACCCTGTAGAGTTGTAACAGTTATATGTGCTGAAAATTGCCGTTTGTCACCAATCTTTCCTATTCACTGTGAAGAAGGTGTGTGGAGTGATGAAATGAGCATTAGTGTTTTACGGAATTACTATGAATTTACAGTGAGAACTCGTACGAAGCGCTCGTACGGCACCAGGCAGAGTAGAGAGACACAACTCAGGACGGATACAAAATGTGAATGTGGTAATAGCAATTAGAATGAAAATGAATCAGAATGAATGAAAATGAATTAGAGCGAGAGAATGAGAACGAGTATACAAACGGCCCACCAACCCGATAACGACTTTAAAAGTGGCTACACCAGTGGCTTCTGGCGGTCGCCGTAACTACAATCACGCCGAGACCGAGAAAGTATCTGCAATGGAAGTAACGAAAGGAACAATGTACTG
Source organism: Scheffersomyces xylosifermentans (assembly GCF_036884685.1). Classification (NCBI taxonomy): domain Eukaryota; kingdom Fungi; phylum Ascomycota; class Pichiomycetes; order Serinales; family Debaryomycetaceae; genus Scheffersomyces; species Scheffersomyces xylosifermentans. The sequence goes on from NW_027042943.1 coordinate 315,102, forward strand.
AGATACTGTAGTGCAATATCGTCAGAATCCCACAGTAGTGAGCGCCGCCGTGATAGCCGAACCAGAACGGATGTGTAGCGAGAGAGTAGAGTCAGGAGATGAGGAGTGGGCCAACGAGTGGGGATAGTTGTAGCCTGAAGTGTAGTGAGTCAGCGAGAGGAGTAGCAGAGGATACATTAAAAAGAAGGAGTGGTTATTAAGGAGTAGGCTTAGTTTTACGTCCAAGGCTTTGATATAATTACCGATGAAGACAAACACATATATCATTGGTAGTCGATTGTTTTAGAGAGAAGGAGTAATTGGTAATTGGTAAGCAATTCAAAAACGTAGAAGCAACAGTATACTTCCAAGTAGAATAAATATGAAATCATTAAACCAACCAATAAATAAATGAAAAATCAGCAGAAATACTTCATTCATCTTCAAGTAAAATCAACCAAACAATACTCAAAGAATTATATGTAATGCTACCACATAAATTACGGTACAACTCTTGAACATCCACACTTCACTTTACTTCACTTCACTCTCTTCTCTACACTTCACTTCACTACATTCTCTCCTTCCCCAACCCTATTCACATTACATCATCCCGCGTAACTGTAACCCAACTAATCTCATCTCCAACAATCTCCAACAGCCCCCGAAGATCTTCTCTCCACAAAAACTGTCCTATCACAATGGGGAAATGGCCCCACCACATTGTTCTCCCTGAATACTATCGTTCTTAGCGGCAATTTGCTCCCATCCTCGTGTCCCTGGCACACAAATCCAACGGTGTAAATTGTGCCAATTTTGGCATTTTAATGTCATTTATGACAGAACTGTAGGGAGACTACTACTTTCGGCCTACCACCCTCACTTTAACTATGAGACTATATATTCTTAGTCCTATTACTTTACTTAAGTATAATTCCATTATGTCACTAATTTGAGTTCTTGGGACATTCCAATATCCGATAACATACAACGCCAAACTCCCCTCTTTCTCCTATCTAAAGCAACAACATATCTGTGTTCTACTTCTACTTCTACTTCTACGTCTACTGTATCACTGCTGCTTTGTGGGATCGGTGTGCATGGAGTGGCGACCAGTGCACTCCACTACACATACGCAGAATCTACCGTTAGCGCTAGCGAGAGCTGTTAGGGAAAGAAAGTGAAAAATAGGACTTGGAATAAGGGACGTAGAAGAATGGAAATGAAGTAAAGAAAACACTTTAAACCATTGTAGTTATTCTAGATCGTATCAGAAAGATTTCTTCTTTAACTAAATCCAGTCTTTTTGAAATGCCTATAGATCTTCACAAAGAAGAGACCATCTCCCAATTGAAATCAGCAGTGTACCTCATCGTCGCAAAGATGGTAGAGGAACAACTCGCTCAACAGGCCAAAGAAACTCCCAATGAACTGCCTGTGGTGGCGACACCGACATTCATAGCTTCATTGGTGGAATTGGTATATAATCAGTTGATCAATCTCGGAGAAGACTTGGAATTATTTGCTCAGCACGCTGGACGTTCTATCATAAGACCTGATGATTTATATATGGTGACGCGAAAGAATGACGTGTTGACCAGATGCTTAAAAGAGATCGAAGTTCAAATACAAGAAGAAAGCTCGAGGGCAAGCACAGATAATGATTAATGAGATGGAGAGTACTTCTTATTGAGAGAATTTACTTATTGTATTAGAAACAATGAGAGGGGTGTTCGCTTCCTTACAACAGATTATCAACAACAGGGCTTGTAGAGCAAGAAACAGCAGATGCACATTAGTTAATGGTAATTCTAGGAGCCAAATGTGTTCCTTTGCTCGTGTATGTTACATAGGGTCACCAAAGGCACGTCGAGAGATAGGTTTATGTAATATTCTTGGACTATCTAGCTATCTGATAGAATAGTTGGGAAGTATTTGACTAGGATACTAGGTTACGTGACAACAATCCATCTAGAAGATAGATAAAGAAAACCTCACTTAACTTCATCACCATCACCATCCCCATCAAGCTCACCATCACCCTCACCCTCATCATCACCAATCACCATCCCCATCAACTCTCCCCAAATGATGATTCACTTCAAATCATGGCAAAAAGTGCCTCTTGTAGATTTTTCACTCAAATCATAACTCCGATCGTACATACATCCACTTAACATTTAAGTGCATACATACGTTTATATATAAATTTATACATAATTTATACATACATACACATAATAATAATATTAATACAGGCAGCAAACTTACTACCGAAACTGTAATGCCACTGGTGATTTTATCCAGCCATATCCATAGCAACCACCAGCAAACCCTACTTAACTCCTACTAATCGTCGTCTTTTATCCTTTCTATGCACCACTCTATTTCCACTTCATTGATACATTACTCACACACGTTACACACGTTACACACATAACACACGATCTCTATTTCCACCCCTTGGCTCCCCATTCTTCCATTCAACATCTATTCCGCGCCAGTAGCCAGCCCTATTACATTTCCTTTTTGGGAAAAATGATTATTCGCGTCAAAAAAATTGTTTTTACGTGTAAAAATAACGTGTAGTCTCTGCAGGAAAAATTGTCACTGTGTGATTTTGGCGTCTAGCATTCGAGATGGAATATATAGCAACTAGTTACTTTGATTCCTTTAATGATCTAGATATTTGCTTAGACACATTGGTACGTAACTGGTGAAGTTCAGTCGTGACATCAAAAGAAGAAAAGTTTATCGTTTTTTCACACACAAGGACTCCATAGAATTGATGAAAAAATCAACTATTGCCCAATTCCAAGACTCGCAATTAGATGCTAAATCAGACTTAACCATGGATTCCAGTTCAAGAATCCTAAAAGATACCCTGAACATCGAGATTCCGACAACTCCTCATAGAAAAAGAGCTAGAGATGTATCGAGCCAGCTTCTCACTCCTTCGAGTTCATCGCCAAAAAAGCATAGACTTGAATCAAGTATCACCAGCTCGAGAGAAGGTGTGAAGAAATTAGTGTTCTCCACTCCTCCATCGACTCCAACCAAACCCAAGAAAACCAGCGTATATTCAAGTGCCAAAGCATTGTTTCAAAGAGGTGGATCTCTCACAAATGGCTTGGATATCTCGCACTTGACGGGAAGAGAAAAGGAAGGAAACTCGTTGAACGAGTTCTTCCTCTCAAACATCAAAAACAAGACCTGTGGGAGTTTATACGTATCAGGCCCACCAGGAACTGGAAAATCAGCACAAATTAACGTGTCTGTGAACTATTTCAAGAGCGCTTATGGCAACTCCAAGCAGTTGGATAAACAGGACATCGTCAAGATTGAGGGCTCAAGAGTCAAATTCATCAATATAAACTGTATGGCCATTAACAGCCCAGAACACATTTTTCATGAGGTGTACTCTCGTGCTGTCGGTACATTGTCGATTTCAATGCTCAGGAAGAAGACTTCCGATGACTTCTATGAATTATTGCAGTCCAATCTGGAATTGGATTCAATTGTAGTTGTATTGGATGAGATGGACTACTTAATTACAAGAGATCAGCAGATTCTCTTTGAATTGTTCAATTGTGCTTCAACCAAATCCCAACAGTATAGAACCAAGTTAGTGTTAGTTGGTATTTCCAATGCTTTGGATTTAACTGACAAATTCTTGCCCAGATTAAAGAGAAATGGATTAAGTCCTGAATCTGTACAGTTCTTACCTTACACTGCGGACCAAATCAGACAAGTTATTACCTGCAAGTTGAATTCTTTAAAGTACTCAACTGGGGATCTTAAGGAAACTCCAGGTAATATGAACGGAGTGTTCCCTTTGTTTCACCCTGCTGCTATCCAATTCTGCTGTAGAAAGGCTGCATCTATCACTGGTGATTTGCGTAAAGCTTTTGATATCTGCTACAAGAGTATTGACTTGCTCGAGCAAGGTCTTGTACAGAAGGGAGAGGACCTAAACAAATACAATATCGACAATTGTCCTAAGGTTCTTATTTCTCATGTCGCCAAGATTTGCTCCTCGTCGTTTGGTGATAACTCGTTAACCAGGTTGACCAATTTGAACTTGCTCCAAAAAGCTGTGTTGTGTTGTTTAGTCAACTACCAAGCCAAGAATATGTCTTCTACTGACGATTTAAATGTCAATTCATTCTTTGACTTCTACGTCAAGCACTCTGCCAATAATGTAGATAAACTCCTTGGAGTTTTGAAAAAAGGAGAGTTCTTAGAAATCCTTTCTGCATTAGAATCCGCCTCGATCATCAGTTTATCTGATAAGAAAGAATTGAGAAGATCGAATAAGAACGTTTTCAATGTTGATATTGGAAACAAAGGCATCCAGTCGACGGTAGCTTTTGAAGACTTAGTCAAAGCCATTGGTGATATAGGAGTCTTAAAGAGGATTTTGCATGGAAACTAAGAATGTGAGATTCAAAGAGAATTCATAGAGCCAATTTCTTCCGCCCCAAAATTTATATTCTGATGTTCGAGTACATCTAATTTGCATTAACATCGTGATAAGTTGTTTTATCACGGTCCCAGCCATACCGCTACCTATAACCACCTGATTTCATATATGGAATTACATTCAACCCCTTTATTGCATATTTCTTCCTTGCTGCTTGATCATGGACTACGTTATGATCATCGCTGCAGCTCATAATTATAGATTCTAGACTAGTGTATATACTGTATCATTACCAAACTCAAAATTGCATCATACTATTATTAAGTTTTGAATTGTAGTCCAGATTTGAACGTAGAGGGCTTTCAATTATAATTGAAGAGATGTTGGGTGGTTAGTGAAACACTAACAATATCTATGATAACAAATATTAGATTTACATAACCTCCCCTTCATGCTCTATTTTGCGACAGCTCAGTAATACAACTCTCACGAATACTTCTCTCACTAATAATAATGCTCAGTAATATAATTCTCACTAATACTACTCTCACTTAAACATGCTAACTTACTGCTTACCTAACTCTCTCACTACTCACTTAACACTCTTACTACTCACTTAACTCTCTTGCTTCTCACTAATACTACACTCATTATTCACCGGTTACTTACTTAACACTCATTCTACTTACTCTCTTACTACTCACAAATACTACACTCTTCTCACTCAACACTCTTACAACTCACAAATACTACACACTTAACAAGTCTCTCCTCCCGCTTCTTCTCTCTTACCACCACCTCTCTTCTCTATTTTCTCTCTTGCCCACCACTCACTCTTTCACTCTCACACTCTCTCCAACCACCCAGCCAACTCACACACCCACCAGTTCGCTTACGTAAGCCCTCAAACGCTCATAAAAAATCCAAACCCTCAAAGAAAAAAAAAGGAATTTGGTCTCGAATGGTTTTTAGTTACAACCGGTTATTCCTTTGCAAACATCATCTTGCAAGCGGTTATACCAGCATTTCCATCGCCTCTAGGCATACCATACCTCACTCAGCACCAGCTTGAGCCTCGTAAAGATTCATTTTCTCGGAAAACCACCGGCGGTAACATCCCTTTGGCGTTCGAGAAGCGAGTCCTCTAAAGAGGCTTTTAAACGTACCACTACAACAGGGGCATCGAAACAACCACAAATTGGCACTGGCGTCATCATAGAAAGAACAGGATAGAGTAGCTAGTTGAATTTTGTGGAAGTACCTTTGTCAGCGCTTTTTGTCGTATTGATTAAGCCGTAAAATACCACTTTTAAGTCTGACCAATAGAACTGGCTGATTACCTATACAACCCCTTTACACAGAAAGCTACACATTTCACACCACCAGTACCATTATTTCATCCGGAAAAGCTGTTATTTAATATCCAATCAATCTCCTGAGAACCCTTCACATACACATCTTGCCATGTCAGGAAGAGGCCCACCAGCGTCTCGCTACAATGAGCGAAACGAGTATACAGACTACGGCAAATCTCGAAGGAAGAACTTTTATTCACCGAATACAGCATCCCGCCGTGACTACAAGAGCGGTGGAAATAGTGGCGGTCCAGGTTCGTCGTCGCTCTCGCATTCTAAGCTCAATAATAATAATAATAATAGTAGTTCCAATGATGGAAGTATACCGTCTTCGCTGTCATCTATGGGTCACTCAGTAGGGTCCAACTCGCTTTCAAGGAGTGGTTATAACGCTGGAACTGGACCAAATGTGCGAGATAGTCGAAATTATGGCGGCAGCCAATCATATGGTTCATATTATGGCACATATGGATATAACAATAACTTCCAAGGAGGTAGCGGTACCAATCCGAATAGCAATCCCAATAATCCAAATAACACCAGTAGTAATAATAACAACGACTTCTACAACTCATCCTGGCGTTCAGATAGAACAAAGTCAGGAGATTCCCGTTTATCATCATCCAACAAACCAACACTCTCCACTTATAACGCACGCATGTTTAGTAACAATAACAATCCTAATGACAATAGAAAAGAGAAATACGACCATCCATATTCTCAATCAGAAGCTCTGGCGAACTCTTTAAGTGGAGGAAATCTCAAATGGAAATCAAACGCATCATCATATAATTCCAATAAAGTGCCCATAGCTAGCAATAGAAGCCTGTTGTCGGGCTCTGCGGGTTCCCGTTTTTCTGCCAAAGATAGAATTCGTGGCCCTTCTTTCAGTGGATCATCAGCATTAGTAAATAGTGGAAGTGGGACTGTAGCAAGTGCTAATAATACCAGTCTTGGACCTGTGGGAGCTGGGAAACGAGGTGATACCTATTATCCTGGTTCTGGACCAAGAAACCCGTACTCTCCTGTTACGTATGCTTCATCATCGACTTATGGCTCTCCTATATCATCCGCAGTGAAGCCTACTGATCGCTTCCCGAATAAAGCATCCGATAGAGACTACACCAAACCAAGAAGCGTAAGCGGCAGTGGAAGCGCTGTGACATATGATGAGGAAGACACTATCAGTGAACTCAGAGATAGAGACAGAGATAGCGATAGTACTGAAAACGAAAAGTCTCTCGGTTTGAAGAAAGAATCCAGTGATGATTATTCGCCTTCTCCGGGTATTTATGACACACCAACTACATCTAACGAGAAACAAGAGACGGAAAAAGCCATGGAGTTCAATGAGATAGAAAGAAAAGATGAACTACTTATGAAGAAAAGTACAGATTCCAGAGAAGAACTGGATGAAATAGATGTCGATGAAGAGCAAGATGATGATGAAGTAGCGGATGATGAAGTACAAGATTTTGATAAAACAAAGGAGCAAGATGACATAGACGCTGAGCGGGAGAATGAAACAAAGAGTCCACTTGTAGAAACAAAGGTCGACAATATATCGCCAAACAAAGCAGAGGTAAAACAAGAGGTGACCAAGATTGATGTCTCCAATGAAATTTGTTACCCTGAAGGATGTACCTACCCATTGACCCGTATTGAGTCTGAATATAGAGACCTTGAGTTAGAATTCACTAAAGAGGTGAATAGCGACAAAAGTTCTGAAATACTAAAGTACTCTTTAGTGGAGCCCGTTAGTGATTTCAATGATTATCCCTTCTTTTCCCGAACTTTTGCCAAATTTATAAAACAGCGGCCCTCGCTTGTAAACTCATTAAAGACTAGGAACAAAGCTCTTCGTCGTAAACAGCTCACTCTTTGGAATGAATATACTAAAGGTATGGGGCGCTGGGAGCTTGAAAGACTTAAGATGGACCAGCAATTACGCTTGCTCCATCCTGCTGATGATGAGATGAGGAGAGAAATTGATTCTAGCGACAATAAGAAACAGAATCAACCACAATTCCATAACGACATACCCAGAACAGGAGGTTCTACGAGCGGATCCGGCAACGTATCAACTACAAATGTTAGTACCGAGGCGGTAGCTGCTTCTGTTTCTCAGCCAGGGAATAGACGAGGTAGAAGACACGGCGACTTAGTAACAACTGAAGCTGAATTTCAAGAAATTTTGAAGTCTCTTGGGCAAGAGCAGGATGAAGATCCAATTGTAAAGGCAGAAAGAGTGGCAGCAAAGATTCCACCACTCATACTTGATCCAGTATTGAGAAATGATGTGAAGTTCATGGATGCCAATAACATAGTTCAAGACAAAGAAGAATGGGCCAAAAGAGTAAAGACTGACTTTATTAACAACTTCTCGCCAAGGGAGCATGAGCTCTTCTGTGAGGGATTCTGTTTGTTCCCAAAAAGATTTGGTGCTATTTCAAGACATATGGGTAGCTTGAGAAGCGCTTCTGATTGTGTGATCCACTATTATATTACTAAGAAGGCCGTCAATTATAAGCAGTTACTTGTTCAGCACAAAAAGAGAGCAACCAAAAAAGCGGGTCGTCGTGGAAGACAGCCTCGTTCCAGAAATGTCTCACAAACACAGACACCGGTGACTACACCGGGTACAGAAGTGGCCAACATACTCACTGACGTGGCATTGGAAGCTAAGACTGGAGTATTGCCTAATGCCCTCCCGCTGGAGCCCTTTACGGAAGAATTATTCACAGAGACAGGTCGTAGAAAGAGAGCAGCAGCTCCTGTTTTCGAAGGAAAACAGAAGAAGCCCGACTCTTCTAGTAGTACCTCCACCGTCTCTGTCACTACCGTTAACAACGGTAGTTCTAATATTATCAGTGAAGATGGCAAAAAGATTGACAGCGATACAGATACGCCACCAAAGAAGAAGGCACGTAGAAGGAAGGAGGAAATTACTGAAGCTTCTGCTACTGGTGTTTTCCAAGTTCAATCGAATGGAAGCGTAGATCAACAGAAACTCGATGAATCTGAAAGGGTTGACAGTTCGGAGAAGAACACAAATGACGGTCAACAGCAGAATGAATCGGGGGTTGAAGGTGACAATAAAGAGCGCCGTAGGACAATATCCTCATATTGGAGTATTACGGAAGCAACGATGTTTCCGCATTTGTTAAAGGAGCATGGAACCAAGTGGACAACAATTGCCGACAAGTTGACTACCAAGACCGCTACAATGGTTAGAAATTATTTTCAGAGGAACTCTGAGAAAAATGGTTGGAATAAACTTGCGGAAGAAGCTGACCAGAGACTTGAAGCAAAGTTTGCTGCTGTGTTGAATCCAAAAGAAGGTGGCTCTGCAGAGTCCTCACCACAAGTTACAGAACAAGAAGAGCAACAGTCTCAACAACATCAACAGCCCCAACAGCCTCAACAGTCTCAACAGCCCCAACAACAACAGCAACAGCAACAGCAACAACAGCCGCAAGTTCGTACAGAACACCAGCACCAAGTGGAACAACAGCGCCATATCCAACAGCCTCCTCCAATAGTGGCTGCTGTACAGCCTGCGCCTATAGTTGGGCAGTACATTCCTATGGGAACATTTCAACATGCTCCAGTATTGGGTGAAACTCAATTACCGCGAGTCGTTCACAAACCTCACGTTGGACCATCAATTAGCTCTTTATTGTCTGCTGATGTACCTCCCGTAAGTGTAGAACAACAACCTGCTCCTACCCAGTACCAACAACGTTATCAGCAACCACAATTCCCATATCAACAGCAGCAGCATCAGCAACAGCAGCATCAACAGCAACAGGTTTACCATGCACATCAACAAATATACCCGCATGGAAGCCAAATAAAGACGGAGCATCGCTATCCTCAAGATGCGGTTGTTTCTTTGCCACCTGTGCGTGCAACTCCGGTTCTGGCTCCTCACAAAGCCTCAATTATGAGCTTGTTGAATTCAGACTCTAGTCCTGTCAAGCCGGAGCCGGTAGCCAGGTCGATACTTCATGTTAATGCACCACGCAAGAACAGCCTTCACGACTTGTTGAACTCGCCCTCTTCCGAGCCTAGCTTCAAGCCACCTGTTGCGCCTACTAAGAGAAATGGCATCGCCAGCTTGCTTTCTGCTGACCCTACTCCATATGGCTCTTCCAACGGAAATGGAAATAACGATCAAAGCACCAATTAATGACGTACTGTAATTATTTATTCATTTCTTCTGGTATGTATTAATATAGTTAGAACCAATAAAGCGCTCCAACCATGTACATTATGATAATTCAAATATTGGTGTTAGTGTAGTATTAGAAGTTAACTTCGTCTGGTATATTCAATATGATATAACCTTGCAAGTATACTATTTACATACCGTATACATACATTGTCAAGAAATATCAGGGAAATACCATACAACCATGTCCATTATACATCAAAAAAATATAATTAGCCATTTATCACATAGACATTTACCATAAAGACATTTAATATCATACATCGATTTACTATATAGCAATTTACCATATACCATTTAATATCATATATCCTTTTAGTATCATATACCCATTCCATATCATATACCCATTTCATATAATATACAATTTATCACAATATACCCATTTATCACATACCCATTTATCACATACCCATTTATCACCATCTATAGAATCACTCATAAACCCTCACCACTAACTATACATAGTTATGGCCAACAACGCTACCAATCAACTTCCATTTCTCGATCTGCGCTACCATCTCGACTCCCTGTGTATAGCAAAGGTCGTGTTCGTGACCAAGAAATTTTTCAGATTGAACAATTCTGATTTTAATGGTACGAAACCAGTCGTTGGATTAGTTTGTTGTTAGACGGTAGATTATCTTGGTAAACGTGGTTGGAATGAGACAATTCTCGGCAATAAAGGGATTGAGAATCCCCAGCAGGAATTTCTCCAAGTTTTCGGCCAGACTCCAGGAGCAAATAGACGCTAGACCAGTGATATCTGAGTCTTTACGTGCAAAGATAGAAAAGAACAGAACTAGAATAGCGATCCAGGCCAACGTTACAAAAGCCGGATTGAACAACTATGAATACGAGAGAAATAGAGTGGTTCCCACTCTCAAGACTTTCTTTGGCGGAAACCCCGTTCATGATGAGAACATGAACGTATTAAATGCTATATTAAGGAAGTACATTAACCTTCCTACTAGAGTACTTTCCGACGAAGAACTCCGTAGTAACAAGTTCATTTCGTTCGAAAACTACAAGAATTTGACCCAGTCTGGTACTAGACTTAAGGATATTCACTACAAGGAGTTGACCAACATTTTGCATAGATTAAGAACTATTGACCATGAGTTAATGCCTAGAGAAGTTACTGAAGTGTTGGAGAAGTACAGAAGTACCTCCAATGACTTCACTGGAGCCGCTAAAAAGCTCAAGACTTTGGATGAATTTGGAAGAGCATTCGGAAAGGCCAAGAGAAAGGTTTCGAGAGCACAGGTTTACTTAACAAAGGGTACTGGTGAAACATTGATCAACGGCAAGTCCTTGATCGAGTACTTCTCCAAGGACACAGACCGTAAGAAAATAGCATATCCATTCCAGGTGATTAGCCAGGAGGGTCAATACAATATCTTTGCCACTGTTAGTGGTGGTGGAGTAACTGGCCAAGTGGAGTCAATTATGTACGCCATTGCCAAGGCATTGGTCGTTACCAACCCTTTGCTCAAACCCAGATTATCAAAGGCTGGTTTGATGACCAGTGATAGCAGAGTCGTTGAGAGAAAGAAGCCAGGTAAGGTCAAGGCCAGAAAGTCGCCAACGTGGGTCAAGCGTTGATGTGCTTGTGTATATATATTTAACAGCACAATCATGTACATATTAATTAATGAATATCTCATTCCATGATCATTTCCAAATGAGACTCTAGGGTTTAAATCAATTGTAATATATGGCTACGAGATCATTGAAAGACGTTTGTTTTTATACATGCATTCATATTTCTATATCAAGGTTGCTTTGCATCTTGATACTTGAAAGTCTAGATAGGGGATCATTTATAGATATTAACTACGGAAGGTATCCAAGTAAGAAAGAACATCTTCCAACTCACCCTTCTCGTATTTAGCAATCTTTCCCTGGAAGGAAGCACCCTTTCCTCCACCTTTCAAGTTAGTAATTTTCTTCTTCAATTCAGCCTGGATTGTCTCTGCTTGAGGTCCTACAATCTTGACCATACCACCGGTTCCTGAAGGGTAGTCTCCGTTTAACAAGACAACAGTCTGTTTGTCTGAAACATTGACTCCGGCTTCTTTGTTGGTGTTGATCAAAGTAGTCAACTCCTTTTGAACCAAAAGCAAGAAATCTGCATTGTTGTCTGCTCTGTAAACGTAATCGACAGTGGCAGAATCAGAGGTCTTAAATCTGTTGAAAATTCTCTGAGCTTCGCCATTGGCGATCTCCTTAAGCAAGTTGGATTCCCTAGAAAGAGCCTTTCTATAGTTCAGGTTCAAGACTGTAACCTTGTCTACGACTTCTTCAATTTGACATGATAACACGTTACCACTAACATTCTTCAACAATTCGTGTTGTTTGCTCAAATACTTGTAAACTCTAGCACCACAGATGAAGTATAACCGAGAGTGTCCTCCTCTGACACTTACCTGATGCAAAAGTGACATTGATTGGATTTGAGCTGTAGATGATAAATGAGTTCCACAACATGGGTTAGCATCCAACTCGCCAATTTTCACTACTCGGATGATACCTTGAGACAAGTCGTAATCATCAGGAATGTGGGACGTATCCAATTCGCCACCATGCTGGTCTGGGGTAACTACCTTAATAGGTAGGCCCTGGAATATAAGATCATTAACTTTAGCATTAACTTCGGCCACGATCTCGTCACTTACTTTCTCTGGCAATTCGATGTAGTTCACAATATCTCCCATAGACCAACTTAAAGTCTCGAGATTGTATGTGTCGAACACAGCAGACAAGAGATGCTGACCGGTGTGTTGTTGCATTAAGTCCATTCTTCTGTCCCAGTCCAAATGCAAAGTCACTTCCGTTCCTGGTTCAACTGGGGCATCTGTGATGTGCAATGCCGTCAACTTCTCTCTTAACACGGTAGTTACATGAACAATCTTGTCGTCTGGCAAGGTAATAGTACCCTTGTCAAAAGGTTGTCCACCTCCCTCGGGGAATAAGATAGTATCCTCCAATTCTACGGCATATTTCACCTCTTTTGGTGCTTCTGGCTCCTTGGACTTCTTATTCTTGTTCTGTTTGTCACGAGAAGTCGGAGGAAGCGTATACTCATAACTAGACACGACGTTGGTCTTGAATGTCTTCAAAAACGAGTTTTTTTGGCAGGCCAATGCCCCTACGATAGTTGACGTTGCTGTGGTCATCTTAGTAAACTTACAAACTTACAAACACACTAAAACACTACAAACTATTGCAAATCTCTTCCAATCAATAGCAATAGGAATGCAAAACGGAAATTGAAAAAAATGAATAATTCCGTTATCAGAGCCGCATGAAGACAGCTCACGTGACGTGATTATGACATATTATCTGCCGGGTTTACATTGGATGGATTTTTTGACATGTTGGTGAGTCGTACGTTAATTGGCATAAGATTACACGGAAGAAGTGAAGAATGTTTTTGGGGATCATTGTTGTAGAAGCGAGATTCCTTGGATGCCATTGGCATTGGCATTCGATTTAATTTCTTTTTTTTTGTAAATAATATTGGGATCAACCAGTGGGATTAGTAGTACATGTAGAGAGGCTGTAGGTAAAGGGGTCGAGGGCTGTTTGGCTTAGGGCTTTAAGCGACTGTTTTTTTGTTGTTTGGGTCAGGTTATTACTGTCAATCTCATAAAACTCGGCTAATTGTTTTATGGAGCTCCGTGAAAAAGACAACAGCATCAGTTTGTATTATTTCACCTCTCTCTTTTCTTATATCCAACAAGAAGTAGCTCTGAGAATGGTGTATATTTTGCAGTCAAATTTTGAATATACCATTTGTATAGGTAAAATTGCAAATTATGGCTATATACGAGTAACGGCACATACATCAAAAGAGTGCTGCAAAACCTAACGCCATATCATTTCAGAAGTTCTATTCATTTAATTGGGTATCTAGCTAATGTTTAAAGTCGAATATCTATTCACTTTCTTGTGAGAGTGAAACCAAGTACAATCGAAGATGCTAACACGGCCAAGGCGCCAGAAATCAACAACTCATTAGAAATACCATCAACAATGGTGTTCTTGCCACGCTTTTCATTTATAAGCTTGATATTCTCAATAGGAGCTTGCTCGTGTGGATTGTGAACATAAAGATCAGCCTTATCGTTATCTAAACGCATATTGATTGCAATGCATTCTTTCAAATCGCTGTCAGAAGTGATAGAGACAATGTCTCCTTCATCATCGACATAACTGATAGCATAAACCTCGCCTTCGTCCTCAGACTTCGACACTCTTAAGAATTCAAAATCCTTGGGATGCAACTTGGCGTCAATTAAAGTTCTCAACTTCAGGATTCCTTCACTTGGTCTTAATGATATACGATGCACTCTGCCGCCAATTGCTGGAGAGGTGAATTTGAAAGTGAAAGGCAAGTTTTCTTCTGGTTGAGCAGCAAGAGCTGATTGTCTGTATGGCTTTGCTGGCGATTCCACGTGAGAAATAGAATCCGATGGTTTAATATCCACGTTAAAAGATTGAAATTCAGAGGCTGTTACATCAGGTGCACTTCCAGTAATGGAATCAGAGTGGACCGACTCAGTGTCGTCATCATCCAAAGATGTCCAGAATTTATTCCAAGCTGGACCCTCTGAATCTTGTTGTTGCATAGGAGTTCCTTGTTCAGTGTAGTCTGCTGATTCAAGCTGTTTGATCTGAGCTAAAGTGGCGTAGGTCAACTTCAAGACTTCAACAATACCAATGATGTCATTTTGATCACCAACAACAGGCAAATTTAAATAATGTCCTTCAAACATCTGTCTAAGAGCCTGTTGGATAGGCAAAGTGACTTTGGCCACATCTGGTTGAGGTGTCATAACTCTAACAATTGAACACTTCTTTGGGTCTAATCCGGCGGCAATGACTCTTAAAACGACATCCTTGGAGGTGAAAATTCCGGTGACTTCGTCGTTGCTATCTTTCACAAGCACGGCGGTGGTTCTGTTTTCCTTCATTTGTACAGTAGCTTCATAAACTGTCGACTTGACGTTAGAGTACACTGGGGTGGTATTAGCGTCCAAAACAGAGTCTAATGTTGGTCCGTTCATCTTGTTCTTTAAGTTTTCAAAGTATTGAAATACTTGCATTGGTTGTTGACCTACACCCATCTCGGAGTGAACCGAATCCAAGGCCTCATAAAGCTTTTTGGAAGACGCGTGCATTCTCTCCAACTTCTCCATTTGTTGAGCATAACATTTCGTGATATCCAAAACACCCACGATTTGATTGCTGTCGTCCAAAACAGGTAAGTGTCTGAATCCTCTTTCTACCATCAAGGTCAAAGCTTCAGAAGCTGGAGCATTGGAATTTGCACATTGTGGATTTGGAGTCATAATCTGATCGATAGTGACTGTGGAAGCATTTAAACCAGAGCCGACGATTCTGAACGCCAAATCTTTGGCGGTAAAAATTCCCAAGAGTTCTCCGACATCGTTGACCACCAAGACACAGTTTTCTCTTCTGGCGCTCATTAACTGTGATACTTCGTAGACCGTAGCGCTAGTCTTACAGATAATGGGTTCTGATGGTCTCAATGACAACACTGTACCAGGAATGGCCTTCTTGCTTCTACTAGTTCTTGTTCCAGAGCGTTTCTTCTTACTCAAGTCATTTTCGATCTTTCTTCTGATGGCGTCGTCTCTCTTGGACTGTCTTTTTCTTGATTCCGATACCTGGATGTCTACGGCGGTTGCAGAAGAGCCCGAAACTGAGCTATTGGTCTTTCTAGGCGTTTTAAACGACGACATGGCTTGGTTAAAACAGAATAAAAAGCAGAGTTTTACGTGTCCTAGATCGTATTAACGTCAGTATATCTCTGTTAACGACCTACTTTCCTAGATTCTTAATCTTTTTCTTGCCTTCTCTGTCAAGATCAATTCTAACTGAAAGCTTCAATATTTAATTAAATCGAATCGAGAGAAAAGGTAAACAAAGGCATTCAAAAAGATTTGGTGCAGGAAATCGGGTTATCTGTGAGAGTTGGTAAGTAGGGCTGGTATGGGATAATGTATGGGATACTATAGTATGGTATTGGAGAGTAGGGGTGTTGGTGTGAGTATGAGTAGGGGGTTGGTATGAGTATGAGTGAAGTTGTGTTGTGTCGGAGTTGGTTGATATACTATAGTGTTATATATGTGTGTATGTGTGTATGTATGTATGTATGTATATATATGTATATATGTATATATGTGTATATGTGTATTTTGTTATATATGTATGTATATTGTTATATATATATGTATGTATGTATATATGTATATGTAAATATATAAATATATAGTAACAGTGTTAGTACCTGAGCAAATCACATGAAGTGATGTTTTATTATTTAATATTATCAAAGTGCTTAATGAGACTTTGAGTCTCACAGAGTCACAGAATCGCAACCTCAAAGAATGGCAAACAACGTAGAGGGCTATTGGCAGAGAGTGAGCTATTGCATTCGTGATTTTTCTCTTAGTCCTGGTCATTATCAGTATCATCTAAGGCATTCCTCTCTATTCTATATATCTTTTGTATTTAAGTATTTTAGTATAATCATAATTGTAGTACATAATTCCACATATAAGCCGACTCTCCAGAGATTCTTCGGTACATGTATTGTTACTGTGTTGTGTGTCTATTACTGCTGTATGGATGTATTCTTTTCATACAAACCACCAAATTAGCGAGCCGTCAGCCAAAATTCGTAAATGGTAAAGTGCTACTGAAAAATGTCATGTCATGAAGAAGAACAGATTATCGGTTTATGGAAGGTAATAGCTTCAATTGAAGGATTTGCCTTGAGTATATTCATTCCATAGAGGTAAAGTGACTCTCAGGTATCACCAAAAATTTCAAAACCCACTTCATTTTCTTATAACCTATCTATTTCAGTAATGACCCAGTACAAAATAACTCCCCAATTAGAATCCATACTAAAGGCTTCAACGCTCAACCAAGACACTAAGGATAGAGTCCTTGCTAAAAAGTACATTTCACATACCGATTTGATCAACTTCTACAAAATACATAAGCCAACAGCCACATTCATCGATCTTGTGAAATTAACATCCATGCACATCCCGAACAAGAACGAAAAGTTGGAGGATTATCCAAAATCCAAGCACTTCATCAAGTCGATGGAAAAACTCAGGCTTCAAGAGAAGGAAAAGGAGTATCGAAGGTTAGTTAATCCGAACCCGGAATATTCTACATTATACGAAGAGTCGTATGAAGACGTTCCTATTACTCCAGCACAAGCCCACAAGGAATTGAAAGCTCAAATGACCACCATTGTAAACATCTTGATCAGTGTTGCCAGTGTGGTATATGCCATATGGTACTGGACTGCTTCTTCATGGGGTCTTCAAGACAGTTATAGGATCCTTCTCTGTATTTTCTTTGGATTGTTGGTTCTTGTTGCTGAGGTGGTGGTTTACATGGGATACTTGAATAAGGTTGAACAAGCTCGTATCACTGAGAGAAAGAAAAAGGAGGTGAAGAAGGTGGTGAGGCAGTTGAGTTGATTGTTGAGGCTGAATAATGAACGGTAATGTAATTTATAGTGTATAATAGTTGGCCTATCGGTTAAGGTGAAAGAGGCTGGTAAAGAGGCTGGTAATAAAATCTAAGAAATCTAATAAAAGTCTTATGGTTGTTTTCAATGAAAAAGAGAAGATTGTGGTATTCCCTTTGACCCTTTACTTATGCTGGTATTATACTGGTCGAGATAAGGGGCAGTGAAGGCAATAGTAGTCGTCATATTTAGTGGTTATCTGTAGTCGTCATATCAATTCTGTAGCAGTCCGTTACCTTATTTGTTGCTTTCTTGTCCATTAGACTAACCGTTTCTTGTTGTAGAGCCACTTTTCTCCTATGTCTATATCTGAAGAACCCACATGAGATGATACCCTTTATCATCAACAATCAAATCTCATATCATTCCAAACACCTCATTACTCGTCTTTATAGCTTGTCATAATCTCTTAGTTCGTCACATTAATCCAATGGATCTCCTCATCATATCTCCCACTCCACCGTTACACCTCTTACCTCGTACCTCGTACCTCTTGCGTCTTGCGTCTTACCCCTTACTATTACCTTTCTCTCTTACCTTTATTTCTTACCTTTATCTCTTACCTGCATTGATAGACCTCCTCCCTTTACCTCTTCCCTTTACTTCTTCCTCTTATCTCTATTGACAGACCTCTTATCTCTATTGACAGACCTCTTATCTCTATTGACAGACCTCTTACCTTTATCTCTCACCTCCATTGATAGTCCTATTTACTTCTCCACATTCACTTCGCACCCGCACAAAAAAATTTGCAGCCACCATTTCCTGATTGGTATCGTTGGCCGCGTTGTTTGTAAGGTAACCTTGCAGTGGACTTGTTGTTAAGTGGTGGTGAAGGCGTCTTGACGTGGTGATGTGGTAATGTGTTGATGTGTTGGTGCGTGTGGTACTTTGTAATTTATTAGAGTTTGGATATTTTTATTGACTGCTGATTATATAAATACATCACTGTTTCTCTTGATTTGTTTCAGATTAATTTCTTCTTCTTGTTCCCTTCTTTCTTTCTTTCTTTCTTTCGTCTCACCTCCCCTCTATTATAAGTCATTCTTATAATTCATTCTTATTATAATTCATTCTTATTCATTACTTCTTATTTATTCATTACTTCTTATTTATTCATTACTTCTTATTAATTCATTACTCCCTCGTCATCTTTCCACAATCCACTCTCCACTCTCCACTCTCCACCACCCAATTACCATGCCTTCTGCTCCCACATCATCCACCTTCTCTCTCAAGTCGATCCTCGATTTAATCGTTTATTTCCCCGTCGTTTCCTATCTCATGGGCTTCCTAGAAGACTTCATCATCGACGTGTTGAAAACAGGACCAGTGCCTACTCATGTCGCCTTCGTTATGGACGGAAACAGGCGCTATTCCAAAGCAAAGAACCTTCCCCTAAAGGATGGCCATTCTGCTGGGGCTGAAACATTGGTGTCAGTACGTTTACCTTTCAATTCTACTCCATTCCCCTCTCTTGTTGTCTAACTCAATTATAGGTACTTGATGTCTGTTTCAGATTAGGTGTTGAACATGTTACCGTGTATGCCTTCTCAATAGAGAACTTCAACAGATCTTCTGAAGAAGTCGATACCCTCTTTGGTCTCTTAAGAGACAGACTAAAGCAGATGTCTGAACATGAAGAATCCTATGCAAGACTTAATAAAGTCAGAGTACGGATCATTGGAAATAAGTCGTATATTCCTGAAGACATCCTCAGAGATCTAGATAAGGTTGAAGAAATCACTAAGCAAGCTTCAACGAGAAGAACTCTCAATGTATGCTTCCCTTACACTTCTAGAGATGATATCACCAATTCTCTCAAGAACATAGCAAATAAAGTTGCAACAGGTGAAATCGCTTCCAAGGAGGATATCACACTTGAAATTTTAAGAGAGAATAATTACTTCGGACCAGACGTTCCCTTGTTAGATATTTTGATTAGAACCAGTGGTCACACTAGACTCAGTGATTTCATGCTCTGGCAAGCAAACTATAATTGTACCATTGAATTTGTTAATACATTATGGCCCGATTTCAAGTTCTTTTCAATCACTTCTTTATTGCTTAAGTGGAGCTATTACAAAACCCTCCAGCTTGAAGAGCGCTATATTCAAGGCATCAAAGATGATACAGATTACACCAAACGTATGGAGTTGTTGAAGGATTTACCTCCTCCACCTCCATTTGCTTCTGTCTCTGAGAGATGAACAAATGTTTCTGCTACACTTTTGCTAACTGATATCTTGCTTTTTCATTCTTTCTGCTTCGGTGGATAATTTACATTTATTAGCTCTTTTGTATATACAAGGTGGAAATGCTGGTGGATCTAATTACATGCTTAATTCTCCTCGGCTTCCCTTGCTTGGTCGACAAGTTTCTTGAAAGCCTTCTTTTGTTGTCCTTCCGTCAACTCTTCATTCAAGTAAACATTGGCAGATTGGAAATCTTCCGGTCTCAATACAATGCCATTTGCATTCCTTTCATATACCCATCTCTCTCCTATCACCTTTTCTACTTCATTATATAAATCTTGAACTGTGTGAGACTTCGACACCGCATAGTCGTTAAGGTCAAATCCTAATGACTTTTGTAAAGACTTAGCAAATTGGAATCTGAAGTTCAAATCATGTAAGGTTATGTCTTTGTATTCTGCGACTTGTATTTCCTGTTGCTTTAATGCTTTGTATGTATCGTTGATTATTTTGGAAACACTTTCAGAGTTATAGGTGGCTTCAATGTTCTTTGTTTTGACGACCTGCGATTTCCATTGCACGATCTTGAAGTCGGCCATATCAACTTTTGGATCAAATGGTTTGTAATCTGGTGAGTTTTCTTCACTCAAAATGGTTATCTTGGCTTCTGGGTCCGATTCGAAGTCATCTTGATTCTTGACAATCTCGTCTCTCTTCTTGATTTCCTTCTTACCGAAGAGGTTCTCGAGGAACGGCCTTGGGATACTCGTGCAAAATGTCCTTATAGAAGTGGGACGCACTTGTCTGGCAATTACGCCTCTCACAGGAGCAAACATATCTACAGTACTATGGTATTCTATTGTTTTATATCTTTAAGCTTAGTACTGTTGAAGAAAAATTTGAAAAATTTCTGGTGTAGTAAAATTGTCGCATCGTTAAATGTCGTATTTGCAATGTCGTATTTTTGGTTGCAAAGATTACCCGGCCCTTATTCTCTAGATATAGTCATTATAATGTCTTAATATTGATTGTTTATAGAGTACAATAGACTACAAGGAATATTATTCGTACAGTCGTTGCATTAGATGATATCTAAATAAAGGACATAATGATCGGTGTTCAACCGTTTTGTTGTTAGGGATCAAATTGAGGGGTTAACACCTTATTAATACAGCATTAGATACATTGTTATGCGAGTGAAGTGCTGCGATTAAAGCAACTTCTTTTTCTTTAAGAACATGAATGCAAAAAGTCCACAAATGAGATAGATTCCCATACCAATATTTTGGTCATTTACGACCCCTGGGCTCGACTCCACCGTCTTTGGTGCGGGAACGGTGTCTTCAAAGACCTTCGCCCACTGAACCGCATGGGCATCAAGCTGTTGAACTGGAGCTATAATTTTCTCTGGGACTTGGATGGTTTTGTTTTCATCTACTTCGGCGTTGCTTGGGTAAGAGCGTCTTCTGCGCATTCTGAACAACTTATTCAAACTGCCTGAATTTGAATTTGAATTCTCAATACTGCTTGGTAGCGGAGGAGCTGATGTAGTGATGACGGTGGTGATAAGCGCTGTACTTGGAGTTGCAATGTTAGTTGTCGATGGAGAAGAACCAGGAGATGTGCTTGTTGTTATGCTAACTTCTCCAATATCACACCAACCTCTAACAGGAATACAATTAATATATTTACACCACTTGCAGCGCTGTTCGGGAGCTTCGGTACCTTTGAAGAAATTCTGGATCAAAGTAACGAAGTAAACAATTGCTAAGATCAACGCAATGACTCGAACAGTAGCCCATATCACAAATCTGGTTGCGATTTTATCTTCCCAAGCATATTTTGGATTCCAAGCATTCAAAAATTGTTGCCAAGTGCTAGCATCACCTCTGTATGTAATGATGCCATCTATATATACAAAAAATGGGTCTGGCAAGACAACAATTGCAGTCAAGATTCCCATGGCAAAGCCTCCAATATGACTGAAGTTATCAAGACCAGGCAAAAGACCGAGAACAAGTGAAATGATTATTTCGCCTATCATAATGCAAATAAAAAGGAAATAATGTTTCGTTCCGTACAAATTTGTATTCTTCTTTCCGCAATATATGAAAAGCATAATATTGGTAGCCACGACTCCGAATAAGGCTCCTGAGGCACCAGTAGATGCAATTCCGTTTGGAGTGAAGTTTGCGCCTAGCAAGAATCCTCCGATACCACTCAGAAGATAGATAATGATATATTTTAAGGTTCCAATATGGCGCTCGATTGAGGCTCCCATTGTCATTTGCAAAAGTAAATTGAAAATAATGTGGAGAAAACCAGCATGCAAGAATATAGGAGTGATTACTCTGTACCACTGGTGTGGAATGAATTTGTTGTCTACGGTAGGCACTCCGCTCATACCACACAATTCTGCTAGTGAACAGACATTACTATCAACTGTAGTGGAATTTGCACAGGGAAACATAATAGTAGTATCGTCGGTTATACCGATGATCTGCAGCATACAAGGAACGTATCTGGCACCCATATTGATGAGCAAGTAAGTTGAAGGACCTAACATGGGGTTGAAGTATGGTTTGGTCTGGAATGCAGAGCCTGTCAAGTTAGCCATGCGTGCCAACTCTACGATGAACACCACTACCTGAATTACCGTCACCAATAAGGTGAAAAAAGGCCATCTCGTGTAGTGGAAACGTGGTTTGCTTCTCAAAAGTCTGATACGTTCTCTCTCGTTTCTTCGCTGTCTGTCGCCCTCCATTTCGTTTTTCAATAAGTTGTTGCGGGAGGAGTCCATTGCATTCGATTCGGCGAAAGGGTCTGATGGTGGTGAAGGGAGTGGAATCATGTCGTAGTCTCTTTCCACGAAAGGATCCAGATTTTGGGGCAGGTATGAACTCACTTTCGATAATACATCATTGTCGTTTGAATCCAAACGGTCGTTTCTTCTTAAATTGGCTAATTCGTAGTCGTCTCCTTTAAGTATAGGGAGTTCTTTGTCCAACTTGCTGGCAAATCCTTGAGGTTGGTAGCCCCCGGTGTTGGGTTGTGAATATGGATATGTGTTGTTTTCTGATGTATATGGATTTATGCTACGGTTTGATCTTGCTGGAGTATTTCGGGTAAAGTTACCGTATGTGTTTCTACCATTGCTATTGTAGTTATTGCTGTAGTTGTGACTGCGGTTGTTATACGCATTAGAAGGAGAAAGGTTGTTTGCATCGAGGACGGAATTAGGTTGATTCAACTCTAAGTCCGAGCCGAAGTCGAAGTTGATAGAAGGTACTCTTATTGAGTCAGTATCGTCGTCGTAGTTTGCTGGTGGAAAAGGCAAGGGACTATCCTTTGTGGTAGGAGACTTTTTCTGGCGGAAGGTGTACATGCTGAAGTGTTAATGGTGATGGTATTGGTGGTGAAGAAGTGGTATAACGGGGGAAGTTGAGTGGTGAAGTGGTGAATGCTACTTTAACTTGTGAGCTGTTTAACCGGTGAAGTGATGAAAGCTTGTAGCGAAAGCTGGTTTAACTGGTGAAAGATGGTTTAACCGGTGAAAGCTTGTGGTGAATGCTTGTGTAGTGGGATGAACGTCACTAATGCAGTTGGACAACGACTTATCGTTGTGTTTTTTACCTGGATGGTTCGAGTTAAACAAGGGCTTTTGGTTGTAGTCTCGTAAGTCTTGTAGTATGAAATGCTCTAACTCTTGATACGACACGGTTTCGTTGGTATTAGCGGTTTTTGTTGTGTCACCAAGGTCTAGTGTTGACTCTTCTCCAACAGTGATGATGAAATAAAGGCTTAGTCTACCAGGAAAACAAGAACTCCACAGCGTGTTTTGGTGGTATTTTGGTAGTCGCCAGTGCTATACGATGACAGAGCTGGAAGGTGGTGTATTTCCGGTACTCTTTTGGAGCAACAAATCACAGTAAAACCCAGCTAACCAAGTTGAACGATTAGTACCAGTACCCGAAAAGCCAAAGACGAACCAAGTACTGAGAACAGTGGGGATCAAATATGATCTGATTCGCGGTGGGTGGTGGAGGTGGAGGATGAAAGAAGATGATGTAATGGACGTCGAGCAAAGAACGGGTCCGATGTGGAGCCAATATGCCGAGACTTGGGACTGGAGGAGGAAGGGAAGACGTGTCCGTGTTTGTATATAAAAAAGACCACGACCACCGGAAAGAAGAAGAGGAGGAGGAGGGGGAGGAGGAGGAGGAGGACAAGGGAGAAGAAGAAGAAGTTAGGAGTAAGTAAGATGAAAGAAGAAAGAATGAAAGAAAGAATGAAGGAAGGAAGCAAGGAAACGAAGAAGGAATAAAAGCAAGAACCGAACTAAGAAAAGAACGATACACCAAAAAGTATAATAATAATAATAATACCCAAAGTTAATACTAATAATCCCAGTAATAATCCCAGTAGTATTAATAAGAAAAATATAATATAATATAGAACAATATAATATAAGGTAATATATTATAATATAATATAATACAATACAATATAATACAATATAAGAATTCCTAATAGCTAAATTCCTAATTCCTAATTCCTATTAATATAACATTAAAAACATTAAATACCCAATATTTTTATCTTAATATAAGGCTCAGTATAAATAGCATACTAATGCTAATACTGTACTACAGATACAAATACTACCATTACTACTAACACTCACACTTCGACTTCACACTTAAATGTAAAAATAAATCAGTATCAGCATCAGGATGCACTGACACCAAAAGGCTTAGACCATGCAGAGACCTTGCAGAGTGCTCACAGAAGTCCTCGTAGACCTTGCACCAAATGGGCGTTGAGATGTGATGGTTTTCCGGGATCGAACAGCGTTGTGAAGACGAGTGCAGTGTAAGAAGGAACAAAGAAGGTTATGACGTGGGTGAGAATACGAGAAAAGGACGGATTGTATGTCCGAAGGTAGAGGAAGAAGTGGTACCAGAAGAGAAGAAGGGGTGTAGATGTGAGATCGTCAGGGGCGAAGTGGGTGAAGTAGCAGCTGTAATATGGATGATGAACAATATGGTCATATGGTCATATAGCAAGAAAAACTCAATATCATCATAAGATAAACCGGTCTCCTATTTATGATAGATATGACATGACATCGCTTCGCGTACCCACCTACTCACCTACCGGGCGGAGAAGTATTTACAAGCCGATGATAATTAAACCAGTCACCTCCTCTACATACGACAAACAGCAAGGGGTACTTGAACATGGCGTAAAAACAAACGAACAGAAAGCCATCCCGTTCCCGAGCCAAAACGACGGAAGTGACCAAAAGGGTAGACAAAAGGATCGGCTATGAACTATAATTGTATGAAACAAGAAAAGAAAAAGAAAAAGAAAAAGAAAAAGAAATGATGGTGCTGGAGTGTCTAATTCGGGATCCATGAAGCCAATAGATGAAAGGGGAAGTACCATAGCTGAGGAGGGACACACTTTAGTCGAATTAGACATGTACCAGTAGGTGTTAATGGTGTTAATCGGTAGTAAAAATGTAGGTTTAAGAGCACACTATAATAAGAAAGGTAATAATGGTAATATAAAAAGGCCATGCCAACTTTAATATTAATGTTAATATTAATACATTAATGTTTTTATATTTTTAATTTTATTTAATGTAAGGGGATGACTGCCAATGCAAAACGATAGATATACTACTACAAAGAATTCTTCATAAGTCCAATAGTATCAACCAACACCAAATAAAAGACAAATACCCAACACCAATGGCTTAATTAATGCATCGGAAATCCACATATTGTCACCTACCTCCAATTTTTACCGTTTTTACCGTTTTTCAACGATTTTTTACCATTTATTATTCTTTTTTATTCTTTATTACCATCTCAAAACGTTTTTTAACCTCCATTAACCTTCATTAACCTTGATTAACCTACATTTATTCTATTACCGTAACAACCACCTCCCAAGCCGTGATGCCATGCACACCGTCCATTGCATCCATACGATACAAAGAATCCCTCGATGTAGAACTACGTCACAGCAAATTAACCCATTTTGCCGTCCCATATTTAACACCCCAACACAGCCACATATCCCTTTCTAATTGGACCACCTCTGTCACCGTCTAATCGCATCTTCCAATCCTGTGTTTCGATCTTTCTCTGGCATCACCAACTTCTCGGACTCTCTTGAAAACAGTCTCACCAACTCTCTCAACACGACAAGACCAACTATTACCTGCTCTGCATCAGCATTTTGTTCTCCTTGGGAAATGAATCTGTCTAAAAATTACGCGTGTGTCGTATGAGTCCAAATAGGAGTCAACATGTGAAGAACGTTAGGCACGGTGATGCCATACGTCAGGGGTACCAATCCAGAAGTGTCAACCTGAAACATGATTACTGCCATGTGACTTTTTACCGGACGGGTTTAAGATTAAGTTTCTTTGAGTCTTCCAATTGAGGGTGGTAACCCCATCTACAGTTTCAGGGCGAGTAATACTTGGGATTCGCTTCATCATTGGTGATACTCCGCCAACTGCCAGTAGATTCTCATGATTCACCTCAAGTCGTTGTGGCTCTCTGTGCTCTTTCTAGTCTTTTCTCTCTATTCTTCCACTTAGTGGTGGACCGGTAGCATCTAAGATCTGGGAAATGCAAGCCACGTCCGATCAGGCACCGAACCAGAAGTGTTATTGGTCCTGGTATGGCAAT
This sequence comes from Scheffersomyces xylosifermentans, assembly GCF_036884685.1. Taxonomy (NCBI): domain Eukaryota; kingdom Fungi; phylum Ascomycota; class Pichiomycetes; order Serinales; family Debaryomycetaceae; genus Scheffersomyces; species Scheffersomyces xylosifermentans. The sequence goes on from NW_027042943.1 coordinate 341,577, forward strand.
TAGCAAGAGGAAACCTAAACAGTGGTTACGAGACTATTGATCAAATCGTCTCAGGTACCCGCCGCTGCATATCTAAAAGGAGTATGTGAAGTTTCATTTATGAAATAGAGAACATTCCACGATGAAGCCTAGTCTCTTCTATTTTTGAAGCTGATATTGATTAGAGGCATATGGCTTGCAGCGTATATCCGCTAGGCGAATATCTGCAAAGCATAATGATAAGATAAGTAGTAGCTGATGATGGAGATGCCCTTAGTATACCAGTTTAAGTATAGCGATGTACGGGGGAGATAGTTGTATATTTCACATGGGACTTTAATAGAAAGATGTGTTGTTTAATGGATATTAAAGGAATAGGACTATTTATCCGGGAGTAGCTAAAAATTATCTAACACAGCTGCATTTGGGATAATAGGGACCTGTAAGTAGTCACCAGCACTATTCTATCTATTATTGTCTTTCAAAGTCAACAAAAGGAATATTAGTCCGGCTACAGGATATATTTGCTAAGGCAGTGGGTGAAATCCAAGAATTCTACCATTGTAATGCTGCTCTCGTCGGACTGTTAGACGGTTGCAAAATTTTAATATACAAGAGATTGACTACAATGGTACCTTTTTGCATTGTGGTGGTTTCTTTTCATTGTAGTTCTGTACCATTCTGACTTGGCATAATCGAGTAATCCATGGCTTATGAGGTAAAATAAATAAGGTCCGACTCTATGTTGCACTATCTCCAAGTAAGATTCGGCCCATAGACCAATTTTTAATTACTACGAAGTAAAGTCTTTATTCAATTTCATGGAATGGATAGCCTTCGCTAAACTAGCAAGAATCAACTGAGATTAGACTCCACAACATTTTGACTCTTCCCTACTTCTACAACTTCATTAAACCAAATGCTTCTATTTTAAACTATGCTACAATATATCTGAATGCAATTCAAGCTTACCATCTATATAAGCTTCCCCTTACTTGAATAAGGCATCGTTGGACAATGGGTCTGCCTTCAAAACCTGGTTTCTTCTCTTCACCTTTCTGTCTAAAGCAGCCTCGGCTCTTGACTTGGCTTGGTCTGCAGCCTTCTGCTTTAATTGTGCTCTGACAAAGTTTGGAGAAACGTATTCCTTGTTCTCGTAAATCTTTGGACCTCCGAAAGAACCTTCCAAGATAGTAATCAAGGTAAGGACGAATCTTGGCCCGATTTCAACCAAGTTTAATTCATCGGCATTTACTTCATTGCTCTCGCTATTCTTAGCATCGACAGTTTCGTTAATTTGGTAGTTTCTTACCCAGATCTTATTGTCTACGATAGAAAAAGTCATAACATGATCGGTGAAAGGCTTGGACTTTCTAGCATTTGGTGGGACACCAAAGGTGTGAGTGAATAATTCCTTTAATAATCTGTGGTGATCTGTTTCCAAGAAAGACTTGTCGAAACTCAAAACTGGTCTCGAACCTTTAAGACAGTTACCGGTGAAGTTCAACTCATCCAAGGTGTGTAAGTTCTGGACATGAAATTTAACGGTTGGTCCATTAGGAGGCTTGCTCATCCAAAGGTATAAATCTTGATGCTTTCTGGCTTCAAAGAAGAAGATGTTGTTACAGTTGTATAACTCAGCTACCTCATTAAGCTGGTATAAGTTCTTCTTGGAGTCGAATTTAGGTTCTTTTCTGGCATGAGGCAAAAGAGATAGTAAATCGGAGATCAAGTGACGATGTCTGTAGGTCACACCTCTCGACGATATTACCAATAATCTTTGTCTATTTATGTGTTTAGCCTTTTCAGTAGACTCTTTGGACGACTTTCCCTGTAACGCCTTGTAGATTGCCGACATTATTACTATATCTACTTGCTGTTGAATAGTATCTCTTCTCCATTGAACTCTTCAAGACTCCATTTTTTTTGAGCTGCTCATCTTGAATTTTTTTGGAGCAGAGGTTACCCGGAGAGAGAGAGAGCCAGTAGTTAATTTTTCGCAGTAGTTAAGCTCTTAACTATGGGAGTGGATGAATGAGAGATGGAGCGTAGTTGGGAGTGATGGTTGGAGAAGTTACGGTATGGGTGCCGATATGAGGGTGGTGGCGTCTTGTATAAGGTAGGAGATGCGATTTGAAATGTTATTTTATATATATATATATATATATATAGATATGTATACATATTTGGTCGATCATCGGGGTATTATGGCATCTCCAGTGTCTACACTACTGTAATTTTTTCGCAGCAGTTGTATTGTACCCGTTAACTATGGGAGTATGTGAGTTAACAATGACGGGACGTGATAAGTGGAAGTGGTGAAATAAGGGGAAAGAGGCCAGAATATGAGAATAGGTGTTCTACAGGGGTTGTAGTATTTCAAATTTTTGGAACTCTTTTTCGGGACTTATGTCATAGGTTATCACTACAATAAACATAAATTTCAAGTGTTAGCCCAGTTTTTCGCAGTAGGAAGATGTTCACTAAAAGAAGACAATGAATGGTAAGTTGGAAAGTCATATTGAGTAGGAAAGTAGTGTTGAGGAAAGAAGCTGAGATCTGGGGTTGTAATTTGGAAGTTCCATATATAGCATTGATTTCAGGTTTTTTGACAGGAAACCCCTACAGTATCATTAGATCTCTGGAATTTCTATAATGGGTTTTCGCAGCAATAATTATGATGTAAAGTGTAGACAATGAAAGTATAGGGGTTATACAGATGTAAAGAAATCGCTTTTTATAGCAATATTTCGCTTATATAGCACTCTTTTGGGTCTGGAATTTTGGTAAGTTCTTGCTTCGGCCATTTCAGTATATGTCTACCAATACCAAAGTTTCGCAGTAAGTTAAGCTCTAAATTATGGGGCTGCAACCCGATTAGGATATGCTTCACTATCGGATAGCTGGAAGTCAACGTAGTGTAGAGAGTAAGTTTCATACAAATGGACAGTCTGTTGTTACGGTTACAATTCTTTCTATTCTTTTTCATCACTTATATTAACAAAAATAAATACAAACTATAAATGGAATACTTGTATACATTGAAATCTTGATTTGAATTTTGGAACAATATTTTGAGCTTTGCAGCTATTACATGGTATTGCAATTATGTACTGATTCATATCTTCAATTTGTATTATTTGTACTATTCTTTCTTCTTCATCTTCTTCCATTCAATATATCGGTGTCTTCTACTCCTTTCTTCTCATGACACTTCAGAAATTCAAATCACACTCGTCTTCTCGCTCTAAATTTATTTAGAGCTCTTTACATTTTAGCTCTAATCAACATCTATCAATTGTATTCAATTTAGGATAAATAAATAAATAAACTTTATTGACTGATAAAAACTGGTTCTTTCATACTTTTTCTATGCATTTCATTACTTTGGTCGCCACGGTTCAAACCTGCCGGGATCAAAATATATACTTGTGCCCCGAATGCTGAAGATAGAACCACATTGACCTCTATACCAAATCTCCGGATAAGTCAATTTAGTGCTTCTCTTCTGGCAAGTTCTTGGCCAACCATTCCTTGACGAACTTCTCTTCTTCTGGAGAGCTGGCGTTGATGGAAGGGTGCTTTGGAGGAGCAGCTCCCCAAGGTTTTGGAATAGCAATGAACACAACAGCACCCAAGGTGGCGAGAGCTAATTGGTGCGAAGGAACAGATCTTCCAAGAATAGTGTATGCGGAACCCATTATGTACGATATGTGGTGTGTCTAACGAAGCAGCAGCTGGTTGTAGAAACACTGTTTAACAACTCTGGTTAAATTTTAAATTTTACTGCTCGGCATGAAAAATCGTATGGCGAAATTTTATTGGATAAGCGGTGTGCTGTAGTTAGTCACGTGAGATAAAACGTGACTTGTTTGAAGTGTGTGGAGTGTGTGAGAGTGTGTCCACTCTTGTCTATGGTAGTGAGTAGTTAGTAGTTAGTAGTTAGTAGTTAGTAGTTAGTAGTAAGTAGTAAGTAGTTAGTAGCTAGTAGTAAGTAGTAAGTAGATAGTAGTAATTAGATAGTAGTTAGTAGATGTAGTCAGTGGGTGGTAGGTAGTAGATAATAGATAATAGATAGTAGTTAGTAATTGCAGAGTAGAGGGCCCTTTAGTATGACGATTGACTATTTTTGAGTAGTTAATTGTGTATTTCTGTTCACACTGGTTGGTCAATATGGTATAGAGTAGTTAGTAGATAGTAGTGAGTATATGGAGTTATGGGGGAGTCTAAAGCATTGCTCACTGAGGTAAGTTATAGTAGGTGGTGCTCCTTTTTAGAATTAGTTTTGACTTTTACTGGATTTCCTTCGTTATTAATACTTAGCTAGTAGTTTGCCTTTATTTAAATTAAATGATAATTAGCCATAATTAGTTGTTCTCATTAGTTGTAATAGTAGTCCATAACTATTATACTACTTAACTGTCATACTAAGTTAACTACGGAAGGTACTAATTTGCAGGAATATTGTTCTACATGTAGGTTTTTGCAGCCTGTTTGTCTTCACATTGATTTCCATGGTTAGTGATAAACTACGATGTGAAGTGTTCTTTACTGGAACTCACTTGGTGTATTGTTCCCTTTTGTGTGTGTAGTAAGTAATGAAAGGTATTCTTCTGGCAGAGCCACACTCCATCGATGCGGTTTCTTTGGAGGAATTGCGGGACCCAAGCTATGTCTCTAGGTATCCTCCATTGTTCACCAGAGATCGGACGCTACTTAACCTAGTTAGACGCCGTGAAGCTTCAGAAACTTTCGAAGATGCAAACACCACCTTTGACTTTATATCCAACCATGGTTCTCCCCTGGATGAGCTGGAAATGCTGGCATCCAGGAAAAGTCTGAATTTGAAAGAAGTAAAAATCCCTATAAAGAAAAGACATAAAGTTTTGAATTTCTTTCAAAAATTGTACAAATACAATCAAAAACCTGTTGTAACGCCACCACCAAAGATTTCAATAGAACATGGATTAGAATTCTATCCTAGAACTTCAACGGCAAATGATTCGGTGGAAGAAAGACAACAAAATCTGATTTTATCTCTTGATTCATCACCTTATATCGACTCATTGTACCCAAGCGGCTCAAGAACGTCAATAAGAATTAAGCAGGATTCTGTTTTGGAGATGTTCAATACAAGGTCCAGGTTAGACCTCTTCCCACAAGGCACAACAAAACTGAAAAACTCCAGAAACAATCTAGAGACCACTGCTAATAACCTGTCGTACATAAGTGGAGGAATTGTTTCGCCATCGTTTACGGCTACTAATAGTATAGTAGTCCCACCAATCAACCCTGAGTTCAACACATCATCAAATCCCTTAACATATGCCAATTCCATCACTCATCCCAATCTCACGAAGGTGTTAGCAAATGCGAGACCAACGACTTCATCCATCAATAGTGAGCCCACTCCTTTTAGTCACTTTGAACTACTCAATTTATATGGGGGGGTCATGTCTCCAGAAGCGACTGTTGAGAGATCAGCTTCCTTTGGCGGTGTCAGATCAAAATCTCTACTAAACTCAGATCCAAGTTCTGCTCTGGACAGCATCTACTCTTTTATGAAGTCGCCAGAGATCTTGCTTAGAACGGCTCATCAGGGATCCACTACTGCCACGGCAAATATTAGAAGCTCTCTTAGGCGTAGCAGAGGCATACTGAGAAAGAGAGAGCGCCGAAGGTGAGATTACTGTAGGCCCTAACACAGCCAATTCTCAACTAATGCCCCCCACAAGAGCACCATCATTTTCTTACCAGTTATATCTAGCCCAAAGTTCCTTAACACCTAGTAAGAACTGCAAGTCTATTCCATCACAAGCTATTTTTTGCATCCATTTCCATGAGAAGATGAGGCGCTGTGCAATAAATTTCTTTAACTACTAATACAACTTCGCCCAACAAACACACCTTTTCCACCACACTTCCACCACACTTCAACCAACTACACTACCCTACCCAGTCTACTCCCATCCCATTACTTCACACCAACACTACGTCCATCCCCAACCATCCCCAACCATCCCCAACCATCCCCAACCATCCCCAACCATCCACCGTCTTACCATTTGCATCCATCATTAATATACAGGTTTGCTGCTACCAAATTCACTGCGATAAAAAAATGTGCTGATGAGATGGTCTCTAATGAAGAAGTGATATCTCTTTCTTTGGCGGCTAGTTGTTATAAGTTGTATAATAGTACTATTGTAGAGACGGTTGTAGTGAGATTCTACTAAAGAAAACAACAAGCTATGATAGGCCACAGAAAAAGACTCTCCAGCGGGTTAAGTGTTACCTCTAAGGTGTTTGTCAGATCTAGAAATGGAGGTGCTCAGAAGATAGTAAGAGAACATTACTTAAGAAATGATATACCGTGCTACTCGAAAAGCTGTAATTCGTGCCACGATATCGTGAAACCAGACTCGAATGGCGAATTGCCTGCTTTCATCTTATCGGAAAGCCCCAAGAAAACCAAATCAGGACTCAGTCATTACATCGTTCTCGACACAAATATCATTCTTCATGCTATCGACTTGTTGGAAAACGCCGAGTGCTTCTATGACGTGATTGTTCCACAAACCGTCTTGGAAGAGGTGAAAAATAGATCGTTCCCAATCTACCAGAGATTGAGAGGATTGGTAAAATCCGAGGATAAACGGTTCATTGTCTTTCATAACGAGTACAATGAAGCAACCTATATCAACAGAAACAAGAACGAAACTATCAACGACCGTAATGACAGAGCCATTAGAAAAGTAGCTTCATGGTACGCAGCACACTTGAAAGCAAACAGTTCTCAAAACATAAATATCATATTAATCTGTAATGATGCCGACAACCGCCAAAAAGCCAGAAGCGAAGGTATCGATGCCAGGTCCTTGGTTGAGTACTTCGATGACTTACCAAACGGAGAAGACTTAAAGGATTTAATTCCAAGTAATATTCACAATTCAGCAGAATTCCATGGAGAGAATGAAACCACCTTCCCAGAATACTATTCTAGTGCCAGAATCATGGCTGGTGTTAAGAACGGAACCCTCTACCAAGGAATGTTGAATATATCGACTTATAATTTTTTGCAAGGAACAGTTCAAGTACCAGCATTCAAGAAACCGCTCTTGATTATTGGATCCAAGAACCTCAACCGTGCCTTCAACTCTGATTCGGTTATCGTGGAATTGTTGCCAAAGGATAAGTGGAGAGAGCCATCAACCAGTATCGTGGAAGAGAGCAACATTGGAGCTAACGATAATGCTGAAGAGGATGAAGAAGAAGACGACACTGGAGCTAAGGGTGTGGTTTCTGACAAGGAAAGAATCTTATTGGCCCAGGAAGCTTTGAAGGCAACTTCAGCCAAGGAAGCTGATCAGAAGAGATTACAACCAACTGCTAAGATTGTTGGTATTATGAGAAGATCATGGAGATACTATGTTGGTCAAATTGCTCCTTCTTCTGTATCAGAAGAAAACACAGGTAATGCATCAAAGAGTTGTTTCGTTATTTTAATGGACAAGGTTTTACCTAAGATTCGTATCAGAACAAGAAAGGCCAAGGAGTATTTGGGCCAGAGAATTGTTGTGGTGGTAGACTCTTGGCCATCAAACTCTCGTTATCCAAATGGACACTTTGTTAGAGCTCTAGGTGAAGTGGAAAGTGCCGAAGCTGAGACGGAAGCTCTTCTTTTGGAGCATGACGTTGAGTACCGTCCATTTGCTAAGAATGTATTGGACTGTTTGCCTGAAGAGGGTGACAAGTGGACTGTTCCAGATGTAGAAAATACCGAAGATCCACAATTGAAGAAGAGAGTTGACTTGAGACATAAATTAGTTTGTTCGATTGATCCTCCAAACTGTGTGGATATTGATGACGCCTTGCATGCCAAACCTTTACCAAACGGAAACTATGAAGTTGGTGTTCACATTGCTGATGTAACACATTTCGTTAAGCCAAATACTGCTTTGGATCAAGAAGGTGCTTCAAGAGGAACTTCGGTCTACTTGGTGGATAAGAGAATAGATATGTTGCCAATGTTATTGGGAACAAATTTGTGTTCGTTGAAGCCTTATGTGGATAGATTCTCATTTTCTGTCATCTGGGAATTGGATGAAAATGCAAATATAGTAAAGGTAGACTACATGAAATCCATAATTCGTTCGAGAGAAGCATTTTCTTACGAGAGAGCACAATTAAGAATAGATGACAAATCACAGACAGACGAGTTAACCGAATCCATGAGAATCTTGTTGAAGCTTTCAAAGAAACTTAAACAACAAAGATTGGATGCTGGTGCTTTGAACTTGGCCTCTCCTGAAGTCAAGGTGCATATGGATAGTGAAACTTCAGACCCTAATGAAGTTGAAATCAAGCAGCTTTTAGAAACAAATTCGTTGGTTGAAGAGTTCATGTTGTTAGCCAACATTTCCGTGGCAAGAAAGATATACGATTCATATCCTCAAACCGCCATGTTGAGAAGGCATGCACCTCCTCCAGCCACCAACTTTGAGCAATTAAACGATATGTTGAGTGTTAGAAAACCAGGATTAAGCATTTCTTTAGAATCTTCCAGAGCTTTGGCTGACTCTTTGGACAGATGCGTAGATCCAAACGACAAATATTTCAATACTCTCTTGCGTATCATGTCCACAAGATGCATGATGGCTGCAGAGTACTTCTCTTCGGGTTCATATGGTTATCCTGAATTCAGGCATTACGGTTTGGCTGTAGATATCTACACTCATTTCACTTCTCCAATCAGAAGATACTGTGATATTGTTGCTCATAGACAATTAGCAGGTGCCATTGGCTACGAGAATTTGGACTTGAGCCATAGAGACAAGAATAAGATGGAAACGATTGTGAAAAACATAAATAGACGCCACAGAAATGCCCAGTTTGCTGGTAGAGCAAGTATCGAGTATTATGTCGGTCAAGTTATGAGAAATAATGAGGCTGAGCATGAAGGTTATGTTATCAAATGTTTCAACAACGGTATCGTTGTATTGGTGCCTAAGTTTGGTATTGAGGGTCTTATTAAGCTTGAGATGTTAGGAGACGCCAACACTGCTGTGTTCAATGAAGACAAGTACGAGTTATCCTTTACCGACTTGAAGGGAAGACAAAGAACAGTAGCAGTCTTTGACAAGGTTACTGTCGACGTGAAGTCCATTAAAGATGAGGTCAGTGGAAAGAGAAAGGCCCAATTACTTTTGCATTAGAATCGCATTAATGCTGTTCTTTTTATAGAATTAGTATATTTCAAAATAGATAGATATGTACTGTACTATTATATACAATGGAATACGTAGACAGTGTACTATTAGTTCTCCGTATTCGAAACATGGTTTTTTGGTAGATAAATAATATAATGTCGTTCGACATGGGTGCTATCATTTGGAAATATGTTCAACCAACTGCTTGATGTTGATGATCTTAATGTTGTGAGTCTTACCGAACTCGACACAGTCGTCTAATCTCAGCATTAAACCGTCTTCGTCTCTTACCAATTCACAGATCACAGCAGCAGGTTGTAAACCAGATAATTCACATAATTGCACGGAGGCCTCGGTATGTCCTCTTCTCTTTTTCAATAAACCGTCAACGGCTCTCAATGGTAAAAGATGGCCCGGTCTTATGAAATCCTCTGGTTTTGAAGTAGGGTCGGCCAACTTTCTGGCAGTCAAGGCTCTGTCGTGGGCTGAAATACCGGTAGTCGTTCCATCAGCATAGTCACAAGTGACGGTATAGGCCGTTCCGTGTCTGTCGGTAGCATTGGCCAACATTGGGTGCAAGCCCAATTTTTCAGCTCTAGAAATGGCCAAAGGAGCACATACGTACCCAGAGGAATGACGGACCAAAAATGCCATTTTCTCTGTGGTTGTCTTCTCGGCGGCGATGATCAAATCGCCTTCATTTTCACGGTCTTCGTCGTCCATGACGATCAAGAACTCGCCGTTTTTGAATGCTTCAAGAGCTTCTGGGATAGGAACAAAGACGTCGGACATGGCACCTAATTTTTATCTTATGTTTTAAAGTTCTTAGGTAATTACAAGAACTCGGGATATGCCAGCTAGTCTCGGGAGATGCTGTCAACTACAAATTATCACGATATAGTTACCTTCTAGTGGTTCTAATGGTTCTAATGGTTCTTCCGTGATGGGCAACTCTTCAAACCTAATGAGCGAAAGTCCCCGGAATAATCGTTACTTACGTACAGTATTGAAAAGTCGGTGATTTCCACTATGACGTATAGTAGGAATTGGAGGACGACGTAGGAGTGTACGATGTGAGTCGAGTCGATTGTCAGAAAATTGTGCCACTAGTTGGAAGAAGAGTGACTGATATGACAGTGGTGGTAAATTGGGTGGTGGTGGTGGTACTTAGGTGATTTCGTAATTACAAATAAAATCAATAATTAAGTAGTTAGTAATAGGTTTTGGTTAATTACTGTAGTACCTAATATATGTATAATATCTCTCTATTTCTCTCAATATCTGTATTTTATAAATTGTATGTACGGCAACAAACAAAAAAGTGAAGAGTGAATAGTGAATAGTGGAAAGTATTTAAATCAATAATGAATAATGAATAATGAATAATGAAAATTGAAAAAAGATACATTGAAAAATTCAATTTGCCGGTGACATATCCATATTTAAACCAGTTCTCGGATAACTTCACAATGGCTTCCCAACGGCCGCAACGGTGCCTTGATTACTACTGCTACGACGTCTATGACAAATTTCAAATGACTGCAAACCATCTGCTTTGTCATTAGGCGGAGACCGATTTGTAATGGTTTGTAAGGCTGGATAATTTTTCAGCGCATAGTCGGAAAGGGATCGGGGCCGGAACTGGAGGGTGGTGTGAGGTGGTAGAGCTGGGTAGTGATAGGTAGAAGTGCAGAGAGAGTGGTTAGAGAGAGAGGCAAAGAGAGATAGTTACATAGAGACAGATCGAAGTGGAGGCTAAGAGACTGAGAGACTGAGACAGTTGTGTGTTTTGTGTTTGCGTTTATGTTATCTATGTTACAGACGGTAGTGATATCATCACGAATGAGAAGTATGGCTGGCGCACTCAAATGTATGTTACAGAATAATACAGTAGAAGTCTTAGGCTTGTGAATGTACGCTTTATATACGCTTTATTTCATTATGACTGGCTACTGATGAAGAGATCTTTGCCAAGGGCAAGCAATGAAATGCTCAAGAAACCAAATTAGAACAAAGGAAATACTAGAAAATGTATCTGATCTGACAGATACCGCTGGTAAATTTTTGCATCTTTCTTGTGGTGGTTGTTCCTGTTGGGAAAGCGTCGGATTAATGTTGCATCTGTCGCATCACATTTGGGGATAGATTATTATGGTATTGATTATGATGCATTGTATTTGATGTGTATTTTATCCGTATGTACGTAATTATCCGGTAAGATATCTCTTATCTACTAGTATCTGCAGCCATTGAAAGATATGGATAAAAATACTATCACATACCACTTACCATAAACCATCCACCATATACCATTTACAGTAAACCATACACTATGCACCATCTACCAAGGCCTTAACGACTCATACCCAATTCCGACCGGATCTTCTTCATTTTCACGTGATGCTACCTTGCCATTTTCTCGGCTTTCGTTCCGAGCTCATTCTTCCCACCATCAACCATCTAGTGAAAACATGAGCCCATCAGTGACTCTATCCCAACTCTTTCTCTTATCACAAGCAGCTCCGATTCGGCTACTTGCTGCAATCGAAACACTCTCTGGATTGGACTGAACTAACGTAGATCTCTGTTTCATTACTATTTATCGTACCTTATGAGAGGCGGTGCAAAACCAATAATTGAGGTCACGTGCATTTTCATTGCCATTTCGGGCATTTGGAATTTTCAGTATACTTAACAATGGTATACTATTCTCCTTTAATAGACCAGTGATAGGTTTGGGTTCGGGTAGCAATTCCAGATGTCGGAGCAAATTGAACAGGATCCCAGTGGGTTCAGCAAGGCGTTTACAACTTACTATAAAGAAGACAAGGAAACGGAGATATTCTTCCACAAGATTGAGCTAGAAGACAAAATCATATTCAATGTTCAATTTAATGGAGTAATGGATACGACTTTCGATATACCGATTTCGTCCAGAGCTTCGATTAACCACTCGGCAGCGATATCGCACAGCGAGGATGACTCTGGAGTGGAACCTGTTCTTTTGGTGGGAAATCACGGGAATTTGAAGATTCTGATTGTAGCTACTCAGATTGGCAAGCTTATTGCAGCCTCCCAGAGTCCTAAGAATACGATCTTATCTATAGGATCCAAGTGGTTCGGTAAAGGAGACGAGACCAACGAAGATGACTTTGACAAATTAATGTTTATTTTGGATAATGCCAGGAAACTCTTATAGATTTATGTATATATATTACAAAAGGTAGCTTTAATACGTTACAACGAATTCACGGAAACTAATTGTTTAAACAAGCAATTTCTGTATGGATTGGAATGAACGGCGTCCAATAAGTTGAAGAGATCCCTAGTAACTTAATACTCGAGCAATTGCCACGAAATAAGGCATTAAAATCACTTTCTGTTGGCAATTGAATTATAATTAAAGCGATTTCCAATTATTTAACGTTTACTTGATATGCATTCAATGTATATATATATATCTATCCTTCTACCCCTTACTTCTTCTCCCTTGGCTTGGCTGGAACAAGTCTCTTCTTCTGTCCATATACCAACTTGTGTGGCTTCATGAACGAATCGAGAACAGCATCATCAATCTTGCTTCTTCTGTCTTGGTAGGCTTGGACGAAATCTTGCAATACCGTGATACAGTGCTTTTTCATCTCACCGGATAAGACCTCACCGGACTTGTAGCCATCATATAACTTTTGCAACTTGTCGTCATCGTCACTGAAGAATGACAAATACTGGTAAGCAACATCAACATCTGGATTACCACCCAATTTCTTGTGGTCTTCTAAAGTAGCTTGTCCACCAGAGAAAGCATGCTTGTTAATCTTGTTCTTGATTTGACTAGGAGTGTCACCCATGAAAATGGATGTGGTGGTGTCAGAAGCAGACATCTTTGTTGAAGCACCTTGCAAAGCTGGGAAGAACTTGGCGTGGATCAAAGCTGGCTTGGAGAATTTCAACTTGTCAGCGACATCTCTACAAACTCTGAAATATGGATCCTGGTCAATGGCACAAGGAATTAAACATGGAGTCTTTGGTGGCAAGCCCAAAACATCTGGGAATGAAGATGGGAAAGCAGTAGCAATTTGAATACTGGCAAAATGAATCTTTCCGATACAGTCAGAGTCTTGGAAACCAAAAACGGCTTTAGCAGTCGAAGTTGTGATTTGTCTGGAGGTTCTAACTACATTCTCGTAGAAAGCTCCACCCATATACTCCAAATCGGAGAAAATGAAAGTGTTCTCTGGGTTGAAACCAACAGCGATGACATCCTTAGCATTATCTCTAGCAAAACCCTTGACGTCGTCAATGGTCAACTTAGGCTTAAACAAAAACTTCTCGTCATCGGTCAATTCGACAACCAATGGTGCATCGAACACATCTTGCAACCATTTAGTGAATGCAAATGGAACCATGTGTCCCAAATGCATGGAACCAGACGATGGACCTCTTCCAGTATATAAGAAGAAAGGCTCTCCATGTTCGTATAAGTCCAAGATTTTGGCCAAGTCTCTTTCCGAGAAGAAAACACCTCTCTTCAAGAAAGGATGGGGCTCTTGCCCAGTGACTTCTTTAAATCTTTTCAAGGTTTCGGCATCAATAGCTTTGGTACCGAATTGCTTTATCAATCTGTCGTAGTCGATGTCTTGGGCTTTACCGTCAACGACAGCACCTTCCACTTCCCAAGGGGTGACTTTTTGTTCCACTTCGTCGCTTACGGACAACTTGGCTACACTTTCTTCTACGGACATTGTACTTTACTATGGGTTTAAGCCAATATAATGGGTTCTTTCTCAACTTAACACCACCGTCTTTAAGTAGTGTCAAATAAATTTGATAATGAGTCACTGTATCTGCAGGAAAGCGGTGTCATAATTTCAATCACGTGATGAAATGGCTTTTAGTAGTGTAAGAGTCACAGTCATATAGTTAAGAAAGAGAGAGGAAGTGAAAGGAAGGAAAGAAAGGGAGCTATAGATACCGGGGCATGAAATGTGACTAAGAGGCGGAAACTTTGGTAATGTGTTTGTTTGGGTCGATATATTATATTGGAGAAGTTTTTTTCCCCATTTGAATCCAAATACCCCAGAACTATCAATAGTCTTTCACTATTTATACATACATTTTATTGCCATACATTTTTCTACCATACATATTTACTATACGCCCATAGTTAAGAAAAATATACGAGAGAAGTGAAAAATTTCGGGCCCATGCCGCAAATTTCAGGTCCCCTTCGATAGGCCGTATTACCATATTCAATAGTCTAGTACAGCATTTTCCAGAATGATAGATAAAGGTATTATATTAATACGTCGAGTAAATATACAGAGAAGTCTACATAGTCTAGATAATAACCAACATGTTCTTTATATCGTGAAATTATTGTTTATTTTAAACCCATGCAAGAAAAAACAACAGAAAAAAAACTAATATTAACAAATTTTAAAAGAACCCACAATTATACTGATGATATAACTTATAGATGACGTCTTCTTAAAAGTGTAATTTCTGGAAGAACCACTTGTTCTTACCAGCTTGGTGCTTTTCTTCTAAGGCCTTCTTGACAACCTTCTTGGCTTCCTCTCTTTGGGATGGTTCTTCCAAAGCCTCAGAGGTGACAGCAGACTTGAAGGACTCAACGTCTAAGGAGTATCTAGTTGGCATCAAGTGGTTGTAGTTCACCAATTTGACGAAAGGCTTGACCTTGGTTCTCTTGGCGGTCTTCTTAGCACCCAAGTTCTTGGTGACCTTCAATGGGTTTCTCTCGATACCGACAACGATGGCGTGTGGGAATGGGTGAGTCTTGGTACCTTCATCGTGAGGCTTGACGATGACGACCTTCTTACCGGCGAAACGACCACGAACGACAATAGCTAGAATGGAGTTAGTATTAAGTTTTTGAGTTGAATGATTTAAGTCTGGTAGAGCTCTTCTGACCTTTAATGGTCACTTTGGAGTGGATTTCTTGAGATTATTGAATGTAGTTAAGGCTCTATTCTTTCGAATACACTCTGATGAGTGGTTGTTACATTGAAGTGCATTGGATCTCTTTCTAAGACTTTACAAAGTTCTATTCATGATTTCGTTGATGGTTCTCCGCAGACTGAAAATTTGTAACTATGATTGAAAATTCAGTGGATGGGTCCGTTGGTTGATGCTATTGCTACTACAAATAGCTGCTTCTTTGATGATCTGGTCATCTCTTTGCTATTATTGCTGGCCCATCTCATCACTCTACATCTAAAACTCCATCTCGCTGTGGATACTGATTTCTGTGTATTTTCTCCTTCCCTTGGTGACTTGCTCCCGAATGGCTCTACCTGATGGTTCTACTGTTCTCTAGGCGTTTTATACATACCAACTTTGCCTGATTTGATGAATTTAGCCATTTTATGTGATGTTAATTATACTACTGTGAAACTCTACAATAAAGCTGTTGTTTGAAAATTTTTAATACTTCTAAAATCCACTAACAGTCCAGTGAGACCGTCTAACCAAAGGAGTTGAGGGTATCCCATCTGGCGGACTGCCTGCAGGGGAAGTGAAAATTTTAGTTACACAAAGGGGAGGGAGTTGAGTGCGGGTAACGGCAGGGGAGCTTTAATGTTGTGTATCACGTGGATCGTGTGACTGTTTTTTTATTAGTGAGTGTGAGTGTGAGTTTGAGTGTGGGTGTGTTTTGGTTGATTTTATTGTGGCTGATTTCTTGTGGGGGTGAGACACTGTGATGGAGTGCATTGTGAAAGGGTATTGTGATATAGTAGTGTGAAGTGGGAAAGTGTAGTGGGATAGAGTGGAGTGTATGGAAAGTGGAGTGTATGGAATATGTGTGTAGTTAGTGTGATAGAGGGTTACAGTGTATTGTGAGAGTATCGTTAGAGTGTATCGTTGGAGTGTATTTGGAGAGTATGAATGTATTGTCTAAGGTGTAGTATGAAATGATGGAGTGCATTGTGATGGTTACTATGAGTGGAGTGGGAAAGTGTAGTGTGATAGAGTGTGCTGTAGAGTATGACTGTACTGTAGAGTATGAGTGTACTGAAGAGTATGAGTATATGTGAGAGTATTAGGGCATTGACTATGATAGAGTATACTTGTGAGAGAATGAGTGTATTGTAATAAATTCTATGACAGAGTATAGTCCGATAGAGTATAATGTGTGAGTGTGCTCGTGGTATTATAAGTGGTACATACTTAGTGCCACATACTTAGTGCCACATACTTAGAGGAACATTGTTAGTGCTACATAGTTATGGCACATACTTAGTGGAACATACTTAGTGGAGCATAGGCACATAGTGAGTCTCAGTTCAACATACCAGTGCAATTGCATTATCTTCGACTCTCAGTAGGACAATTGGTTTCTCCTCTTGTAGTCTTATTTCTTATTTTCAATTACTGTAAACTGACGTCCTTGGTCACTGACATCATTGCTTGATCAATAAATAGTCCTGCTACTCTACTACTATACTCACCTAAATCACCTTAATACTGCAGTAGTGATGTTTTAATACCTTGCTCTAAGCGAGTACTCTTAGTAGCAGCAATGTTTAGTATGTCACCATTATGTCAATATGAAACTCTCCTCATATTGCCATGCATAGTTATCGTCACTACTACTTACCCGTTTTATACGCCACTATGCTTCCCCTCCGTTCTGGGTGTACTTCCAAGAACCTTACTAGTCGTCATGTGCCACAGATCTATGTCATTGTTCCTAAAGGAGGGGTGAATTTTCAGTTGTCAATGGTTGCAATTTGCACCCAAATGAATTCAGAGGGGAGTAGTCAGGAGAGGCAGCTTATGAATTTTGCAGCAATTGAAGAAGCGTGAGTGTAGAAATTATGGAAAGTAAAACGTATGAGCAACTCATTTAACGATGTTCATCGTGTTTCAGATATTTTTATGATAGTGTGCTGTCACCGTGTGGTGTCATTGTAAATTAGTTACAATCACTGGGAAGACAGTTAAAGAACAGTATGGGTTTTGCTGTGAAGTCACGTGAGCTATATCAAAGGGATTAACTGTCCCAAGAGACCTTCTACTATCGATCCGTGGGTTCCATCTGATCGGATCATTATGATCTGCAAAGCCTACGAAATATACACGAGCCAGAACGGATCCTGGAACAGTACCTATTTCAATCTCTAAATTCTCTCAAAAACATAAACCAGCTTTCACCTGTTTAGGTCTATATCAATATTCGTAATGTTATATACCCTAAATCTCTATACATAAACAGTTCATTACTTTTTACGTTGACTCCTTGCTAAAAACTTAGAGTTCATCGATGTGATAGCGGGTTTCAGACCACTGGTGGTCCTTCTCGCAGCTGTATTGGCGTATCGGTCTGCATCTTCTTTGGAGAAGCTGGAACGTCTATTGTTGGTAGGTATGTTATTGGCATTGTTAGAAACAGCTAACTGTGCAGCATGTAGCATACCATTATCAGTACCGGGAAGTCCGGTGTGCATGTTAAGAGCACCGCTTGGTATAGGTGGAGGAGGCTTTCTCTTCCCTGTCCTTGATTTAGACCTGGTTGCAGTCTCTCTGGCAGTAGGGGTAGGGTTAGGTGTCGATGTTTTGGTATCTGAAACAACTCTGATGCTCGGTGTCAGCGGAGCACTTGAGGATTGTTTTATTTCAGACTGTCTCACCTTAAACTCCTCCTGTTGAGCACTAGGTGATCTCCTATTGCTCGGAATTGAAGCAAAAATTGGTGCATCCAAGAGCTTAGGAGAGGCATTGGCAGCGTTTTCCTCCTTCTGTTCTTTTTCACGCTCGCGTTCATATTGATTCAATTTGGCTTTGGCCAATGCCTCGGTCCACGAAGCGACTTCAAACTTCTCGACCTCGAATACAAGCGTAGTTTCAGACGATGTAATGGCAAAGATACCAGTTGTGGGTAACATCTTTTGGAACTTGGAGCTTGATGAAACCAACTCCTTGAACAGTATAATTGGGTGACTTAGTTTAATCTCAGAAACCAATCTATAGTTGACGTCCGTATCGTTACGGAAAAAAATCAATGCTCTGCCATGTGTCGTGATAATCATAGTACATGTTCTCGACTTGTCAAGAGGGTGAACACGATTTGGAGTAACCAGGGAATTGTCATCCTTAGAAGATCCATGGTCCTTGCCTTTGTCAGTATGGGAAAATCCAAGTTTCTTGAAAAGTGATGACTTGCTATATTTGCTACTTCCAGTGCTGTTCAAGTCGGTGCTTGTGCTATCAGAACGTTTGAGTGAATCTGGGGTTTCTTCGATAACTCCGAAGTCTCTGATTGCGTCTGATTCATCCTTGGCGTCAGATGAATCATCGGCAGTGACGCCATTCCCTCTTAATCCGTTAGTTGAGCCGTTGACAACTTGCGACAAAAGACTGGTACTGCTTCTTGTGCTAGAGTTCATAGCTTGAAGTTTGTTGCTGAGTCCTAATGGTGCTTGATGCAATGATCCTTTATGTTTCTTCTCGAACGCATCAGTTGCTTCTCTGTGTACAATTACTGGTCCAATCTTTAATACTCTCTCATCTGCATGTTTTAAATATGAACTCCAAGCGGCTTCAAGACTACTTGGAGGGGTAACCTCCATTACATTTGACTTCTGCTTCGCTTTAGGTGGGCGCTTCTGGGTAATTGAACGGGAGTAGTTATTTCTTGTAGTTATCGTTGGTCTTAAAATATTCGTTCCAGGAATATAGTCAGCAGCGGACGGCGTCCTACTGACAGTAGTGCTAGTATTATTACTACTTGAGTTTGTGTTACCATTACTGGTGCTCTTCAGCTTGGGCTCATTTTCAGTAGGGCTATCCGTATCGCCGCTAAGACTAGTCTGTGAGTTGTTTTCTTTCTTCCCAAGTACAAAGGCAGCAACACTAGCAGGATTCACATTCTTAATGTTACCTTCACTCAATATTCTATTCACTGGAGGCATTGCTTCACCCAGAGTGCCATTCGTGTTGCCACCAGTTGTAGCGTTTTTCTTCACCTTCTTTGTTGGCAATACTGACAGTGAAGCAGCCTTGGTTAATTGTGGCACCTTCATCATCGCCTTGGCATTCATTTTGTATGGTCCGATTTCAGGTGGTTCCTTTCCCCAGATCTGGTCATAACTATTGAAATCGATAGACAGGAAAAAGTAATGCTTTTGTATTTGGGGGATGGTTGCTCTTTTAGAAGGTTGAAGCACTAAAATTTGCTTGATTAAGTCTCTAATAATTGTTGGAAATCCAGCGCTGAACGCATACTGTAATTTAGTAATCTTTTGGAAAGTTAAATACTCGTTTGTAGCTTTGAATGGTGGTTTGCCAGCAATCATCTGGTAGATTATACATCCAAAAGCCCAGATGTCACCGGGTTTTCCACAATACTTACTTTCCAAAAGTTCTGGCGAGACGTACTCTGCTGTACCCACAAATGATTTGGCTCTTACATCCAATGGGTAGTCTTCACTTTCATCATTCTTTTTTTCAAGTAATCTAGCCGTTCCGAAATCCGTGATTTGAATACGGAGTTTGTCATCAAGTAGAATATTCTCCGGTTTTATGTCTCTATGGATAACTCCATTATCATGCATGTATTTGATAGCATCCAATATTTGGGCACCAAAGTGTCTCGTACAGTCTTCGTTCAAGGTATTGTACTTCTTGATGAGGCCAAGCAATTCACCATTGGATGCATAATCTAATACAAAATATAGTGACAGCTTATCTTGGAATGTGAAATAAAGGTTGATGATTCCCATGCGCTCAGTAAGTCTATTAAGAGCGTGTTTCTCTATATTCACATATTTGACTTTTTTCTCCTTGATAATATGTCTTTTGTCAAGTATCTTTACTGCATACTTTTTGTTGGTATGTTTGTCCGTTGCAAGGACCACTGTAGAATATGAACCTTCTCCAAGGTCTTTTCCAAACTTAAAATCCAGAACGGTTCTTCTTATAATTTTGTAAGATGTGGCGTCTTGAACTTTTCTCACGGCAGCGCCTTTTGATTCCCAGTCTTCCTCGTTTTCTACTTCGTCGTCTTCTTCATCTGTTTTATTTCGGTTTCTGTTGCCAGGTACGAGTATGAATGGTGCTCCATCTCCGTTGGGAACTCTATCAATGTATTCTGTGGAGTCTACCAAGCTCTTGAATTCTGCCTGCGTTGTAGGAGTATCCAATAACACATTGAGCGACAGATTTGTCAATGCTCGGTGCTGGTGAGTGGGAGACATGAAATCAAATGAGTCACCGGAGTTGGGGGTCTCTGGCGCCGATCTAACGATGTTCTCTTCGTCCCCTAGCTGTAACAGCAGAAGGCGAGACGATATATGAACTGCTGGGAGGTTTCGGCCCGAGATAATGCGATCAGCAGGTCCTTCTGCTTGATTGATTTCGGAATCAAGAGTATCGACCGACTGGTTATTGCTCTTCCGGGCGTATGTGTTGTATATGGAATCAAGATCCGAACCTAAGTCGTGAAGGCCGTTGTTAGGAGAGTTCGGTGACGTCATGGGTTGAGTCTATGCTATTGTATCAAGCGGTTTGACGTTTTAATGACAAAACGACAAACTAAGGCTTCTGGGTTGGTGCTAGTCAATAGCGGTCTATGATTCTGTGCTTATTTGGAGCGATTGGCTCTTTTTTGGTGGTTTTTGGGCAGGGTCTGTGCTGGCTGTACGGAGTGTCCGTATGGTTTGAGTTGGTATCTATTGTGGATGCGATATGGGCATTCCCCCGTGCAAACAAACTGTGGAAACAGAATGGGGGTGAAATTAGGCTAAGCAGCGGTGTTCCCAGCGTGTTGTAGGCCACTGAAACGTACTTGCTGTGGAAAAGAATCAGGGTTAAATGGTGTTTGCTGGTGGTTGTTTGTATACTCCGCCAGGAATGAAATTGGTAGGTTTAGGTCATGTGGTGTGTGTCACGTGCCAGGAGGAAGGTCTTTGTTAGGGGTGAAACATCCGTGCCGCTATGGATTGGGAGTCAAGAGGAGAGAAGTGGAAGGCTTGTAGTTTGGGATAAATGGGGGGATATGAGGAATGAGAGGAACGTTTCTACTGTGGTCAAAAGTGTTACTTGAAGGAAAAGGGAGTAAGTGAGTAGGTAAGTAGGAGGGTATCACATGTAGTTGCATTCAGTATTCAGTATATGGCATATGGAATATGGAGTATTGCATGGAGTACTGTAATGCATGGTGCATTGTAATTATACAGTACATAGGAGATTTCACTATGTGAGTACTCTGAAGTCTCTGTCACACTGCTATGTAAATACGTAATTAAGTAATAAAGTTTTCAAGTAATTAAGTAATATAGTAAATATGACACTATATATTACCATGATATACTATATTGCGCTATATATGAGTAATAACTCGGGTAGCCACAAAATGAAAGAAAAATTATGTAAATATGAACAATCTACCGATTTAACTATGCAACTATGTAGATGCGACATTGGATAACTATGTAACAAACCGCAACAACCTCTGTTTAGAGAGTATATAGAGAATTAAATATAATAGCACATAATACTAACAAAATGTCTAAGTGAGGCAACCACAGCATTGACAGCTATCACAAGGAAGAAGCACATACACAATTCTCTTTGTATCAAAACTCTACCTCTCGTCCGAAGAGAAACAAGGAAACACCAGTGAAATTCACTTTTGCTGTGAAAACCAAGAACGGTCTTGGCTTATTCCGATTGGAACCCATTCATAATAATCATAGTAATCATAGTAGTCATAATACTAATAATAAATAAAATATAATACCACACCTAATATTTAACTACTATGACTTGTGATGTGAAATTAATAAGAGTATTACCGTCCCAGATTAGGCTATGTTTTGTATACAATTACACTAATAATTTCAAAATTCTATGATAAACGGTAGTAAACAGCTTTTATTGGCCATAATACATAATTATGGCCCCTAAAATAATCTTTCTGTCACCATTGCAACTACATATACATAAGTTTGCTCTTCACACTAGCCGTATCTCACGATATTAGTGAGCTCACACCACTTTTAAGCATTTCCCTTGTTTCTACCCCATTTCTCCAACAGTTGCTTTCTTCCTCGAGAACTCTTAGAGTACTACATATGGTACTCCAACCGAAAGCACCTTGACGTAATAGCAAATTTCATGTCTGGTTATGGATCTGTCCGTGTTGTATGATGTCATATGATATATGGTCAGCTGATTCCTCGTCACGTTCTAGCATGGTCACATGATACATTGGTCACATGATTCACATCCACGTGATCTGACTACTTATACCTCCATAGGATTAACTCTATCTTCAACCCATTCTTCTTAAGCTAAACTTACAGTCCTTTACCATAAAAAGGGATATGCTCTGAAGCAATTGACATCGTACGGTACCATGGCGTTTCCCCTCGAAACATCGCATCTCTTGGCCCACTTAAGGTCGACATATCTATCGTTAACAGACACTGATGACTATGCCAAAAGAATCATCAAGACGATCACAGTACCGTCAGAAGACGCTACGGAGCTTCATATTCCACGTGTGCAATTGTCGCTGTCGCCTCCAATAATGTTTCACATAGCAGAACAAGTCGACAAATCGATACAAGGAAGTCATTCACGCCAGGAACACCATAAAACAGCGAACCATAGAAGAAGACGGAAACCTCCAGCTGATCTCATAGGTTTAAATATGGAAGAAGACTCCGAGGGAGAAGACGAGGGAAGAAGCAATCGGAAAGCAGACGGAATCTCACCGGGAAATTCAATAAGCCCTGAAATAAATGCTACCATGGAAAGACCACATACCCACGAAGCGAACTGGAATACTCCTCTGTCAGAGGTCAATGGTTCGGAGCTAAACGTGGGAGCTCACGAGAAAGAACCCAGCAATGAACCTGGTAATAATAACACCAATAACGATAGAAATAACAGTAACGACATTTATGATAAAAACGAAAAGAAAAACGGACATGGTCTTTTGTATACCAAGACAATAAGAGGAAAAAGGTCTTCAAAAACAGGTCTTGGAAAGTTCTTCCAATCGAATAGAGATAGCAACTCAAGCAAGAAGTCAAATGAACTATCATCAGATAGTGATAGCGGTGGATCTATAAATACTCAGCTTCTTAGTCCAGGAAAGGACCGTCATTTGGGCTACATTAAAGAGGAATTAAGTGAATCCAACAGTGATGGAGAAATTACTGATGATGGTGACATTACGGAAACAGAAGCAAAGGCGAAAGTCAAGATAAGGAAGATTAAGAAGTCAAACAGCAGCGATGCTGTCACAGTAGATTCGGATTTGGGAATTGCCGTAGACGCTGATGCTGACGTTTCCATGGAGCAAGATCTGATGGCTTTGATTACTGACGAAGAAGACGACGACGAAGATGAAGATTATGAATACGTCGAGGAAGATGATGAAGCTTTCAGCGACGAGTTTGATGATGAGGAAGATGTGGATGACATGTCTTCCACAGACTCTGCCTTTACAGATATAGAAACGGACTCGATATTGGACTCTTCGATGCTCCTTGACTCATATGGCGATAGTGCTACTCATATGTACTCTTTTGCAAACCACAACAGCAATATTTCCGGTTTTACTCTGAAAAAGGATCGAAAGAAAAAGAGAAGAATGTCGTTTGACAACCAGAGCTTATCAAGAACTGCAAACTTTAAGGGTACTGCTGCACAGAATTCTGTATTTTCAAGTACTAATAAAGCAAATGGGGGAGGGAAACCGTCTGGTAATAAGAAGCAATCTATGAATTTCGAAAAAGTTGATCTCAGTGTTCCCAGTATACCAAAGGAGTCAAATTTGAGTTCGTTGATACAGACAAAATCTAAGTCGACCAACGTTAACCCATTAAATTACTATGCATTTGGAGACTATAAGGTAATAACTCCTGGAGCCAAGAAGACGACACTTAATGTATTTTTGCCTCCTAGCAACAAGCCGGTTATCCAAGAATTGAGTATAAACGACAATATATCTATTGCGGACTGTATTGGTTTCATTCTTTTAAACTTATACAAGTTGCCTGAGTTCAAAGACAATCTCAATGACCCAACTTTATTGAATCCCAATCATTGGCGACTCGAGTTGGTTGATGAAGATGGAGAGAATTACGGACCGTTCGGTATTTTAGACAGAACAAGATTGCTTTCCTCATACAATAATCCCAAAGAGTTAGCCTTGTGCAAGGAATTATCAAAGCACGAGATAATGAAGAACGAGCGGAATACACCATTGGCTTTGGAGTTCAGACAAAGTTTGGAGGATTTCCAGAAGCGCAGAAAGAGCATAGATGACATTATAGAAGATGACACCAAACTTCAACTGTCCGAACCCAAAATAGAATTAAAGATATTACATCACACTCTGCATATCACACTGGTTTCAGATTACAATATCTTCTACACTGTACCAAGTGAAAGTCTTGGTCTGGTGTTACGCAGATTTTGTGTCCAACAGGGACTACTGCCCATGAAGTACAGGTTTAGGTTACTAGAAGAGACCGTTAATAATGCTAAGAAGCCAAAGAATCCATTAGTTTCTTTTCAGGGTAACTTGGAATCTACCAAAGCAGACCTGGAGAACAGGTTTTTACTGGAATCTGAGGTTATAGCCAGTTTGCATAGCTACATGTTGGAAATAGTTCCAGTGACCAATAAAGTCAACCTGATGCTTGAGTCAAATGAGAATAACTTGCTGATAAATACCATTACGCCTTCCGATTCTACTTTCACTATGCATATAACTCCTGAAAAGAGACAATTAGAAGAGAAAATGCAGTCCCTTGCATTAGACAGTAACGAGCCTTCTGATGCCAAAACTCATGTGAGCGTGCAAGGTGCGAAACTGACTGCATTGGCAACTGCCAAAACTGATTCTATGGCCAATACTTACTTAGATGACATCATGACAGGCAAGAATCCACAGCTACCAGCCAATCTTAATACTATTTACTTTAAGTGGAAGGTATGGCGTAAGAAGACAACTATTCTTAACAAGATTGAAAAGTCGCTCATCATCGACGGTGATTATATCCACTTGACTCAATCAGACGATATTTTCTTTAAGAAGAATGCCTTGGATAACCCCTTCCCCACCCAGAGTGAGGGACAGTCACACCACCACCACCACCATCACTTGTACTACTACAACTACAATAATTATTACAAGGAGCTGATGATGAAGACGAGTTCTTTTCATATCACACAGATAGTCAAATTGAAGCAGTACAAGAACAGTAAGAATCCAAATCATTTTAAGATTGTTATTCAGAAACAGCTAGACAGCACGGCCAACTCGAAAGAGGCAGTCGTCAAGAAGAAATACGACTTAGAAGCAGCCACTGTTGAGGAGTCTCAGGAGATTATTGACAAGTTGAAATGGGTCTTGCAGGTATACAATTTGAGCAGCTTGAATTCACAGTAGAGTATGTTGTCTCATTTCAAGGGAAACGCAGTTTTTTTGGTAGTAGTACTATAATAAAGTATATGACGTCTTTCTGGTCAAAGACTATTAGTTGTTTTGAAGATATGAATTCAATCTATGACTGAAGCAACTTCTCAAAAATAACACGCATGTAATCATGGATTTAGTAAAAGTCCTGGGGTGTGTCATAAAGCTTTCTAAGATGGAACAAGTAAGAGCATAAAGAACATAAATGCTTTTTTCATTTGACTTATCGTATCCTGCCCTTTAACCTCTGTAGCTTCCCCAGACGATACATTGAATAATTACTCTCGAATTCACAACAATATATGAAAAACACCTTCACCTCCCGTACTCCCAAGTCCCCTCACCCAACTGCTACCTCTAAGGAGCATCAAATACGAGCAAATACCATCTTCCACTATCTTGACATCGTTGAAGAAGAGTGAGTTTGGTTGACCTCTATGCGTATCAGTACTGTCATGAGTGCCGCTACTGTTTTGATCAAGGAGTAAATAAAATGTATAGTTACATCATAGAGTTCTATGTTTCGTTGACGAAAGCCTTTCTTAAGCTAAATAAATTTCAATGTTCAAAGGTAGTTGAAAAGTATGTTTTTTTTTTTTTTTTCAGTCTTCCATCATATACCACAGAGCATCAGCAAACACGGCCAAAAACCATTAGTCACCATCAACCAGCAAACACCACCCAACCACCCAACACTATCAAACACCCCGAGTCACCACCAACCACCAATCAACAACCACCACGCCCAATCAACAACCACCATGCCCAATCACCACTAACCACCACTCATCTTTTTGCATTCATTGCAA
Source organism: Scheffersomyces xylosifermentans (assembly GCF_036884685.1). NCBI lineage: Eukaryota > Fungi > Ascomycota > Pichiomycetes > Serinales > Debaryomycetaceae > Scheffersomyces > Scheffersomyces xylosifermentans. The sequence continues at coordinate 368,030 of NW_027042943.1, forward strand.
ATTCGCAGCCGCAACATCTTGACGCACATACAAAAAAAAAAAAATAATTCCGATGAGATGAATTTATCTGATGGAATAACTCTTCTCCAGGAAGTTGTAGTTGGATTGGATTGGATTGGATTGTAGATCTATAAAAAATGGCGGAATTGTCACTGAATTGGAAGAAGCTCAGCTCGAAGTTAGAGAAAAAGTCGCTGAAACCAAGAACTCCGGTGAAATCTGGGGCTTCTACTGGGAAGATAGTGAAAAAGAGCCCTGCGAAAAAGATTAAACCGTTGTCTGAAAATGATAAGAAGAAGTTGATAAGTATACAGAAAGCTACAAAATCTTCAACTTTAACGCCTGCGGCTGAGGCAGCGGTGTCTTCAGTGACCACTCCGGCAAAATCCGGCTTGACTCCTATAGAATATGCCCTTTGGAGTAAAGAGAATGACATTACAACAGCAGACATCGAATCAGCACAAAGACCAAATATCACCCTCACTCCACAAGGAAATGATATACGAAAGAAAGAACCAGGGAAATATCTCTCTATGGATTGTGAGTTTGTTGGCGTGGGCCCAGAAGGTACAGAATCTGCTTTGGCCAGAGTCTCGATTGTAAACTTCTACGGTCACACTGTGTTGGATGAATTCGTGAAACCACGAGAAAAGGTCACTGACTGGAGGACTTGGGTCAGTGGTGTAACTCCAAAGCATATGAACGAAGCAATCACGTTTGAAGAGGCCCAAAAGAAAACGGCAGATCTTCTCCAAGATAGAATACTTGTGGGGCATGCTATACATCACGATTTGGATTCATTATTCCTTTCTCATCCAAAGGCTATGATCAGAGACACCTCTAAATTTCAGACATTCAAGGCCATATCGAATGGAAGAACTCCATCGTTGAAGAAGTTAACTCTGCATTTTTTGAAACTAGACATTCAAGGAGCAGCTCACTCCTCTGTGGAAGATGCTAGAGCAACCATGTTACTATTCAGATTGTACAGAAAGGACTTCGAGAAGCTGTTACGCTTGGGAAGAAATAGGAAGTAATTATAACTATATTCATCGATTGATGAGAAGATAACGCCAATTCATGGGAAGTCAATAAAGACATTCAACATGAATTAAATTTTGCATAATAGTCTATATATATATATTTGTGTAACGGACTATAAATTCGTCATGTCATAAAATAATAAAGCATTGTAACTCGGCAATAACAATAGTAATAGGGTATGGGGTGTTAGAGCCGATCTAATGATACATTGAACAAATGAAAACTAATAACACAGATTCGGTGGAGAAATTAAATTCAAGCAATTATCATTTTCGTTCATCTCCTAATCCTCTAAACGGGATCCTTCAACATATAAACAAGCACTCCTGTAGAGCATTGATTGCAATCTTCTCATATCACTTCCAATTGCAACTTCGAACCCTTCTTCTGTATTGATAGTATCTGAGCCTCTCATTTTTCTTTCCTCTCTAATAACAGTAATTTTGTTCTTCTCCAAAACTGTGTTTACTTTCTTCTTATAGAAGTCTGCGTCATAAGTAGATGATGCATAAACGGTGGTCATGATATTAGAAATCGTTTCCACAACCTCAAGCGAAGTTGTAATCATGAAATTCTGTTCCAATGATCCTTTGACAATGTGATAGACAGTGAAGCCTACTTCTTGTTTGTTTTCAAACAAGTAGTTCAAAAGATGTAAGAACTTCGTTTTGAATAACGTATCAACTGATTTGGAATCATAGAAGTATGCTGCATGGATTAAAGCAATCTGAGAAGCATTTCCTTCAGCCAAGAGGAACTCAGTAAGAACAGCAGGAAGGCGAGTCTTTCTTTCCAGTTCCACGTACTCGGTTTCAAGACCGATTTCTTTCAAATATTCATCAAATGCGGCATCGCTGACACACAAATAGATGAAGATAAGATACGCAATCGCATTGTTGTATGTAAGCAAACCACTTACATCTGTTCGTTCTCGGTGAGTGTAACGCACATGAAAGTATTTCTTTAAGCATTGCAAAGAAGTATGCTTGAAGTGAGATACTCTTAATCCCTGGGTCAAAATAAAGAAAATGTGTACCCCAAAATTCTCCTTAGTTATTTCAAAGTTGTGAGTCTTTTCAAATTCCGTGATGTATGGTTCTAAAAATACTCTTTGTTTGAAAGCCTTGTCGACGTAATCAGTTCCTATCTCAACAATCTTCACTACTGATGTTACCAAACATTGAATAGATGGTTGGTACAATACAGAGTAATTCATCAAACCAAAACAGAATTGGGGCCAAATCAACAAGGGTGGAAGAATAGAACTGTCAGGCAAACCTTCAAGAATTCTGGCTGTGGCAATTGTAATGCTGGTAGTAAAATCTAATGTACTCACATCTCCGTTGGCAATCAATTTCAAACTTCTGCAAGCAGTTGAATCGGTGATACCAGTCTTCGAGAGAATACCGACTACTAGGATTGCTCTGCTTTGGAAAATCGAGTCCTTACAGAAAGCTACATCGATAGCATATGAACACCACCTTGCTCTCCAAGCTGATCGGTCTTCTGAAGAACCTAAAGCATTGATGAAATCGTTCAAGTAGTCACATAAAACTTCGAAATTCGATGCTCTATTGTAAAGTTGACTGACGTCAGCACCAGCAGTAGTTATGTCCCTTGTAACACCAAAGAGCATTCTCGCTCTCTGACTACTGAAATAAGTAATCGTTTCATCTACCACATTCTGCTCTTCGTCTGTCAACTCAGGTTTGTGAAGGAATGATTGAATTATGTTAATGACTAGCTTCTGTAGGTCAACACCAAAGTCCAAGTAAACATTGTCGATGAAAATAGTACAAAAGAAGACAATATCAGCAAGGTATAATCTTGCCAAAACGTAGGAATTGAAAAACAATGACGCACAAATTTTGACTAGAACTCTAATTTCAAATAGTTTACTCTTTGATGCGATAGCTGAGTCCTTCTTCTTTGCCTTGCTAACAGCGGTTATAAGTCGTGAGACCACTTCGCCACACACTTCTATAGACGGATTCATGACTGCGATGATGAAGGACCAATCAGGTCCATCATTCTTGTTGTCAATGGCGAAGGCCACTACCTCATCCACAAGAATAGAAACGAGTCTAGTCTCCGAGAAGAGCTTTTTCCAGATGTAATCATTGAGAAAGGCAATATGCTCCTTGTTCTGTGCGGATATTCTACAGAATTGTCTCACTAACTCGGCTAAACGGTCTGCTCCACTTTCTTCACTGTCAAGGTATACATACTCGTACACATTATCGATCCATGGAGAAATATAAATGAGCGAACTTAATTTGTTTTCCTCGGGGAGTTTTTCGTAGTTATCAAAGAATGCTTTAAAGAATCTGTAAGACATTGGTGAAACACTCTTGGATAAATGTGTCGAGACAGAAACCACAAACGACGTGCTATCAGCAGGGAAAGCAAGGCAACGAGCATGAGCACTCTTGATACCGAAATCTATGTCAAAATAAGTTGAAAGAGAACCAAATAGCATGGAAGCAGACGATCTCACTTCTTCATCATTACAAAGAAGACCCTGGAATACAATATTATATAACCGTCCAAACCAATGCATCTTGTGTTCTCCATGCTCAATATCTTTGTCCATTTCATTACTTGGCTGTTTTGGCAACCTAGAAGTTGTAAAGTACAAGAATCTCAAGATTTCCAGTCTCTCGTGAGATCTCAAGATTACCTGACGGTCGTAATTTAGATATATGGAAAATTCATCGTCGTGATCTGTCACTCGTGAGATCTCACACTTCGTGATGTCTGCCAAACGTACGATCTCCACGGGCACGAAACTTTCAGTTACAGTCAAGTCTCCTTTGAAGATCACTCTTTCCTCACTGCAGATTTGGAGCCATTTCCGTCCAATCCTGATGTTAATGGGGAGAAACATTTCTGACTTCGCATCATACAACTTCGCATGGTTGAAAATTACCTTGGTATCACGACTAATTGATACAGTTTCTGGGTCCAAACAAAGTACGTTGAGGATCTCAGTACGATCGACTTGTGAGTATGTATACAATTTCGTTCCAAACTCATTTCCAATCATCCGGAGCGCCTTCATGGCTTGTGTGAGCTCCACATAATTGCTTCTAGGAATGTTGAAATAGTAGATACGTGCACAATTGCGGAAAAGCTGCTCAGGGGAATAAGTCTTGATTAAGTGAACATATAGTTCTCCCATCTGGTTTTGGAAAATGAATTCAGTGAAATCGAAGACCATGTAGAATTTGTTTTCCCATACTTGTGAAGCAGTCTCAAATAATTTGTACACCAAATAGTAAACGTCATTATTGATGTACTTTATCTGCTTAAAGTTAAGTGTAACAACAGGTGTCCCGTCATTGAAGATCGAAGTATGTATGACTGGAACATTTATGGACTTTTCAACATAATTCATTGACATCTTCGTCATAAAATCATTGTACTGGTTATTGGCTGCGTTATTAGGATCAAAATTCTTGTAGGGAGAGTATATTTGAAGCTGGATAGACGGTTTAGGTTGACCAAGTTCTTTCATCACACTATCAAAAGCTCTGAATTTCATAACTTTCTCATGCAATGTATTCAGTGTCACATAGCTAGAACCTGTAAGGAATTGGGTCTTGATGTTAATGAAATATGTGTACAAAAACTTGTGGAGATAGCGCAATTCGGCAATAGGCTTGTTTTCTACTGGTGGAAATGGATAAGCAGTTATTTTCTCGGTTGAAACCCTTTTCAAGAAGTCAAAAATCTTCTTTTGTGCTTCATTCAATGCCTTACTTTCAGAGCTCAAACCTGGCCATTTCAACAGTCCAAGGAAGCCATTTGCCATATTCTGAAGAACTTTAACTAATTGCATCAAAGTTCTCTTCACTTTAGGGTTCTCAATTGAAAGATTGAAGAAAGCTTCCGGAGAGATAATAGCAGGGCAAAGGAAACGTAAGAAAACGAAAGAACCAACTGCAATAAGCGCAGCATCCTCAAATTTCTGTTCGACACAAGCATAAACTTGAGCACAAATCAACTTGAATGAGTTAGGGAAAGTATCAATGGACTGAATAATAACATCGATGAGCTTATTGAAGTACTTCATAAACAATTTCGCATCATGCTCAACTACATGGTCTACCTTTTCCACCTCAAATATCACTGAATTATCAATGATGTCTTGGATGAATGGACGTAAAGTTTTGGAAAGGTAATCTAAGCCATGATCACGAGCAAAATTTGAAAGAAGTCTAGTAAGGACAGAGTTTCTTCTAAAAATATCTGACGAACGAGAAACAGTATTAACTTCATCGTATAATAAAACCTCAAACAAAGCGTCTAACTTCTTCGTATAAGAGAACACACCAAACAATGAAGAAGCCAAAAGGTTATGTTCTGTGGATGATGCCACTTCGGCAACTGAACCATACAATTCTGTAGCATTAGTCAACTGCTCAATTTCTGCCTCCGTGAACTCTTCCTTAACCTTTCTGCTTTTCCTAGATGCTAACATACTAGAAAAGACGTTCATGAAAATGGAACGAATCTTCTTGTTCTGGTGATATCCCATTGGCAACACGAATTGCATTCCAATATCAGTATCGAATTGGAGGATATTTGAGATACTCTTGAGCGCATTCTCCGTTATTTGGTTGAGTTTGTGACGCAGTCTATTCAGCGTTATATTAATAGTGGAATACTTTTGTACAATCTTGTAGAATAAAGAAAAGTAGTTTCCAAATCCGATATCCTTATACTTTCTGATTTCTGAGTCTTTAGTACCATCTGGCACTTCTAAGACGATTTCTTCAAGTTGCAAAGCAAGACACTTCGAACAAGCTGCAGCTAAATCTATATTGAGATAAGCAATCTCCGAGTCCTTCGAGGATTTGAGTGATGTGTTCGACGACGAAACAGTATTTGTATCATCTGTTTTAATTTCATCACTAAAAACAGCTCCTTCAAGCCACTCTGCTGAAGCCTTGGCATAAAAGTTTCTAAGTTTGAAAGCACCTTTTAAGCCTACTCTTTCTCTCTCTGACTCTAGCATTATACCAAGTTTGCAGAAACGAAGCTTTAGTCGAAGTGCGTCTGTAACATTATCAAGCAGCACAATGAACTTTATGAAGAACTCACAAATTCCTGGCAAGAAAGAAACAAGAAGGAATGCACCATCATTCTTGATAGATATCATAGAAGTGATGATTACAAGAGCCTGTTCTATGTACAAGACAGCTTCATCGCTGATTAACTTCCTCTCGGCATACATATTGGCAACATTCATCAACTTCGTTGAAATCATATGGTAAACGTCGGAGTGAGACTCGTTAGAAAGTGCATCTTTCACAACTACTCTGATTACAAGATCTTGTGAAGTCAAGAGGCTGATACACCTGTCGAAGAATTCCGAAATATATTTTGCAGATCTCTCTTTCTGAACTGGATCATCAACAGAAAATTTTTCTGAAAGGAAACATCCAGAGGTGGATACCAAGAATCCTGTGAAATGCCTAAATACAAGATTTTCATCGTTTAATGATGACTTGTTATCTAACATTTCGAGCCAACGGTTGTAAATCACAAGCCAAACTTGGTATAAAGATTTGGTTGGTTTGGCACCTCTTAAGATGTTTCTGAATCTCTTGTGTAGCGATACAAAACCGGTAAACACAAAGTCGTCATTAATAACTTCTTCAAATGTTGCGATGAGATTCTCGTCGATGTCTTGACCGTTGTTTTTATATATGTGGGACTGTTTCTTTACTTCGTTGCAGTACCATTTCATGGTAATTTTGGCTATATTGTGAAACTGAATGTCATGCGTACAGAGAGATAACAATAACACCTTCTCAATTGCATGAACTACACCCCCGCCATATTCGAAGTACTTGCTGGTATTCGGATCAGTAATGATAGGGTTGCTGAGAATAATGGGATTAAATACATCTCTGCTTTGAAGGAAGTCATTTATGAACAAGAAACAAGACTTGAACTTGGGGTCCGTAAGCGACAACAGAATACATGCTTCGCAAATGGATTGGATGATATAATTAGAAACTGTGTAGTTTGCAAAAGTTGATAATACCGTGTGCTTTGAAACAATCTCGGTATCCTTATCGACAAATATCATGGACAATGCACATGCTGCATCAAATATCTTTGCGTCGTCCTGGATAACGCTCTTCGTCTTAAATGCGTAACGTAAGGGTATTACTACCTCCTGAGAGAATTGGACTATTTTTGGAAGCACTTCTTCAAGTGGTTGTGACTCTAAATTCTCCATGCTCATGAGATTGTAATCATTATAATAGAGCTGTGGGGAGGCAATGAATACGTTGAACGCATCGGCAAGAATTTCTTCAGTAGTAGTTACAAGCTTCAAGCGTGATCTGGTTAAGCTTGAGGAGGTGCTAGCAGACGACTGATGCGATGAATGAAATCCGTGATTAGTGTTAGGACTCATAGCACTACTGGATAGGTGACTATGGCTATGACTATGCGAATGCGAATGCTGATTAGCATATTCGTCTTGTTCGGTGTTTGACGTCAGAGAAGGAGAAATTTGATTCAAATAATGATCCAAACTCGTTTTTTTGAGGAACTGAAGATCTCCAGTATAACCGAATTGACCACTTTCAATGCTCATGATATCAGAATATAATGAAGCAGCAGAAGATGGCGGAGAAAGCATTTGCTGGCGCTCATAGTCGAATTCTCTCAAAATCTTGATTGAGCCGAAGATCATCAGTTTCAAAGGAACTGACATTTTCTCCATCAAAGCATCAAAAAGAGCACGAGCATTTGATAACTCGGACAATCCTTTAATAATCTTAACGGTTATTTTCACTTCTTTCAAGTTGTCCTGAAGTGCCTTGTAATTTTGAATTATCACATCCATGTATTTGTCTGGATTTAAAATTAATGCAGCAATGTAAAAATTCACCAACAAGTAGTCATACTTTGTGCTTTGTTCATCGTCAGCAGCTAGCTCAGACGCATGGTGAACACCGTAACGTGTCAAATATGTGTGTGTGGTATCAAGGTACTTCAAGGTAAACTTCAAGATAGGATGATCTGTAAAACCAGAAGCTTGTAAACGTGCTGAAAGATGAAATATGTTAATCAATGAATCGAAACTCTCTAGATTTACCAAGGCCGCAGTATCCTTGAGTAAAGATACAAGGAACTTGAGTCTCTTATTGAAGGCAATTCTGAGCTTATTAAGTGGTTTGCCATTATCTAACTCGACGAAATCTTCTAGACAAAGCACTACTAGCCAAGTAAGTGTAAATGGTGCACACGGCACGGATGTTATGCTGTCATCAAAGACTGTACTACTGTAGTCAAATAATTTCTGTACCTCTTTTTGGAACTCTGGGTTCTTAAGTGTTATTATGTCCACATAATCTGGAGTCCTCGAAAATGTCTGGTCTTTGGTGCTATAGGCCAAAAAGAGGATAAACATCTGTTTCCATGAAATTGATCTGATAAATGGTATGGCATTAATGATATCGTTTGCTATTCTAGCACTGTTTTCTTTGGAGAAGAACATGTACTTCACTAGAGGTGCGTATTTCTGGAGTATTGGTGGTGGGATCATCTCACTCTTAGACGAATATTTGAAGATCTTAGAATGAATATACTCGTAGTAGTCGTCTGGATTTGCCAGCAGCAAGTAGCGTGCAATTACCTCGATGTGATTGTCAATCTCCTCCACATATATAGCGGATGGAGACAAATTCTCTTGAAGTTCTGGTACATTTTCAAGCGAAGCATTTGTAGACAACGACAGAGTATCCTTTGCGAGACTAGCACTAGACGGAGTATTGTAATTAATTAAGACCTTTCCGGAATGCACATGACTAGTAGGGTTATGTGTTGGTGCTGGTGCTGGTGTTGGTGTTGTGTCCTTCTCTCTTTTCACCTGAGCCAATACCTTCCTTATTACTCCAGGGGATAAAAGGTTGATTAAAGTATCCAACAAGTGCGGTATGGCATTGGGATCTATTGGATCTGGTCTGTCGAAGTAGTAAAACCGCAGGTAATTGGCCAATAAGTCATTATTATCGATGTTCTGAAGGGTTTTCTCTCTCTTCCAGTTGTTTTTGAGTATCTCCGAAAGTAGTTTACACAACACGAGCGTCGAGCCAAGGGACTTCTCGTCTCTATCTGGCATTTTGGCCATATTTGCCTCATCGTTAATTGCTATAAGGTTATTGGCAAAGGCAAGGAGGATGGAAGTGATGCTTGACTCCTTCTGGGAATTGCTGGCTAGGAGGATTCTCTTTGTGATGATGAACTGGGGATTGAGTTCGACTTCTGCCACAGAGTGGCCCGTCCGATTGGGAAGAAGTGACTGGATACGGTTGGTGAGAGTATCTATGAATGCGTCGGTATCCATTTTGAGATGTGATTTTGTGAACGAGATGGTGAGTTCGAAACGGTCTACAGATGGTATTAACGAACAATTAATGGGCAATGGTATTCAACGGATGATAGTTGTACAGGTTTTGGGGCAATGGATGGTGGAACTTCACTTCGATATGGTGGCTGATAGGTGAGTCTGTGTTTGTATTTCAACTCGAGATGAAACGGGTCAATGGGTACCACACAAGCAATGATAGGGTCTATAATAGATCAACGGCCGAGAAACGGGACGGAAATCTCTCCTAAGATCGCTATTTACTGGGTAACCTTTGGCGGTATTACAACGACAAAATACAAGCAGAACCAAACGAAACTGGCTGGAAAGAGCGCTGGCTCTGTTCTGTTGTATGTTGTTGTAAGCTACCACCGGATTTTCTGTGACGAGATTGACTCTCCAGCGATGGACGGTGGAGGTAACACTTCGGAAGGACGATGCCTGGAAGGCAGTGAAGACGATGGTGGTGGATGAGAACAGGAGGAAGGGATTACCGCCAAAGTAGCCGTCTCGTGGGAGGAAGAATGAAGATTCACTGTGTGGCTTTCCGAGAATAAGGGTAGTAGTGATGAACAAGACGGACCGCTGCGGTTACAGATGGTCGGACAATGGGATTAGGGACGAATGGTGGCAGATATTGGGGAGATGAATGGAGCAGTTGATGATATTGATTTGGTCCCAACTAGCGAAAGAAGCAGCTATGGAATGAGGAAGAAGAACTGTTTGCAGTAGTGGTAGCCAACAGAACCAAGAAAGTGATTTATCAGGAAACCGGAAATTTGTGTGAGGAGGAGGAGTTAGTGGTGGTGGGAGAGATTAGTCGGAGAGATTAGTGGGAGGTGGTGGTGTGGGAGGAGGAAGTAGTGGGAGGAGGAATAATTAGTGAGGGAGTTATTAATATTAGTGAGAGACAAAAAAAGTGTGAGAGGACAATTTATTAGTGAGGGAGTATTCAGGATTAGTGAAAGACAACTTAAAGTGTGAGGGAGTAATTATGATTAGTGAGAGGACGAGAAAACAATACATAAGTGAGGGAGAACAATTCATAAGTGATGGAGAACAATTTATTAGTGAGGGAAACTCAGAAGTTTTAGGGACAATTCATTAGTGATACACACAAGAGTCTTAGGGACAATTCATTAGTGAGAGGACAATTGAGTTTTAGGGACATTTATAATTACTGAGGAGGAAAAGAATAGTGAACCGGTGAGGCAATAGACAGTTAACAATTAATAGAGTAAAGTGAAATAGCAATGTGAGAGGAGGTGGGAAGTAGTACCCTGTTTTGCTGAGATAGATATTAGAACCGAGCTCTGCCTTTTGGAATTCAAAGAACATAGAACACATAGAAGTGACAAAGTAATGAGCTTTTACAATGTTCATTAATGTGACAAAGTAAACTGTAGTGTGTTAGTGAGAGTGCCCCCCAGTGAGAGACCCACCGCCAGTGCCCACTGCGACAACAATTTAGCGAGAACAGAACTAATCCCTCTGAGACAAGACAACACCAGAGAATTACTGTAACAGTTTTGCTTGCCTAAAATTCCCAATTATCTGCCCCACCCCCTTACTTTCCCCAATCACCACTGAGAATCTAAATATGCCAACAATAAGACCGCCCTAACCCAATGCTATTCTCACCATGAACCTTACTAAAAACTGTACCGAGCTTATCGCTATCTTACATGAAAATGTGCGTAGAATGAATATGACACTGACCGTCATCAGATTATTGAGAGATTATTGAGAGAATTAGAGCGAGCGAGCGACAGATTAGCGGGCGATTTCAGATGGTTGTTAGATGATTGTGAGATTCCAACGGGATTGTACGAGAGATTGTCGGTGGAGGAGCAAACAAATTGGCGACAACAAGCATGAATTGGGGCGGGGAGTAGTGTTTTCTGGCGAGGAAAGCAAGCGGAATTGGTGAGCGAGACTGAAAGTGACAGAACTGTGACAGAAATGTGAGAGAAATGTGAGAAAACCGTGAGAGAGACGCATTTAGCGAGGTTTTGCTGTTTATTTTAATGTGTGTGTGTGTCTGTCTGTTTCGGAGAGCAAAAGAAATGTGGGAAAGGTGCAAAGTGGGGGGTGAGGTACATTGAGGGGTGAAGATTGTTTGGCAATAGTTCTATTGTTCAGCATGTCATTTAGGATGGCACTTATTACTATTACTATTGCCATTATTAAATATTACTGGAACCAGTAACCTGGAGCCCAATAGTGGTGAATGTGTTAATAATGCCGATAGTGACGTTCTTTCCCTCTTTCCCTCGCCGTAGTAACCCCAGATACCATAAACGGTAGCTATGTGTTGACATTGCTGGTTAGGAGAATGGGGCAAAAACGTTGCTTTTGTTTAAATTAAGAGTTCCGCAGCACCTACTGCGTAATTACAGGTTAATTGAAAACGACAATTCTGTCGTGTATAATGCTCCGAGAGCGTGAACATCCTGGTATCAATTACAGGTTACACAGGCCCAAGAAACCACGACAAGGAGCCAAAGAGCCGTTTGAAACGGTTACTCTTGGGGTCAGGGGATTCAGGACAAGACAATTTGGGAGATCAAGAGTTTTTTTGTCGCTTTTGGGGGTCCTCTACTACGTAAGGTTTTGCTCATCTGGCGGTGGTGTGATGCCACCCTATGCGCTCAACAGTGGATAGCAATATTAGAAACGGAATTGGAGACGTAATTTCAAATTACGGATTAGTCCCACAACGTAATCTCATTGTAAATAGCTAATATTAGCATTTCTACCCCAGTTATCGTCCAAGATTCTCCTTAAGTCCTGTTCTGGCGTTCCCCATAATCACCTCATCTCAGTGCCCCCTCATTACCCCAACTCTTCTCCAGATTTTAAGCTTTGCTAGTGCCAACGGTTCTACAGAAAAAGAAACAATTGCCCCTTGCTGCTGATTTAAACTTGAGACACGGAGTCTATTTACGGCATTGAATTGGATCATTTCTCCTAGCTACTGTGTCAACCACCGAGTCCCGTCATATTATTGGGTTCATCGCAGCCTAGCACCACTCTCGTCTACTGCGGATCTACTGGAAACAGTGGTCCAACGGCCGATCTCGCCTCCCCACCGATCTGTGTGTGCACGGTCCATCTCGTATTCCGCACGCCTAAGAGCATAGATAGCCAATTGCATGCATGCATGCATTAGGCTGATATTGACCTATCCAGTATTTTCTACCTATCTCCACTATCGGTCTCGGCAGCATAGGCGTGGTCCGTGCCATTGTAGCCTAACAGGGATTGCTTATTATTGACACCTCCCCCTCTTGTTGAAAATTACCCTAATCTACTAAAAACCCCGAACTCCTGTTGCCTGAAAATGTAATAATGAAAAGAGGGGTGTCGGGCCGCCGTCTTAAGTGCATAAGAATATAATCGACCTAAGGTACCCCAAGGATATCTCCTCTTTTGTAATTAGTAATGGGTAGAAACCATCTTCTCTCACATTAGATTCGTCCTTGTTGGTTTGGAATGACACAATTTTGGTAAGCCGGGATAAATAGGGGCAGAAGGCTTGGGAATGCCGTTGCTTTTATCAAAGGAATGATTCCTGTCCGGATAAACTTAATGGCAGATAATATCTGCATTTACGAGTCTGATTTGGCACTGTCGCTGAATAAAAAAGATCTCTTAAGCTTATCAGGAAATTGATTTCGGATACATGGTTGCTGACAGGTTGTGAGATAGGGTACCGTTTTCCTTCAATTGTGGCACCGAGTGCTGATAACAGAAATCTGAAATATTAGACATATAGCCGGCGTTGAATACTGACAGAAAGGCATTGTTCAAAGAGTGTTGTGGAGTTATTTTCATATTGCCCGTCACGGTTAATTATTCCTGCCGAAAAATACACCATTGATACAGTATTATGCTTAGCCATTGATAGTTGTCTATGGAACAAGTTATTTCTTTTTGACTTGATTTCTTGCCAACCCATTGTCTTCTTCTTTCACTTGAGATTCAGTCTTCCCCCCATCTAAGTTCTCTAATGTGATTCAAGATGTTGTCCTGATGTTTTCTTGGCGCCCCAACGGTTTTCCTGTGAAGAAGTAGGGTGAATGTGGGAGTCTTTCTTGTTTGTTTTTCTAAAAACAGGTCATTTAAGCCTCCGAATAGGGGGTGATCCTAATCAAAAGGAGAGGTAAGAACTCCGCAATAGATTCTTCTTAGCCATTGTCATGGTATTGGAATGACTATTTCCTTTGTTGTCTTTAGTTCAAGTGCCAATTGCTCTTCGTGTTTGATTGGACCCCCTTGAGGCAAATATTTCTCGATATAGCGGCCGTTATCACCTTTCGGAGTTTTAAGATCTTTCTCATGATAGGAAGATTTCTTTTTGGGGCTCTCATATACATGTAGACGTAGTGGATTTTTAGCTTCTGCCTAGACAATGAATCCTTCGAATGGTATTCTGTATAAGGATTCTTTGTCTCCAACTTAGTCTTCCTTGTGGCCTACCTCTTCTCAACCCTCTTTTTGTACTCAACATAGTTCAATCAATTCCAAGTACAACTGATCTCATGGCTTCTTGTCCTAAGACATATAGTACTCGTATGTACTACACGTCCTCACACACATGTATTACTATCACTAGTAAATTCTCTCACAAATAGACGGCTTCAACAAAGAGAGGGTTTTTTTGCACCCATTTTTTAGCGCTTAATCGCACGTCATGGCGGTTATTTAAAAGTAACTATAAGCAATTTTGAACAGTATCCTTCTTAGCAGATAAGACCAGTTGTATCATATCATATCATGATCTATACCATAGAACAACTCTTGGATTTGCGGAGCTACAATAAAATCAGTTTTCCTGGATTGAAGTTACTTCCAGAGCCTATCATATGGAGTTCAAGGCAGAAGAAACGAAGTAACTATCGAAAACAGAACAAGCCAAAAGAAGAGCATAAACAACATAGCTTCAAGGCAAGAAAACCTGAGATACCTTCAAGGAAGCAGCACAATAGTAAGGAGGAAGAAAATGAGCCCAATTATAGATACGATGGTATCCTGGGCGGAACGACATACAGGGTTTCTAGTGATACTACAGTTGTGAGTCTTTTCCCGCTTATCAGCGTGAAAGTGTTTCCGCCTGGATCTAAGATTATTAGAATAGATCCTGGAATGCAGATTCCAGACGGAGCTGTGGCAATTCCAGTTCCATTCGAAAGAGGAGGTGGTTCTAGTATTCCTGTGCTGGCAGTTTACGACAATGCCTTTCAATTAAGCGGTAGAGAGCCAAGTCTTTCTCGTCGTTCTGATTTGCCCCAACATAGAACTTATTCCCCCAGACAATATAGAGACCTTGCAGAGGAAAGACCTAGTCTTGGGGCTCTTAATAACAACAATGGATTTGGAGCAAATGGAAGAGCCCCAAATCTGGAAAACACGAGACGAATGCTGAAGAGAGAAACTGCCAATTTTGAAATCAATGGAGAAGAAGCCAACAAGGAAAACATCCCAATTAGAGCAAATCGCTTTGTCTACAACCCACACAAAGAGAATAAAAACAACCCTTATTCAATAACTGGATTCTTTCCAAGCTATGTCGACAGAGCTGGATCCTTGAAGAATTCCATTGAAGATAGCTATAGTTCTAATGATGACACAAATAGCTCGTCTTTTGATGTTCAGATTCAGTTGCCTCCAGTCTCTTGAGTGGGGGCACCCGTTAAAGCTCAGCCTCAGCTTTTTGGAGTCCTGACAGTGCTTTCATCCATCTAGTCACCATGGTTGCTTATACCTCTATTGTACTGTCTGGATCAATTGGTAGCCAAATTTGGAACCCACTCACTTTTTGCAGCCTTTTTTTTTTTAGGCAGACATTTTCTTTAAGCAGACTCGCATTTGAAGTATGGAGTTGAAAATAAATTAGCGATGGGTGAAAAATTGGAAACCTTGATGCTAATGATTGTTAATAGAGTAGATACAATGACCAAGGAAGCTCAGTATACAATTAAGAATGCGGAGTGGCATTACTTGCGACTCGATATGTATGTGTATTGATTTGCCCATGTTTTGGGCCAATTTTCATGAAGTAGTACTAACAAATGCAATGCAGAAGCCCAGATCCAATAATCTTTCAGAATGAAACATTGGCAAAGGAGTATCAAGACATAGAGATTGATAGTCTCACATGGAAATCCGTGATCCTCGCCAGTTTAAGTAAGATGTACGGTAATATCGGAGAAGCCTCCCATTTTGATATCTTGTTGAGCCGGGGGAAAAGCCTGGTAATACGAGTACAGATAGAAGACAAGGAAAAGTTCATCAATAGCTTGTTAGCCAATACTTTCAAATTAAACAAGTACTACGGTGGAAGCATTACGGCAGGAGATGTCAATTGCTATGTGAAAGTGATCAAACATGGCAATTTCTTGGGGTTAGTGGCGGGTGAGCCATTAAGTTGATGGAAAGGGGAAAAGTTGGGTATAATTTCAGGAATAATATTTTAAGTTTTGGATCCACTTAGAAGAGAATTGGAATCTTTTACGCCACGTATGCTTCTAGAGCTCGGTATACACATTCAATAACCACTTAGATTGCCAATGTGGATAAGAGGTTTTTCAAATTTTGAATTGTTGCTGGATACTTCTACGAATTGCTTAATGGATACAGGGTAAGGGGCACAGAGAGGCTTTCTGGTTGTTTCCCTTTCAATTTCATGGTATTTGAACTTATAGGACCAGCCATCTAGATATGGTGAACAAGAAGTCCATTTCTAACGACAGCAACAGCCCAAAGTCATCAATGTTTCCGCAACTGTATTAATGTATTACATATTGTGCTAAATGAATACAAATGCCATGATTCTAATGCACGGCATTTCGGGTATTATGTGGGATAAGCATTATCAGCAGATAAAGTTTAATACTGTCATAGTTGATCAATGTCACGGATTATACATACATGATACCACTGTTAATATTGATAAATATATTGCTACAATCGGTATGAGGTAAGCTAACTCCCTCCCTTAGTAGTAATCAATAGATAAACTTGATTACTGTCATAGTTGATTACTGTCATACACATGTACAATTGATACCACTATTAATATTGACAAGCATATTGATACATTCGGTATAAGGTTCTCTAAACCCCGTAGCATGCGCCGTCTCTAGTGGTGCAATATGTACATAGAGGACGTCGAACAAAAAGTTTCTTAGATAATACTTCTAATCTAAATTTATCGCATTACAATACAGTTCAGGAGCTATGTATTATTTACTGTATAGACAGCTTAGAGTTTGAGGATGCAGTTAAGGAAATATCAATAGAATATATAATATATGAAAGTGATATGTGAAAACAATATATAAGACAAATACGACAATTCATACAACATATCTAGTAGAAAACACCACAAAATAACACAAAACAACACAAAACAGCACAATTTTTATCACTATAGTTACATAATCAAAAATTGCACATTAACACAATAAACAAAACGCTAATGTTACATAATTGCTGTTACAGCAATTTTTCCTTCATCCTTCTTCATTCATCACTTTAAATTCATTCATCATAATTCGTTCATATTTTTCATATTCATTTTCATTTCCATTTTCTTTTCCATTTTTCACCATATAACATAATTACTCTCCTCTTTCGTTGCATAATTCATTACCTCAAATTAAGCTTTATTTAATCCCCATACAAATTTGCCATACAAAAATTACCTTCAGCCATTCCAGCCATTCTCTCCTACATAAGAAACCTACAAGAGACATTTACAAGGAACACACCATAATTCCATACTCTCTACTCTATTCGGTTTTTTTTTTTATTATTCTGCATTTGCTACCTCTCTCACCCTACCCATTCCACCTACCATCTCTCTTCTCCCCTCTCCCCACCTTTCCGCCCAACACTGCCCTCTTTCATCCACTTCCCATCCTATTCCGTACCTTACTCAATCACAAGTCACGTGACTAATCCCACCCCGACTCGAACTTTCCAGTATTCAGATGTGGAAAACTCCTATTGTATAACTCTCTATCTTTAGCTATTTCTATAGCAATTGGATTGTTTTCATCATCTACACAGAATTTGCTGGCTTCACCGTGTCGGAAATCACACCTGCTGCAACAGCCAAAATTCGTGTATCTTGCTGAGCGATAGAACCCCCTGATTTCTTATCGCTATGAAGGCGCTTTCCATTAAAAAGTGGAGTGTGCTCCTCTTATCATACTTGGCAGTAACAGCCAATTCGGAGTTTCATCCGACAATTCATGCCAGCAAGGAAAGTAAAGTGTCCCACAGCATCAAGTACTTCGATGACTCGTCGAATATCTTGATTTTGCGTAACCAGAAGCTTTATATATCTTATAATGATGGAGAATCATACACTCCTGTGAAAGAAACCAAAGACGAAGTAGTGGCGGTGACGTTTTTCGATGATTTCTTCCCAAATCGTGCAGTGGCTATCACCCACAGTTCTACACAATATTATACCGCCGATAAAGGTAAGACTTGGAAATCGTTTGAATTGACAGCTGGGTCCGGTTACGAGATCTCATCCAAGATCTTTGTTCAGTTCAACTCCAAGAACAAGGACTATGCTTTGGTGGATTACTACGAATGCCCTAAAAAAGAGACATTTAACGACTATTGTAAACATGTGTATTTATACACCGAAGACGGGTTTAAATCCAAGTTGAAGAAGCTTCCGGTGGAAGCTAATATCTGTAAATTTGTCAGTAGCTCCAAGGAAATCCAGGTCGGTACTGATAAAACCATTTTATGTTCAGAGAATAAGTTAAACTCTTTCGGACACATAGTTGAGTCCAGTTTATTCAAGTCTGACGACTTCTTTAAGACTTCCAATAAAATCCATACTCATTACGCTAGGTCTGGAGCCATTATCGCAATTAGAGTTGACCAAAATTTCATCTTGGTAGTTGTGCAAAATGATAAATTCAGTAAATTCTCCAAGGTCTCCTTCCTTGTGTCTAAAGATGCGGAGAAGTTCTATATTGCTGATTTGAAAGTGGATTTTTCGTATGGTATTATGAACTTCCTCGATTCGTCTCCACTGTCGTTGTTCTTATCGATCCTGGAATTTTCTGGAAGTTCCTTTTCCACCGCTTCAGTGTATTCATCTGATTCTCAAGGGTTAAGATACACAAAGATATTGGATCAAGTACAGAATGGAGCCGTTAAGAGAGTGCAAACAATAGATGGTGCATGGCTCGCTAATGTCATATCTTTATCTGAAAGCACTGGCGAAGAATCCTTGCTCGATATTATAGTAGATGGAGGTTCCAAGCGTTTGATTCAATCTAAGTTCTCATTCAACGACGGTTTGGACTGGGAGATTTTGAAAGTTAACAATGGCGATTGTGACGTTTCAAAGGGTTGCTCGTTGCATATCTTAACTCCAAATGAGAGAGACGGAGAGGGCAAATTTGTTACAGGACCAACTCCTGGAATCTTACTTGCTGTTGGTAGCGAAGGAAAAGCCTTAGCTAAGGGATTAGACAACATGAAGACATATATTTCCAGAGATGGTGGTGCTTCATGGGACAAGGTGATAGATGAACCATGCCAGTTTGCTTTTGGTGACCAGGGTAATGTCATCATTGCCATTCTGTATCAAGCTGAAAATCAGAAAACTACAGATAAACTCTACTACTCATTGGACCAAGGTAAAACATGGCAAACTGAATCCTTGGAATATCCAGTCTATCCTATTACGTTAACTACCACAACCGATGGTACTTCGGCGAAATTTGTGCTTTCTGGTTTGTACGATAGAACTCCTGACAACCAACATGACTACGACTTTGAAGAGGCTTTGTATTCATTTGATTTTTCAAAAGCTTTCAATGGAAAAACTTGTGGTGACAATGATTTTGAGGAAATTTACGCCAGAGTAACGGAAGATAACCAACCCATCTGTGTGTATGGACATCGTGAGAAATTTAGAAGAAGAAAACAAGATGCAAAATGTTTCGTCAACAAGCTTTTTGAAGATATTAAGGTATATGACGACCCTTGTGCTTGCACTGACCGCGATTTTGAATGCGCAAGAGGGTTCACACTTTCTGATAAGGGTGGCGCCTGTGTTCCAGACACTAGAATAATCAGGCATATCTGCCATGCTGAGGGTACTAAAGAAATCACTTTACCTGACAAGGTATTGATCGATGGTGACAAGTGTGACATGGGGAACAAGAAAATCAAGGATTTCGTTACCACTACCAAGTTTAAGTGTTCTGAATACCTAGGCCATCATGAGGGTGATAAGGGATCTCCTCTTCCAGGATCTCAAGACGACATTGTTTCAACTTTAGTAGAATTGGAGGGCAAGTTATCTCTGTATAGCTACATGGAAATCTCCGAAAACTCGACGTATTATAAGGGAGAGAACGTCATTGTGAGAACTACTGACAATCGTGCTTATATTTCTAATAATGGCGGAATCTCATTTTCGAAGGTACCAGTTGCTGAGAAGATTTATGCTTTTTATGTTGGATATATTCCTGGGCAATTGGTATTGATCACTGATACCGATATTATTTATGTCTCTGACGATGGAGGTAGCACGTTCAGGAAGACGCGGGTTCCAAGTCCTCCCGTAGAGCACATCCGTGCCATAAGTTTCCATAAGACCGACGACAAACAATTTATCTGGTATAGTGAGTCTAAATGTGAGGGATCTTTCTTGGCTGACTGCAAGTATCTCGCTCACATTACGAAGAATGGGGGCGAATCTTTTGATGAACTTAAGGACAATGTCGTGCAGTGTGACTTTGTTAGTCCATTTTTGGAGAAACAGGAAGAAGGAAAGGACTTAATCTTCTGTTCTACATTAGATAAGGAGACGGGAAAGTTGGCTTTGGAGACGTCTAACAATTACTTCAGAGATAGCACTAAACCATTCGATAATATTGTAGGCTACGCAGCTACAGGAACTTTTATTGTTGTTGCGACTGTGAGTACCACCAAGAAGTCGTCATTGCAAGCAAAGGTGACAGTTGACGGATATATCTTCGCAGATGCAGACTTCCCCTCTGATTTCCATGTGGACTCAGAACAAGCCTATACAGTTCTTGACTCTCAATCGAGAGCTATCTTTATGCATGTGACTACGAATTCAGAAGAAGGACACGAATTTGGTTCGATATTGAAGTCGAATTCCAATGGTACCTCATATGTCTTATCACTTGAGAAAGTGAATAGAAATAGAGTCGGATATGTTGACTACGATAGAATAGAAGGTATTGAGGGTGTTATCATTGCTAATGTGGTCAGCGGTGGAACTAGTGAAAAGAATTTGAAGACAATGATTACACATAATGATGGTGGAGAATGGTCATACTTGACTCCACCACCAGTGAATTCCTTGGGCAAAAAGTATCCATGTAACGGCCAACCTCTAGAAAGATGCTCCTTGCATTTGCATGGTTTTACTGAAAGACCGGACTACAGAGATACATATTCTTCAGCTTCGGCAACGGGTCTTCTAATTGGTGTAGGAAGTGTGGGAGCTACCTTAGATTCATATGACAAATCTTCTACGTTCTTGTCAAATGATGGCGGAATTACGTGGAAGGAAATAAAGCATGGCGTATTCATGTGGGAATACGGTGATAGGGGTACCGTTCTTGTTTTGGTAGATGCTAATGAAACAGATACTTTATTGTATTCATTGGACGATGGTGAGACTTGGCTTGAATTCAAATTTGCCAAGGATCCTATTAAAATTGATGACCTAGCTACCGTTCCTTCTGATACTTCGAGAAAATTCATTATTTTTGGACATAGTAATAAGGATAGCTCGGTAACATTATCATATTCTATTGATTTCTCAAATATTCATAAGAGACAGTGTCAATTAGACTTAGATCATCCTGATTTAGATGACTTTGAATATTGGTCTCCATCGCATCCAAACTTGCCAGACAACTGCTTATTTGGGCATGAATCCAAATTCTTAAGACGTGCTGTTGGTCATTCTGACTGCTTTATTGGAGGTGCTCCTTTGAGTGAAGGCTTCAAGGTAACAAGAAATTGTTCATGTACCAGAAGAGATTTTGAATGTGACTACAACTTCTACAGGGACACCGACAATACTTGTAAGTTGGTTGAAGGATTGTCTCCTAGCGATCGTAAGAACGAAATTTGCAAGAAGGAAGGTGCTTTCGAATATAACGAGCCTACTGGATATAGAAAAATTCCTTTGTCGACATGTGTGGGAGGCAAGCAATTTGATAGTTGGGATGTGAAACCTTGTCCTGGAAAGGAAAGCGAATTCAACAAACACTACGGTAAAGAAGTTACTGGTGGAAAATTATTCTTGGTTTTGTTTGTACCTTTGTTTGTCTTCTTATTTGCGACGTGGTTTGTGTATGATAGAGGAATCCGTAGGAATGGTGGTTTCAAGAGGTTTGGACAAATCAGATTGGACCTTGATGACGATGACTTCCATCCAATTGAAAATAACCAAGTGGATGTTGTTGTTAACAAAATTGTACGGGGAGGTATTTTAGTTGCAGCTGGTACATTTGCTACATTCAAAACTGTCCGTGCTATTGATCGTATGTTGTTGGACAAGGCTACATCATTTATCTTCCGTAGAACACCTGGTAGAAGAAATTACGTTCAAGTTCCTGACATCGATGAAGAAGATGAATTATTTGGGGACTTCCGTGATGATTTCGAGGATGAAATTGACGAAGAAATCAACCAAGACATTGTTACCAGTAATGAGGAGATTGCTGGATTAGAGGCTAATGAACCTGCTGCTGCCGATGTCGATGAAAGACTTTTCAACATTGACGAGCTCTCTGACGATGAGCCAGCTCCTCAGCAATAATCTGTGAGTTTATAGACAACCTCTTTAAAAATAGAACACATTATAATACAACGTGAGATCTTATGAATATGAAATACTGAACTTCTCTACTACTAAACCACAAAGCATATAAAGTTCCAAAAAAAATACAAAAAAAGAAAGGAATTGACACGGACAGGAATTGAACCTGCAACCCTTCGAGTTGGAATCGAAAGCTCTACCATTGAGCCACCGCATCACCCTTGACAAATATACACACTTTTGATTTTAACAGTTTACTTGTCACGTTATTAATCACGTGACCATTCCCAAAAATTGCAAATACCTTATCTCTTGTCCATAGATCATTTTCTTGATTTAATATGACAGCAAAAACATATCTATGGATCCCTCTCAATTGAATGTTCATCTTTTTACCCTCTTCAGAGCACAATGTTTTGATTTAGTGATTATTTGATTTATTGGAATTATAAGAAAATATGGAGAAATCGGAAAATATTTAATTTTCATCACTTCGCAGATAATTCTTATCTTGCTGCAAAAAATTAAAGTAGCAACAAAACCCCTTAAGAAAATTAATAAGATTTTTGAATGCATAGGTCAGTGTATTAAAAAGAGCCATAATGCTTGTCCTAAAAGTTCATTCTCTGGATCATTTACATCCAAGGTGACTGATATTCTATTAGCAATGACATGTCACTGGGTATCCCCCTATTTGAGTTTTTTTCTGTGCATACCGCTGCACTGATACGAATCTCATTAAAAAAAGATTATGTCTTGTATATGTTGTCTATAAAGTTTTAAATAATAACATGAGAAAAGAAACCTGGGAATGAAAGGGTAGTAAGTCTATATAATGAGCCAAATAAGTAAGAATTGAATACGGAAACTAGAAATCAAACATAATAAGTTAAATCAGAAATGGGATAATACAACGGTGAATACAGTAATCAAAATACTGATAAGAGGAGTTATCCTTCTATTTGAACCTCCTTCTTGGGTTACCACCACACGTGCACTTGCTGTTGACATCGAGCTAGTTGTCAATGTGCTGCGGAAAAGTGCTGTTTGAGAGGATACAGCCATTGGAGTTTCTTGTGTCACATGGGGATGGTATGTGCTGGAACTTGTTTGCAATTCAAGCTTGCTTATAGTAACAAGGAGGCTACTAGAATATACATCGTCATTGGATACTTGTCCACCGAGGTCGAAAGAACTACTATCTGATGAAGATGTTGGCAAATCATTGTTTTCGACAGTTACCGTTGGTGTATTGTTTGAACCATTTGACAAGTGTACAGTAGTTTCCCTAGAATATTTTGCAACCATCTGCATTTGCATTCAGGTGGGAAAAAAATTCGCAAAGGCCGAACACCGAGGAAACCACACAGAGATGCTGGATCATTAAGCAAAGACGAATTCATTCATATGTGTCAATGAACCTTTGCACTGGTCATAGTAGAAGATTAAGGAAAGATTCCTTTTCTATAGTAAGGATATATGAGCTGTTCCTCTAGGTGGATTCCTCAATATGCCACTTGCATACATTTACGATACATATTCGCCTCTATAAAGCAGCAGCCTTCGCGCTGGACTACCGTAAATGATATCTCCATGCTAATGCAAAGCCGTAGAGCTCATGGTCCCGATTTTCGCCAGAGTCTGGCGCAAGGCATTGATTTGTAATTTGCTCGATAGCCAAAGATATTATCTACAATTTCTGGCTAACCGGATACTGATGACTTTCTTTCTGCATCGATGAGTTTCTGCCACAATTCAATACTCCAGCTCGTATACCTTGATAACAATGAATTTTTTATCGGAATGTACGGGGTCGCATATTGAACAATGGAGACTTTGGCATAAGAAGAGATACACCAATGCTACACAGGATTTAATTCTGGACAAAATCTCGAGATATTGTTGGGAAGAGGCGTGCAAAAGCATGTTTAATATCAATAACGATCTAAGGAGAGTAGAAAATATCCCACTTTAATAAGGGAGACAATCACGAGAAAAATACCAAACTAATTATTAGACAAAAGAATAGTCCACAGTAGTTGAGAAATATTCCAGATTAGTTTCCCGAGTCCATAAAACAATAGTGAAAAATACAATTCTGGGAGATATTTCCCAACTTCTAAATTCTATTAATTTTAATTTTGGAGGAAGTTGGAATTTAGGAAATTCTCAAATAATTGGAACAGGTGATATTTCCTTTAAAACAGATCTACCATTGTCTTCTGTAGAAAATTTCAAACCTTGATTTGTATACTCATACGATTACCAAAATTATTAATGCTCTAGGTGCTTATACGACAGAAAGAGAAACTGGGATAGAAAGCACTCATCACAGAGTTACAATTGCATCTTTTCTCTAACCGTAGTATTAAATATTACAAACAGAACTAAATAAATTATGATATGTCAACTAGTCTCTGACAATATTGATTCTATGCAAAAATCACCTTTCTAGGTGTTTCTCTGGATGTCGATCTCATGAAGCAAATCTGCGGGATTAACAGTCTTCATCATATCTTCTTCTCTAAGTCTTTGTCCTTGCATTTCGTCCTCATCACGCTGCCTTCTGAACAACGCAAAGTACGGAATAATGTACAACAATCCCATCAAAGTGGTAGAACCTAAAGCACAAGCCAATGAGATACCCACAACCTTTCCTTTTGATAGATTCTTGGTGACGCTAATGTCGTCCGATGACAGGAATCTATAAGAGTCGTCGATCAACATCGACTTTACCAGACCGATCTTGTTTTCTTTTGTTGAAGTATAGACGTAAGGAATCCATTGGGTTCCATTGAATAAAGCAAGATTAACCAAACCGTACTCCTTCAAAGAGAAAGTACCTGCCAACAGCAAAATTTGGCCAGCATCAAACAAACTTTTATTGTTTGCTGCATTGGATTTAGCTAAATCCAAAAGCTTTATATCATTGAGCGAGGTGTCATTATCGAACGAAATCTGTTCATCTATGCTATGCCAATTGGAACCGTCATATCCTGATACGAAGTCGTCTCCAAATGCGACCAATCTAGCACTCAAGTCCTTGTTACTCTTGTCATTGACAATGAACTTCTTAATTACCTTGGAAGTACCAAGAGAGTTAAGCGAGTCTTTAGTGCTGAAGGTACCCTTATCAAAGTCATAAGTGATGAAATTGACACCTTTACCGTTCAAAGTCAAATTTCCACTAACAAGAACTTCATTTGATTGATAGAACTTGATATCTGTAGCCAGACCATCTATGGAAGTAGTAACACCTTCTCCTTGTGGTGTAGTCCACCTAGTATTTGCAATATCGTAAACACATAAGCCAACACAGTCCAAAGAGCCCGCTTTGTCAAAGTCACCTCCAACGAGTAGCTTACTACTTTTGCCGTACATCACAATCAGATTGACCGAGATAGGATCACCATTGGCATTTGAAAGTGCTGCCGGTTGGAAATCAGTAAAAGTATTATTCTTGAGATCGTAAATAACGACGCCAGTTATGTTGACCCCGTTGTTCACTGCTACAGATCCATTAACTCCAATGAAGAGGAACTCGGAGCTGCTATCAACATACAAGCTATTGATAACAGTACTGTTACCCCATTCAATGTTTCCTTGGAGAGGTCTAATCTCCTTGTCAGGAGACGAGTTGTCAATGAAACCGATATTCTTCACATTCAGGGAGCTGAACGTTCCACCGACAACACTTAACGACTTATTGACATAATAGGAATTGGTTATATCATATTGTGGATTAGTAGGAACGTCAATGTTGAATTTACTGAAGTTGGCATTGTTTTGAATATACGCTTGATCGTTGTTGTAAAGGTCCATAACGTTGAAAGATTCTCCACCCAAAATCTGTTGCCTAGCATTAAGGTTCAAGGCATGGGTAATATTAAGTTGATGGTCGGTGTCATTGACCCATTGAAGGTGTGTGTTATCCCATGTCTTAAAGATGTTCGAACTAGATGCAGCAAAGACATAATATTCAATGTCACTAATTGTCACATTGGTGAACAGGTCGAAGTTGTATTCAAGGAACGAATTACCAAATCCATACCATTCCTGTTGGGAGAAGAAGGCAAAGTTGTTGATGGAAGATGTCGATGCATTTTTATTGGAAAGATCATGGAGCTTAATGCTTGAGTTTCCGCCACTAGAAAGGCCAAATTGACCCAAGAGGAAGATACCTCCATTGAAGTCAACAAGAGAAGTTACGGAGTCGTTGAAGGTAGCTCCGAAAATTTTACTCTCATCAGCTCTCTTGTGTAAGTAACGGTCTCTCTTCTCGATGGAGCCAATCTCAGTCTTATTGCTAGTATTGTTATAACTCTTTAAAGTTAAAGTAAGCAAGTTACTGTTACTCAAAGTGAGGTTCTTGGAATCAGATTGGAAACTTCCCAAAAGTAAGAGAGTCTCTGGGTCAGAAGAGTTGTTCAAAGTGAATTGGTTGATTACTGAGCCCTCAGCCAATTGACCACTCAACAAGTTGATAGTAGAATTGCCCACAAACAAGTTTTCCCTACTGATTAATTCAGTCTTATTGTCTGTAGAATTGTATGATACCTTGGAGGCATTGAAGTTAGTAAAATTAGCCAATGAGTATTCGAACAACCCATTGAGCTTTATGTATGTCAATTCACTACCAAGAGTGTAGTTTTTGCTTGTTGAATTAGTGGTGTTGAAATTGTAAGGTTTGTCCAAGGAAACAATATTAGCTGTAATCTTATCAACAACTGTCCATGGATCTTGTGTTCCTTCAATGATTGACTGAAGGAAGGAAATCTCAATTCTGTTTTGTCCACCGTCAGTGGATGATCCATTCATGTGGCCATAGAATAAGTAATCGAATTTGTCGAAGTAGTTGTTTTGCCATATCACATTAGACTCTAAGATGTTATCACCACTGTCTATCACGGAAACGTTAAGGATAGATCTTTGATCACAGGAGTTGTCGTAAGTACAACCTGGAGTCGTCATAATGATCGAGTAGTTACCACTGTACGAGATGTTAGGATATAAGGTTATTTTAGCCTCTGTTCCCTTCGCCACCAAGTAATTTGTGTCTAACACAGCAGGGTTGAAGTCTCTAATAGACTGAAAGTCACCCGAATTGATTTGCGCGAGATTATTGCCTTCATCCACGTCACAATTGGGTTCGTTCAAAGTATCGTTTCCATAAACTGTAATAGCATTGGAATAAAGCTCAAAACCACCAAGAACACCCTTGTTTCCATACCAATCAATGATTGTCACACCAATTTGGTCAATTCCGACTTGGTCAACGAAGGAGAACTCCTGGTAGTCCGCTCCGTAACCCAAAGTCTTCGTCATGTCCAGTGGATCGAAATATTTGGCGAAAGAACCGTTTTCTGGATCAACAAAGGTGAACTTATCAGCGAGTTCTGTTGCGTTCTTTCTATTGGAAGTAACTGCATCGGATAACACATCCAATGTCGTCAAAGGACACCAGGCATCACAGAAAGTTATCTGGTTGGTTTCTGGATCAATGTATGAGAGATTCATGATACCGCTATTAGGGTAAGAGTAGATACGGAAAAGCTTGGTTCCGTCCTCCCCTGGAGGAATATACAACCTAGCTTTAGTTGGTTTCACGTTCTTCATCTCATCTGGCAATTCTACGAGCCATTGACCTCCTTGTTGTGGTTCCAAGGACCACGTATCCTCATTAGTTGGACATATAATATCCGAACCATCTGCTCCAGGAGCTGCATTCACACTGGTGAAAATACCATGTCTAAGCGAGATTTGCTGCTCTGCAGAAATGAACGAAACATTGGTATGATTAGTGTGATTGACCGGCCTGGACACATTCGTGGATATGTTATGTACAAGGAGTTCACTCAAGCCGAGTGTGTTGAAGTTTCCTCCGAAGATAATCGAACCGTAGGAAAGTTCGTCCCCTTCATCTTTATTGTTGGTGTCAAATACCTTTGTGATGGCATTGACTGTTGATCCCTTGCCAAAACCCTGGAAAGGAGTGGAGGAAAGCTCCTTGGATGTTTGGTTGTATATGGCGGCACCGTAGGTACCATTGAACTCGAAGTCACCACCGAGGTAGATCAAATCACCGTCCACATAGACGGTTTTCACAGATCCGCTGGAGAAAGTTGGGATATCTGCTCTTTTCTTCTTATTATTATTTGTGCTATTATTGGGAATAGATGGTATGATGTTGGTGATCTCACTCGAGGTGACATTATATATTATAGGACTGGTGATACTTTTGTTGTTGAAGGTTGTGAAATCACCATTGATGAGAACAGTGTCGTTTGAAATGGGCACGATTTGGTTGATCGGTCCGTCGACATTGGCGAATTGCACGCTATTATTATCGACTATGTCTCTTAGAAACAAGTTATTGCTATTATTGCCGTTTTCACTGGTCAGGCTTGTGGTGGTGTCCGATGGAGCACTCAAAAACAGTGATTCGTTGACGAACGAGTAGAACGAAAGGGCGTTGAACGAGCCAAACACACCAAGACGGTCGCCGAATTCCAGGAATTTGAGTTCTGGCGGTGTCACTGTCTGGAACGAAGCCGCAAGCGACTGGTGGAGGTAAAGCAACAGCACAAGTGCTGAGATCAGTCGAGGAGCCATGGTTGGTATTAGGCGATTACGGTGTTATTTAGTGATTGTTGTTGTTTGAAACCGGTTTTTTTTTGGCGGAACTGGTTGGAACGGTCGAGGCAGCGGGTCGGGGCGACGGTGCTGGCACTGTGGATAGTCGATTTGGGCACTCCTAGAACGGTTTGGTCCGACTTTTCACCGTGTGACGAATAAAATGAGTGGTGCCGTCTCTTTTTGTATTGCAAAAATACACTAACAGTGGAGCCAGACGGTGAGTTTTCGGTGTTTTTTTCGTAGTTTTTTCGGCAAAGTGAATGTTAACGATGGTGGGGGACGCTCAAGTCAATTGAACCTGCTAACCCACACTAAAAAGCAACTTTCTTATCCACTTAACTAGCCTCTGGTTCAACCTTTTGGGATGGGCTGGTTATTAGAGGGTTGATGAAAACAGTAAAATTCGTAACCTACAAAAAGATGCAAGTAACGAAAAATTTTCTGGTGCGTCTCTCAACGTGTATTGATAAGGGGGGTTTTGGTAGGAGTGGTAGGAGAGGGAGGAGGAGGCAGCAGCAGCAGAACGACGAGGAGGAATGCGGGTACTGTTGCAAGTGGATAGGAGTGGTGGGGTGGGGTGGGAATGGAGTTGCAATGGAGTTGCAAAGAAAGTTGCAAAGAAAGTTGCAAAGAAATTTGGAAGAAGAAAGAAAAGAAGAACAAGAAGTGGGAATGAAATTGAAAAGAAGAAGAAGAAGAAGTGGAAAGATATTCAGAGAACACGAATGAGAGTGGGAGTGAGAGTGAGAGAGAGTGTGTGAACAGGTAAGAAAGTTAGACAGACAGTCAGGCAGACACAACAAAACAACAGAAAACAACAGAAAACAACAAATGTTTCATACAAATTCCTTACGGTCGGCCCTAAAACACAAATACAAATTCAATTCCAATTTCGAATTCGAATGTTGATGTTCAGGAGACTGCCCCAAAACTTGTTATGATTAAAGACTAAGACTACCACCGACGGGGGGGGGGGGGCATGTTTATGTTATTACCTTGTGTTTGTTGTTGTGGATGTGGTTGTCGTGGTCGCCTTATTCCTCTGGAGTCGGGCTACATCCAGCAGCTTACCACCCACCGCCCTGTACTCTAGCGACCAGCGCAAATCATTGACTACACACGGTGAAGTGAGCTGCTGAGACTAACTTTTACGACGAATTCTCCGAATCCCACTTCTACAACTGCGACTACTGCGACTACTGCAACAACGGCAACTACTGCAACTACTGTAACGCATGGTCCATTTTTCCACGAATATCCCCCAACTGTACCCGAGAATCTCCAAGCCCCTGATGCCAACTTGGGTCTCGTCTGTTTCACACCGTCAATCGTCAAAAACCCTAATTGTTTCACCCAGAATTGCAAATTGTCGCGACACACCATTTTTCGCAGCGTAAACGTTTTGCAGAGGTTCGGGGAGTGAGGTTTGGATGTTTCATGATTTAGGGGGATTACGGTTTAAGGGTATGTTTGAAGTTGGGAAATGCTGGAAAATGCTGGAAAATGTTAGCAAAAAAGACTCGGGTTCGAGCATTGCTGCTAGCCGGATGCCATCAACTTGTTGTCACCGTTAGCCACCTCATTTCTGTCAAAAATTCGACCCCAGAACTGCCCTTCAAGGCGTAAGCCGTCCCTTCTCCTCTTAACACAGACTTGCATGTTCCCTTTGTTGTTACGTGTCGCTTGTTTAGGTTAGCAGATTGTGTTGACGATTGGGCCCAAACAGGAAACACGCCGCATCCTGCAACGCAATCGGATTGCAGGTTACCAATTCCATTTCCATTTTAGACTCCTGCACTACCGCATTTGACCAGAAGATGCAGGTTGGCACAGGTGAGGCCACAGTCACGTGACACAGTTACTCGGATGAGACGCGGCTGGCTGCTGGATCTGGCAGTACAAGCTAATGATGGTTGGATGGTGCTTCAACGCACAGAAGGTTATGTTTAGAGCAGGCGATAAGCCCGTTTGATGGGTGGGAACAGATCGAAAGAAGTTGTCGGTGAAAAATGGGCGGAATTTTTGCAGAATTGGCTGTGGCAGAAATCCTTGCGGCATGGGCTTTTGGTATAAGACGGTCGGGTTTGTACATAATCACGTGACATATTGGACCCTGGATTTGGACAATTCTTATTTGGATGTCATAGGAGAAGGAAGTGGAATTGGCGTTGAAATCGAGTTGGAAGGTGGTTATTTAATGAGAAGAAGAATTTGAATGGATGGAGTTTGTCATTAATGTGAGCTTTCTTTGCAACTAATCAGTGCTTCCCTAAGGCATCTTTGTTGAGGGTATTCTTACAAGATTCCTTGACGAATGCGGAGGCATTCTTTTTTTATCCGATTTTGTTTCAGTCAGTTCAAAAGTAATGCTAGAACTTCATCTCATACGCTTTTCGGCCTTTATAGATGTTTTCCGTATCACGGGACGAATACTAGTACCATCCAGTTTACCTATTTATATAAACACGACATTTTACAATAACTTCACCCCATAATGTCTCAAAATGTCGCAGATATTTCAAAATGGCAGATTATATGCAGGTCATTATATTCTCCATGTAAATTAGAAGGAAGATGAATGTTGGCCGATAAAAGATAGATACCTGGGGGTACTAGAGAATCCTTTGGGTAGCAGCGAAGTACAATCACAATATTAGCATTGGTATTTTGACTCCCATTTCCACTTCCATTTCCATTCCCAAATCCCTTCAAAGATTCAACACAAGATCAAAAACCCAATATCATCACGTGACCAATACCATAAACTACTGCGTCACGGATCTCATTTAGTGCCCACCACTCAATAAAAAATTCCCAACTAGGAATAATGTCTCCCGTGTCGCAGATCTCATGCCATATGCAGTCAGACATATACCGACATTTGAAGATTATGGCTTCTTTATATGATTATACCACTTCTTCTTTAACTCAGAAGGACCATTACAGCTCAATTCCAGTTCGAAACTGCATTATGGACTATCCTAGCGGCTTGGATCCGTATACGGCACGTCAGCATCTCCTTCACCACACGTTTCTGCCGTTGATTTCCATCCAGTCGTCACATAATGCTGATGTCTTCTTCCAGAGAGTTCTAGGCAACGAGAACATCTCTACTCTGCAAGTATTCCGGCCATACGGCAACAACGCCAAGTACACGGTGCCGAACCAACTGTTCAAGATCATAAACAACCAGCTTATCACCAAAAATTACCCTTCTTTCCCCGTCCGATTCGAGCCTTCATTGCCTGAATTGCTCCTGATCATCCATGCCAGCAGTAGCGACAACAGCAATGGTATCACCAATGTCTACAGTAATAGCAGCAATACCACAACAGCGAGCAGCAACTTTGCCAGCACCGGCATGGCTGGAAGTCCCGTTTCTTCAATCAGTTCTGCTGTCACTACTGTTTCTCAGATCGGAGCTAATTCGTCCTCACTGAGTACTCAATTAAGACAATTGTTCAGCATTCTGAACCTAGAATTGCTTCTTAGACACACAGCTAAGGACGAAAACATTACTGATAAGGGGCTAACATTGGCCTTCTTTAACAAAGTCATCACATCAAATCGGATTGTTCCGTTTGAAACATTCAACCACCCAATTTCCCAAGTTTTCGTCATTGACTATGAAAACGATACGATCGAAAGTCTTCGTAAGCTAATCGTCGAGTTCCGGAACTTCAACTTCCCGAAGTTCTTCCAAATAGACGACTTACTTATCCATGTCTTTGTTCTCTTCGATAGTAACAAAGTGCCAAGTTCAGATATCATCGCATTCCAAAATAAGATACGGTCCAGTCTCAACACTAACTCCACAGCAATACCCATTGTTGAGACGGAAGATGGAGATAAACCAGGGAACTTCATCAAGCTTTCAATTATTGAGAATTCCACCATAGATGAGGATCTTCAGCGGATCTCACTTCAAGAATCGAGTTCCGAGTCTTGTAGCTACCTCCAAATTCCGAAATCCGCTGATTCAATCATAAGGATAAAGCTCTACGAGTATATCAACAAACACCTTATTCCCCACATGCAAGCAAAGATTAGAATATGGGATGACCAGATGCTCCAGCCCAAGAAGTCAATTACAGGCCGGTTTTTCAGTGCATCGCGGAAGTTCTTCAATAATAACAACAGTGACTCCAATCTTTCCAATGTAACATCATCTTCATCAACAGGATTAAACTCTGCATCGTTTAACTACCATGAAAACTACTACTATAAGTCGACTCCGGAGCAGACAATCAGAAAACTCGCTGACTGGTCCTTGATACTAAAGGACTTCAAGTACGCTTACTCAACGTATGACTTGATCAAAAAAGATTACACGAACGATAAGGCATGGGTCTACGTAGCGTCAACACAGGAGATGTGTATAGTTTCATTACTTCTTGCTCAGACCCAGCAAGTGAACTTGAACCCAGTACAGCCGGATAAGAACACATTGCGGAAGATTCGTCACGATATTATCGAACCATATATTGACAACCTCACATATACCTTTAAGCTGAGACTCAACTTGAAAACTTATTGCTTGAAGACTCTTGTTATCGTAATAGAGCTTCTTTTGTGCATATGTCTGACTTTCAATATTTCGTGGTGGTGGAATGACTTGATAGAAAAGTATCTCTTGAAGCTTGTGGGAGAATTCGATGGCCACTTATTGGCAAATGGCCAGAGACCTCAAGTCATTAGAGCCATTTTGTATGCTCGACTTGGATACTGCTTTGGAAAATGTATCTTCCTTAACGACGATAACAGGTATTTGATTAAATTCGATGGAACTACCATGATCCATGCTGAGACTGAAGAGGACGAAAAGACAAAAGAAGAGAAGGAAGAAGGTCTTTACCACAATCCGTATAAATTAAGACCTCCATTAAACAATGGATTGGCAGGTTTGATGAGATATAGAAAGTCAGCTACTTGGTACCTATTGCTGATCAGAGAGTGGCTTCCTTTGAAGAACTACAAGCAGGCTCTGTTCTTGATGAACAACCTAAGTTTGGTGTACAATATTAAAGACGTGGAAAGCGACGACTGGTACAATCGTAGCGATTCCTTGTTGGGCTTCATGAAGAGATATATCAAGGAAAATGAAGTGAATGAGAAAGCAACCAAACTGGATGAATGAACAAGCGTTCATAATGGAGAAGATATGAGAAGTGGAGATGTACAAATAGTAATAGAGAACCGAGGCTTCGGACGATCACCATTGCATAATGTATATATATACATAAATATTTACTAATAGAACTAACTATATTGATGAATATTATGTGGGCCAGGTTAGTAGAAAAGCTGTCCTTGAACTAGAACAAAACAAGACAAGTACTTGACTAGATATATATTTAGTTGCTCTATCTATGAAATGCAAATGAAGGTTGGAATATATGTGTCAATGGTTACTCCAATTCTTTGAGTGCTAATTTCCTTCTCTTGTCCATATTTGACTTTATGCTGAAAGGTTTTGCAGATGAGGTCTTCTCAGTACTTAACCAGTTCCACACCTTTTTCATGGTCGAACTAGCATGTGGAATAGCAGAGACGTTTCCAGCGCCTTTTAATGGGGATAAGTCGAACAAGCCCGTTTGCAAATTATTGAGATCTTCAACTTGTAGATTGTCATTATCCTCTTCATCAAACTCAGCAAAGTCTTTTGCATCAAGCACCTTGTAATGAACCAAAGTATTGAAAACAAGCGAAGATAAAAGCTTTACAACCATTGATAAAGGTGAGGGAAAAAAAGTATAAAGAGAAAACTGCTCTGAGCGATCTCCTTTTATCAGGATGTCATCTAGTTGCAATGTTGGAGTACCAGGTACACCAAGGGAAGTGCCACCAATTGAGACAGCTTCTAGGTTACTGTTGTCTCCAATATTGCTGCTTTTACCTGGAACCGGCGAGTGTGCCTTGTATTTTTTGTGAGATCTCTTCCGACTAATGGAATAAGGCAAGAGATAGGATTGTCTCTCATTCGTTCCTATTTTGAAGAAGCGCAAGTACGTCCAACTGATCACAAATCCAAGGCCGCTCAATAACCACAGTATATAGAACTCCTCGCTGAGTAATTGGAGAATAAAGCATGCTGTCCAGAGAAGAAATGGAAGGAAAGTCACTTTAAGTCTCAAAGTTCCTTTGAAAAATATGAAGTAATGGTTTGAGATACGCTGCTTAATCGCCACAAAGAGTCCCATATTGATAGCCATGGCCAGGATCACCACTGGCGGCACTTCCATGTCTTCTGCCTTAAAGATCATGGTCTTGATGCCGTAATAGAAGTATAGCACTACGTTTCCAACAATGATGTTGGCAAACACGAACTTGGTAAACTCCTGGGGACCCCACATTGTTTCCAAGTACTTACCGAGATAGAAGAATAGCATGAAACTCATGGTGAGGCCGACGAAGTTTTCTTCGATGAATGAGCTTGTGATGAGAACCCATGGCCGAGATATCACTGGGGATTTCCCAGGAATGAACGTAAGCAACGGCACGAAGAGTTCATGAGGATGAGGCACTTCTCCTGTCTCCTGTGCTATGGAGTTGACTTCGGATGCCTTTGATGAAGATGAAACCGAAAGCACGAAATAGGTATAGTATTTAAGGACGAAGTTGAGGAGGGTTAGGGTAGTTAGGACAACAAGAAGAATGCTTGTGACCTTGGGTACTTTCATTGTAGATGCCATTGTGAGGATATATGTGGTTAACGTCTTGAAAGTTGGAATACAACTGTTCTATTGTATTTGTATGTTGTAAAATGGTGAAAGTATCTTCTTTTCGAAGTCAGGTGGAGATGGTATGTATGAATAACGGTTTAACAAATGAAGATACAAAGACCTAACGGATCCAAATATATGATCAAATGCAAGACCTTGCTAATGAAGTCTGGCCAAATGTTTTTAGGTTGCGTATGTTCAACGATTTGATGAGTTGATGAGTTGATGATATGACACTAGGTTGATGATATCACACTAAGTTGCTTTGAATTTCTATTCGTTCTGATGTGAGAACGTTTGTGTCTTTATATCAACAGGATAACGATCAATATCTAACAAGTCTAATGACTGTAATGATTGCTTTTAACGCTATGACTGATATCACCAAAACTTGATATTGTGAATTACCAGTCTTTTTGCTATTTTTTTGTTATTTCTGAATCTTTTGTGACTGGTCACTATTAATCAACAAGAAACAGCAGCTTTAATCCTATTCAAATTCAATTCAATTCAACTCAATAACAATCTAAATCAAATCAATTCAATATCAATCGGACTCGATTTCGATTTCGATTCCGATTTCGATTCCGATCTTCCACAAGTCGATATTCTTAGTCAATTCAAATCAATGACTATTAAACAAACCCGTTTCAATGTCTTTCACCGAACTCTATTCAGTACAGATATATACAACACTATTCAATACACCGTATACTACTACTGATATACGTAGTTGGGCTACTCAACAGCAAACAAACAGCAATGAAATTGTCAATTTTCTTCTCAAAAGCAGTTCAAAGTATCCACAGCTGCTCTATAATCAATCCAGGCCAACCGCCGTGTAATTATTCCTTCAGATACCAGAAAGAACTATATAGAATGATATATTTAATTGTATACTGCCATATAATGAAGAGACATATTGATATTAGTGCTGAGAAATACGCGGGAGCGGGCTGTTATGCACCCAGGATAAAAAATCGAATTACGGGGTTAAACACCCGTGCCGCAACGAGAACTGGATGCAAAATTTGAATTCCGGAATTGATTGCGTGGAGCAACCGGTTTTGGGGGACAGCCTTAAAAAGGCAATATCCGGGGTATAAGGCACGTGATATGGCTGCTAATATATAAATTGCAATGGAGCTATAAGCTGTTCTAAGGAGTAAGGTGGGAGGATAAAGTAGACAAGATCATGCTATAAGCAGACGTCCACAGGACAATTTATCAATTAAATATCATTTCAATTCCTATGAAATTCAATTCCCACGAAGTAGTCGTCACTGTTAAGGCCCATTCCTTACAAATGTAATACAGAAACAAGTTCAATACAATTTTAACCTGCTTTCTTACCCTATTGATCTTGCCTTCATTCAAATCGACCATCTTCTATCAACCACTTACTGTCATCACTCCAATGGAGCTTCTTAACACCCCTACAGTAGTTCAATTAATATAAACCAAAATATACTGCGGCAAGGATCTCTACAATTTGCAATCATCGAACATCAAGACATCCATGCCGCAATTGTTTGGCCAATTTATTACTGAATTTTGAAAAATCAGATTCTCTTGATGTTCCTAGCAGTTCTTCTTCCTTTAAAACACTAATTGAAGGACATTATCCTTGTTTTAGGAGTATAGATTAATTCTTCAAGTGGGACAGAACTTAGTCATTGATTTTTTTTGGAATTTTTCCGTTCAAATCTGACTTTGTTTTGGTAGTTATCTACATCATATCGCTTTGAAATATTGATAATTTGAGAATCATTGAACATTACTGGTAAATATGCTTAGAAACTCAGTGAAACTTGGCTCTCGTACGTTCCAGAGGTTCAATGCTACCGCTGCAGAAACTTCATTCAAGCGGACTAGGCCAAGAGTAAGAGATCTTGTAAGAACTCCGGTCTTTAAATCAATCTTCCTTACACTTGTCTTTGGTTCAGCCGTTGTAGACTTAATGAAGAACCGTAAAGAGTTTGAGGGCCTCGTGAATGCACACGAAGCGAAGTTTACGATTCTCGAGGAGATAATTGAGAAGTTGAAGAAAGACCAACTGGTAGATATCACCAGAGATTTAAAGATAGCCAATACTTTGACGAGAAACAAGTATAATACGGTGACCGATATTGAGTTGGACGAACAGCTTGAGAACTTCTTGAAGATGGCAGAAGCTGAACTTGAGACTGATTTGGAAGTTGTTAAAAATGCAGAAGTTGCTTTGAAGCAAGAAATTGATAGAAAGAAAGTGAGTGCTGGCAAATTAGATGAAAGTGTAGTGGAAGAATCTGTTCCAGAAGCCCCAAAGAAAGTGGAGACCAAGAAGTTCTTGTGAGGTTGCAAGGGGTATGAAAATGGGCCTCTGGAATACAGAGGAAGTCTTTTGTGGTTAATTTTTGGGCTTTGAATCCCTCCATAATATCATGGTTCAAGCTTGAACTTGAAACGGCAGAAGATTTTAGGAAATAGCAACCAGGCCAATCTGCACCCTGCTTGTTTTGCCCTTAACAGGCTATGGTGGCAAAGTTTGAGCTCCTTAGAGTTGGGTTTTGCAACTGCTCTCTTAGCGGTGACTATTTCGCAGCCTTTTTGTGGTTATTAAAACTGGCGGTTACTATTGTAATGTTCTTCTTCTGAAGTCTTTCTACCATTTAGAACTATAGCTGATCGCCTTGGTCCCAACAGGGGGAGATTTCTATATATTCCTAGAGATTATTGCTACTCTTTAAATGGAAAGAATACCAGTGGTGAAGACCATCAAAATAAATGGTGAAGACAGGCGTGTATCCCACTATAAGGAAGTTAGAATTAGTAGAGACTATGCCATTTTTGCTGTTACAGCAACTGATCAACAAATTCAAATCTATGACACAGCAAAAGAGAATGAAAGTAACAGAATCAATGTGCAGCAAACAAATCAATCCAATGCTTTGATTATCTCTTTGATACCTGTGAGAACTATAGTCAAAGCGTGAGAAGATACAAACAATCAATTTGGATAACTCATTGTCATGAAAATTTGAATACTCTCAAAGAGCTTCAGGTAGTCTCAGGAAATCTAATTCAACAGTTATCCATTCATAGGGTGGTAGAAGCAAAACACTCTAGCTCAACTATTTTGGAGATCATTTCTACCCGCAAATTTGAGTTGTTCACCCCGTCCAGGGTCCACCACAAAATGTGATCCGTAGCAAGAGAATATTCAGCGATCTTTTTGATGTTGCTGACATTGTTCAGCAATCGTTAAAGTCTGGCAATGTGACATTTCCTGAAATTTTTGCTCAAGCCAGAGAAGTTAAAGCTACCATAAATCAAACATATGCTATGGAAAAACAAAGGCTTAGAAGGTTTAATAATTCGTCTAATTGGCTCATGGAGCAGTTGGCACAATCCCGTGTGTGCAATGAATTCCTTAAGGCAACACGGAATGTCAATGTTCTTCTTCAGTTCAAAGATCTCGAGAAAGTGACCTGTGCTCTTGAAGTAATCGATGGCGATCTTGAAAATCTTGTCAATCAAACTGGTGAAAGACTTGCTGAGCTCGATAAGGAGACCCCTTCGCATGGACTTATTCTTGGATACTTCTTTCTTGAGGAGACAAGACAGAAAATTCAAGAGATGTTGCAATGTTTAGAGGGTCCTGGACCACTCTGACAGCAAGGCTGTTGTCTAATTTACATCCTATATACTCTAATACAAAATTATAAAATTACATTGATTCATGTTTGGATAGTTCTACTGATAACCACTAAGTGGTATGGGGTTTCAACATTCCATCTTTTCACTTGTTATATTCATAGATTGTTATTGTGTGATAGATACTATCTATCACCCATTTTTCAGACTACTATTATACTCGTTCCAGCTTGAAAGGGCTCACAATAACTGTGCTTGAGTAGTTATTTAATACGGACAAAGCGCTCATTTCGGATCAAGATGGACTTATAAGGCCGCAATTCATGAAAGACATCTACCAAAAAAGCAAAGAATGTGTAGTCATCGCTAATTTTTTCAGTTCTGCTGCATAACTTATAAAGATTAACGAATTTCAAACTGTTGGGAAACTTGAATTCAGACCACTTGCCCACTCTTAAATAATTCAATTTTAAAGCGACCAATTCTGTTGGAAATTGGATATCGGGCCTTAAATAGAACAGAGAAGTCCCGACTATTGCAAATTCCCTTAAGTTTACAGGTAATATAAATTGGATCCAATTTCGTGAGTGTACCCAGACTTTTGGGGTAGAGTGTTGTACCCGGTGGATAAGTCGAAAACGAATCATCCAAGTCTAAGTGCAATATCCGTAAGTGAACATGACCCAGCAAGTTACTTACAAGTTTCTGAAGGCGATTCCAACGGATAAGGCTGTCGGCATGGACAGATCTCAAGATGACCCGTAACTCATATAAGCATTGAGGATATTCGACTAATTCTTCAGTTAGGATTAGGGTCCGCTTGCGGAGTTCTGTGAGATTGCTAAGGTCTACAACAGCTTCAGGACAATTCCAGACCAGAGAACCCAAATTCAATTCTTGAATTGCAGAAGAAAAGTCTGGAACTATTTTACCATCTGGTGCTATAGTCAGAGCATGTATAGGAGCTGTTAGACGGCGCAAGTTGGCAAACCCCTAATTTCGTACCCATGGTATGTCTTTATTCCCGCAATCAAATGAAGTTAGTCGTGGAAAGGATTTCTGATAGGCTGTGATGTCCGCAACACCAAAGACATGGAAGTCGGCATACCTTTGGGAAGCCTTAGGAAAAATTCTGTTGAGAATCTTGAAACAGTCCATTGCTTCAGCCTCCGTCAAGTAACCTTGGCTATAGCTGAGTTTGAAAGCTAACACTACACTTTCTATATTGTATTCCTCCTTTGGGGCTATTGTCACCAAACAGGTAGTATAGAGAGTAATTCTTGTTTCAGCGATGTACCGTGGATTCAGGGAGAGCAACTTGTAAAGTTCAACGTCTTTGATATCTAGAATTACCAGTGGATATGTATCCAAAATTGGATCCAAAGGTGGATCCAAAAGATCACCAAACCTACACCATAGAACAGCTTTATTTTCAATTTGTAGGACTTCTTCAATGGTCCTCTTCTTATGATAGATAACTTCAACAGTTTGCAATCTGACTGGAGTCAGATTCTTCAATGCTTGAAGGGCAAGGGATCTTAGCTGCAAATTGTTTTCTACTGTTGATAATTCATTCAAGGCTTTCTTGGAGACCTTGCGTAGGGAACTTTCAAGTACATTGCGGGGGAGATGGTGTAACTTCTTGGCCATATAGCGGCCATTCGCTTTCCTCCCTGTAATGAGTTTTGTGACCTTGTGTATGTTTCTTGACCGTTTCCATTTAGTTGCAACTTTTGAAATACATGACAGTATCACCCCAGGGAGAAAATCCGCCACGTCCATAACGAATAGGAGAGCTCGTTGGAAAGATGAAAAAGATTTACTTGTCGCTCCGTTAATGAACTGGTGGAAATGCAATGCAATTTCAATAGAATAATTTCCTATGCATCCACACTTAAATGCTATCCCCTTGTCATTTATTGTTGTTGTTGCATTTTACGTCAACCTGCTTAAGGAGACACCTAGAGACGTTTGGCTGCAAAATTCATCCTTATCAAAGAACATGCAGGCAGAACTGCTAATGCATACCCACAATATCTATTCTAGATAGACAACCCACATTCTATTCAGAATAGAAGAAGAGCGATGGCATGCTTCTTTGCAGCTCATTAATATATTTGCTTATGCAATGAAGAGTATTTATCACATCTAGAGCTTGTGGATATGCACGGAATTAGCCAAACCGGGCAAATACAAGGAAATTGCATTATGTTCACCTGAACATTTGGTCTTTATAGTCTTCAGCTGGATACTATGCTTCGTACTCCATATTCGCTTAAAGAATAATCTTTTGAAAAATAATCTCTTATTTGAATTTTGGTCTGGGCTTCACTTTCCTTTAAAACACTTGCAATACGGAACAAAGGAAAGAATTGGAGATATCATTTGTAAAAATACAAAAATTAAATTCCATTTATATCACCGGTAATAGCAAGCGCTTGTACAAGCATTTCGTGATGTCAACCAAGACTCTGTATATATCTGTATATTAATCCTTTTCCAGGAAGCAAACTATAA
This sequence comes from Scheffersomyces xylosifermentans, assembly GCF_036884685.1. Classification (NCBI taxonomy): domain Eukaryota; kingdom Fungi; phylum Ascomycota; class Pichiomycetes; order Serinales; family Debaryomycetaceae; genus Scheffersomyces; species Scheffersomyces xylosifermentans. The sequence goes on from NW_027042943.1 coordinate 409,827, forward strand.
TCATACTTGCAACAATAAGCAAAAATACATCCAAGAAGTAAAACAGCTACCACCACTTTTCAGCTAATGCCGAATAACTCTCCATTAGTTGGCCCCTCACACAATCGCAATCTTCCTGATAGTTCTTCTGTGCTGGTCACCAGTTTCTATGATCTTACCTTCTTGTTGTAATCTTTTGATACCTTCGTTGATGTCCAGGTTCTCAACTCTAATGGAGGCTCTTTCGTTCAACTTCACTGCCAAGTCATTGAATCTGATCAAGTTGTTACTCTCTTCGAGAACCTTCATGATCTCACTGGTCAAGTCTTCTTGCACTCTTCTTTGAGCAGAGGTGGTACCTGTTTGGACCATGTCCATGTCAATCTTTCCGGTAATAGGATCAGTAGCGTAATCTTTGATGGCTGATTTGATCAATCTCACAGCTTCTTTCACGTCAATAAGCTCAACTCTTTCCGAGAGTCTCATCTTGGCATGGGCTTCAGATAATCTGATCATAGATTCAAGCTGTCTGGTAGTAGCAGTTATTCTCTTCTCAGAAGATCTTGAATCCTCACCGAGCTTTCTCATCTCAACGTATGCTCTCACGAGTTCGTTCTTTCCCTCGTTAGTCATGACAGGATTAAAAGTCTCCTTGGCGTATTGGATATACGATGTCAAAAGCTCAACTGGAATAACGAAGTTGGTTGTAACAGTTTCTGGAGTGTCTTCCAAGTACATGTCTGTCAAGTGACGGGCCAACTGTCTGTCGTTCTTCTCATCAACTTTGTCCAAGATCAAGTAAACAAGATCAAATCTGGAGAGCAAAGGAGGAGGAAGATCGATGTTGGAGGTAACAGGAAGGTTAGGATCGTATCTCGAGTTGATAGGATTGGCAGAAGCAAGAATGGAAGTTCTAGCATTCAAGGTTGTGATGATACCAGCCTTGGCGATGGATATAGTCTGTTGTTCCATAACTTCGTGAAGTACAGATCTGGTGGAATCGTTCATCTTGTCGAACTCATCGATACAACAAACACCACCGTCGGAAAGGACCAAAGCACCACTCTCCAAGACCAATTGCTTAGTATCCACATCTCTGGTGATATAAGCGGTCAAACCGACAGCAGAAGAACCCTTACCGGAGGTATAGACACCTCTAGGAGCGATCTTGTGTACGTATTGCAAGAGCTGGGACTTCGAAGTCGAAGGATCTCCACAGAGTAAAATGTTGACATCACCTCTGTATCTTCCACCCTTCTTGAAAGTCTTGTTGGTTCCACCAAAAAGCTGAAGAAGAACTCCTTTCTTGACATCGTCCATCTCGTAGATAGAAGGTGCAAGAGAACGTGCTAAAACTTCATAAAGATCATCTCTCTCGGAGATCTCCTTGATCTTGGCTACTTCTTCAGGTGTAATCTTACGGATTTGTTCAACTTCTTGCTCTTTCTCTGCAATTTCGTGCTGTAACGTCGAAGCATCCGCTCCCATACGCTTTTTATCGATTTTCTTAACGTGGACAACATCCAAGTACGTCTTGTAAAGGTTCTTGAGAGCTCTTTGTCTCGAGTTGGCTCTCACCGGAAGCGATCTGAAGATACCACAGACCTCCACTCTATCACCAGCACGACAGCAGTCTACGAGATCGTCATAGACACAGAGATTGACCGAATGGGGAGTTTGTCCATCTGGAACCATATCTGGAGTTTCTTGCAATTTGATAACTTGTTTATCAGCAAACGAGGATCTGTTGTGGACCAACATCATGGAGTTAGTTTGACCACAGACCTCTCTAGGACACTTGGTTGGCTCTGAAATCACACCTCTATCGATTTCAACTGCTACGGTGTGACCACAAGCATTACACTTGAAGAAAGCGACCTTCATATCTGGAATAATCGAGGAACTTCTAAGAACAAGACCCTTCACTGAGACCAATTTGTCGATATCATTTGGGTTCAATTCTCTCATTCCCCTCTCTACGGCATTGATATTGTAGGGACGAATTGTGTAGACGTTGGTTTCAATATCGTCCAAGTTCAATGGTTCGTTGGTAAACTCATTGGAATCGTTAGCGATCTGAACCAAGCAGTCTTTTACGGTGTGATCCATGATAGGAATTACTTCTTGTGGGTAGTTGATCAACTGGTGATATAACTTGGTTGTTGGTGGATAGGCAAGCAAGTTCTTAGCGTCCAAGTTGAGGTTGGTGACTCCCATATCACGCATTACGTTCAATTGGTGAACATAATACAATTCGCTATCTTCTGGTTCGATATCTCTTCCGTCCATGAGTTTTCTGGCCTTGTACTGGAAAGAAAGCAAGAAGTCACGGAACGCATTGGAGCAGTCCTGAATGGACACGTTTGTACCCCAGATCACTCTGACTGGTTCATCTGTCTCTGTTGTGTCTGTGTTGAGTGAAGAAGAGAGATTGGCAGGGCTACTCTGAGAATTCAGGCCCGAAGGACCGCTTTGAGGTGTCGAAACCGATTGATTAAAGATTCTTCTTCTCATTGGCGAAGCCGTGGAGTCGTGAAGATCGCTTCTCTGGTTTCTACGGACGATTCTATCGACATCGCTGGTAAGTCTATCTGATCTTCTTTGCGATGAGCCCAAGTCCGAGGTGTGATGGACGGATGAAGTGAAGTGAAGAGGCGACGAGATTTCACGGCGTTGAGTCTGGGACTGGCCCGCACTTGCTTCTGATGCTGGGTTCGACGACGTAGCGAAGAAGAGCGGCGAAGAGGGCACTGCTGGGGTGTTTTGTGATTGTGATTGTGATTGGGACTCATTTCTTGGGTTTGAATTGGAGCCTGAACCCAGGGGATTCAGGGCATTTGGCGGCGAAGACATTGGATTTTCTGGGTGAGATTTCAATGGGGGAAACTTGGGGCTGTTGTGACGGCGGTAGGCTTGTTAGAAGTGCAAAAAAATGGGCAATATAACCATTAAATAGAGCCTTTCAAGGGAGAAAGAAGACACTTTTTCACTGTTAATTTGTTAGGGCCAGTGAAAAACCTTCGTTAAACGTACTGGTAAAGAAATTTAAATTTTTTGGATTTCGGGGCGCGCGACGCGTGGAATTAATTAACCTGATTGGGAAGTAAATTGAGGTGGGGGATATGTCGAGGAGTGTTGAGGAGTGTGCAAGAATGTTCAAGAGGGGGACATTTGAGACGCAAGAAGGGGACATTTGAGATGCAAGAAGGGGAGACATTCGATGACAGACAGACAGACAGACAGATATAGTGGTGGTATAGCGTATTGAGGTATATGGTGGTATATGGTGGTATGTACGGACATACTATGGTGGTAAAACGGACATTCTATGGTGCTGTGAATGAATGAATAAATAATTGGTGTAATACAAGTAACGGACATTATATGGTGGTATAAATGTCATTACATGGTGCTAATTGACATTCGTTGTCTGGTGGCATCTACGGTATCTCAAAGAAAAGGTAAGACTGCCTAATTTTGTGGTGGGAGAGTCCGTTTGTTCTTTGTCTTTCATTGCGTTTGTCATTTGGCATTTGACATAACATTTTTTTACTTCCGTCATTTGCTTTTGTCATTTGCATTTGTCATTTTCCTCTATTTGTATTTATGACATGATTTAATGACGTATGACGAGTTTTGCGACACTGTGATATAAATGACATAGAGAGACTTGGTGGTTAGTGGTTGGTGAATCAATGGGAGGTAATTGGTAGTTGTAGGTGGTCTTGATATAGATCAACGGGTGGTGGGAAATGGGGAAACGTAACGTATAGACCCTTCATATCCGATTTATGATGAAAAGAATGCTAAAAGACATCGATACCTGGTTCCATTACATCTCAATACTTCAAATATCATAAATACTGTAGCCCCATGCTGTAGCCCATATTAATTAATTGTAGGGTCTTGTTTCGATAAGCAAAGAATTCTCATAATTATGGTATCATTGAGGATCACTTTTGGTAAAGTTATTGGAATTTGCCCAGTGTTCCAAGTGGTCAACTTCTCACAAGCACGATGCAAAAACCCACAAGAATGGACTTTTAGTCTTCTGTTAAATGCTAGGTGTTCGTGATTGATACCAGCCAGTAGCTTGTATCTGCCATGAAGATCATGAAATGCAATGGTGATAATGTGACTAAAGGTGTGAATTATCACAATTCTTTTCAACAACATAGCCAATTTGAAGTTAATCTGACTATGGTATCTCTAATCTCTCTGGATACCATTCATTACTTCCTCACTTCATGAATATAATACAATAATACAATACAAGCATATTCTTCACATTTAACATGATCTCTCTAGAGTCCATTCATCACTTACTCAATTCATGGATGCCATAAGATACCATAATAGAAACATCCTTTTCACATTAACATAGTCTCTCTAGAAACCACTCAGCAGCTACATCACTTCATGAACACAATTATACAATAATACATTAGAAACATACTTTTCACATTTATCATACTCTCTCTGGAAACCAATCTTCACTTCCTCAATGAATACAATAATACAATAAAAACATTTCTTCACATTTAACATTATCACTATTCTTCACTTCCTCAATTAATGACTACAACAATACAATAAAACATAATTTCCACATTTATATAATCAACAATTCTTCTACATTTCATCATATCACTTTTTGCAGCCTTCGTTATATCGATGGAACAACATCCATGCCGCAATAGCATCCACCAAATCACTATTTTCAAAACATCAGCGCTTAAAATTAAAGAAACATACTTCTTTAAGGAACGATAAGGGCCATAGAAACCGTGTCAATTGCCGCTTAATTACCGCTTATTTGGTACCTATAGATGGAGAAAAAGCACAGAAATCTACTTGCGTATCGAAAATATTGAAAAAATCGGAAGAAAACTGCTTTATTTAACGTGTTTCTTCATATTTTGTCTTACAATCGACAGTAATAGAACAACTATAAATAAGTAATACCATTACCAGCAGAATTAACCACATTTTTATAAGAGAAAATCCGTCTTGACAGTCAATTACCCCACAATATGTCCCTCTACCCAGATGCTTCCAAATTAAGAGAGAAGTATTCTTCCGAAATCAGAAACTCTGCTATACCAATACCGTCTCTTGGGCCTGCCAAACAGAACAACAAACCGAACGAATTGATGTCCCTGACATCACAAGTCATACCAGCAAAGACGAAAGCGTCAGTATCTCCCAACAGGGATGACAGAAAACTAACCGATTCAACGAATAGTGGCCACAACAGACTAGATCACCATATAAAGCTTGCTAATACGAGAAATGCAATTACAACATCGACAAGTCCATCGCGTTTGCAGCGACCAAACTCGAGAGGATTATCACCAGTCCGCAGAAGCGGCTCACCCATAAGACGAGAAAGGATAAGTCAATTTGAACACGAATTCGGCAAGGATAAAGGCTCCGAAACGGTGGCCGATGCCAAAAGGCGAAAAGTGACATTTGACAGTGTTCATTTGGCCAGAAGCCCAGTTGATCTTCATAAATCAGGCGAGGAGAGTGAAATTACAGTGCAAGGGGTGCCGAGGGCCACTTTATTTGACTTGAAGAATGAAATAAGCGAGATACGGAACGACTTGCACGCGACGCTAGAGAAGATGGATAACGTGGAAAAGAAATTGGATCGGATTCTCGAATTGATACCGAAACAATAGATTAATAAATAAGGAAGCAACTAGCGATATCAATGGCCAAAGGGAACCACTATTTATTGAAAATATTGTATCAATGCACAATGAAGTAATGATTAAATCGAATTAGCCTATTCAAATGAAGCGTTACAGCAGAGTAGAAAAAGCTACAAGTACCATATGAGATATAACAATTATTAACCTCGTTGCAGAGCTCTCTATTATTAAATTCCTATGCTTTCAGAGAAATACACTAACTTGACTAATGAGCTCCTACCCACATATCTATCTTTGGACATTTACTTCAAAACTCAATATTCTTACTAGTCTTTCCTCCTTCCATTGTGGAGTGTCCTTCCTCTTTCTCGGTGTCTTCCACAGGAATACCCCATGCCTCTATCTCGAATCTCTTTCTTCCGTTCTTGAAGGCATATTCTCCCTCATGCACCATCATCAAACCCTTCTCCGACAAAACAGGTAACTTGATTATATTCACCAATCCCTGCTGGATTTTGGATGGCTCGTTTTTGTATGCTTTCTCGATTAACTGGCTCATTTCTTGGTTGAATGGCTGGAGGTGAATGCATGAATCTATTAATGTTTCAAGGGTGTGTGCCAAATTGGAATCCCTTGGATACAAATCCAATGAAAGCGAAGCTACAAGAACAACATTATTACCATTTTGACGTAAGATAGATCTTAAAGCATGAACGAATGGGAAAATGAAAGTTGGCAGACAAGCTAACGGGCTATACGTGGTGGGATTAAGAAGGCCAGGTATCACTATTCTGATCACTATGCCTGGATTGTTCTTTATTTGTCGTTGAATGATACTCTGTATCTGTTGGATAATCTGAATATGGCTCAAGCCATTAAGTCCACTTCCTACAGATACAAAGGAAATGTCCAGACTATTGGGACCTGGAGTCAACTTCTGAGTGATGTCGAACTGATTATTATAATGTTCGTATGTGCTGTTTTCATAAGCTTCGGGAGATTCAGATCTTCTATTTCCACCGTTGATTCCATATCTCCATGCGATCTTCATGTCATTTTCTGATCTAGGAGCAGTCAGAGTTCCAGAAAGGTTGGAAACACTGACTTTTGACTCGTTTGCAAGGATCTTTGCCTTTTTCTGCTCTTTGGAGGAACCCTTATAGAGTCCTGGTAGATCGTTTGCCCATTGTGGTGATACTCCAACTGCTATAACATGAGCATTGATCTGATCTTTGACTACTCTATTGTGCAAAACACCTTGGGAGGCATAAGCACGGAGTAAAACCACCGCAAAATCGGTAGTTCCAGACTCTTCAATAAGCAAAGAATGCCCAAGTGGTAATCCTTGATGCAACAAGAGTTTATCCAAATCAGAACTTCCCGTGGAGACCGTTGGCTGTGAAGTTATAAGAGAAGGTCGTACTCCGGGGTTTTTCATGATAGAGTTGGCATTGTCTTCCGCAGTTTGGCCTTGAATTGAGCCTTGAGGAGTCTGAACTCTCGCATTAGGTATTTGACGGCCCCCATGTATCCCTGGAGCTCCTCTAGCCGAGGAAAGAGAAGGAATTGGTCTTGTCGTTCTGTTAAAGGAAGATGAGATGGGTGTACTTCCAGGGCCACCAGGATTACTTCCTGGAGCGGTAGGAGACCCAGGATTTCTCCCAGAGATAGGTGTACCTCCTATGACATCGCCTCTCTTTCTGAAAGACATAATGATCAATAATAATGGTCTTAGATAAAGAAGAAGCCTTTAATCAGTTAACCATCCATTGAATATTCTGATGACCTTTATGATGGTAGTGCATATGGGTCAGCTAGATAGCGACAATGTCTCTTTGCTACTAGAATGTCGCATAGTTGGGTATGAAGAAAGAATAAGAGGGGATATTGGTAAGTAGATAGATGGGCTTTGCAGTAGAGGAAATATGTGATGGGTCATGTATATATATCCTTAACTCTACTGCTGGAAAGTATCTCAATTTGAGGATAGTCAAAATTAATAAACGTCGTTGACCATATGGTAGAAGAGTCACATATGGAACTGAACTTGTGCTCCCGAAAGGGGAGTTCAGGTCTCTTATTTTCAAGCAGAGATTCATGGACAAAAATCAAAAAAAAGTACTAAACGAGGTCCAACACTCCTTAATACACTTTAACTTTTCTCTATTCATCCCTCTCCCCCCATCGAAGTTCTACCCACTTAAACTACCCGTATCCAATACAATAAGAGATTAGCTGCTAAAATCGCTGGTTGCAAAGCTACTGCATAAAGTACCACATTAATTACCATTTACTATATGCAGTGCCATTATATCAGGGTAATAAGGGGTCAATGAATTAGCATTAAATGTCTTCCAAAATTGGCCAAACTTCTTGAAAATCATCTAGTTGCTTATTCATACGCTCCATACAATTTCCAGCTTCATCTAAGAACATTTAACCCCATTTTAATGCACATTCCATGATCCGTACCAACAACCTGCATATACCAGGATCCCTAACAAACCATGGCAATACACCCATACCGCAATACTTATCACCCCAAATGACGTTTTTCTTCGTAAATTTCTATTCACAAAGCTACGAATGACAGTGTTCTTCCTTAGAGATAGGCTGATAATCGGTGTAGAATCGAAGAAATCGTTGAAATAAGACACTCTGGCTTGTAGAGGAAGTTAAGACTGTGGATCTGCTGCTTTTTAATTTCGGATTATAGTGAACAATCACTGATACTTTAGGGGTTTACTTTGGTGAGATTATAATACAACCTATATAGTATTATATATATTATATTCATTGCACAACATGGGAGCTGCTATTTCAATCCCTTTCATGACGGCATCGTCGCTCACATCTTGCTTTGCGGCAGCTTCATGCTCAGCTCTTTGCTCAGCTATTGGTGGAACCTTCCAATCGTCGATAATGACGAGAATAACGTACGCCTTCGTTTTGCTTGTTAATTCACTTCTACTGTGGATCGCTCTATCGCCGTTCATAGTACACAAGCTAGAGAAAGCGACGTTTGGATACATTAACAATCGATGTGGACAAGATGGAAGTGAATGCATTAGTTTCACATCGGTTTACAGAATCAATTTCGCTTTGGGAGTTCTTCACCTTGTGCTAGCAGCACTTCTCGTGAATGTGACTTCTACTTCGAATCCAAGAGCCATTATTCAGAATGGATGTTGGAGAATTAAAATCTTCCTGTGGTTGGCTTTAATCGTGGTGAATTTCCTACTCATCCCCGATGCCTTTTTCATCTTCTACGGTAACAACATTGCCATAGTATTCTCCACAATTTTCCTTGGAATCGGTCTCATTCTTTTGGTTGACTTTGCTCATGCATGGGCTGAAAAGTGTTTGGAGAAGATTGAAATGGAGGAATTGACAGGTGAAGGGGATGCTGGCTTCTGGAAAAAATTGCTTGTAGGTGGAACTTTGTCCATGTACATTGCCAGTATCATCTTGACTATTCTCATGTACTGGTTCTTTGCTGGAGATTCATGCAGTATGAACAAAACTGCCATTTCATTGAACCTCGTATTTGGTGTGATTATTTCTGCAATGTCGATCAACCAAACCATTCAGGAATATAACCCACATGCTGGTTTGGCTCAGAGTTCTATGGTGGTGTTTTACTGTACCTATCTTGTTATGAGTGCAGTTGCATCCGAGCCAGATGACAAGTTCTGTAATCCATTGGTAAGATCTCGTGGAACGAGAACTGCTAGTGTTATTTTGGGAGCTTTCTTTACATTTATTGCAGTTGCATATACTACCACAAGGGCTGCTGCCAACTCTGCTTTCAGTTCTGAGACAGCAGACGAAACTTTTATTTCTACACAGCCAGCAGTGAGAAATGAGATGAGATACCAAGCCATCAAGCAAGCTGTGGATGAAGGTTCTTTGCCTGAGAGTGCTCTTAACCAAGCCGATTTGTATGACGAGGACTTAGATGCATCTAACGACGAAGAGAGACTGAAGGTTAAATACAACTACGCTTTATTCCATATAATTTTCTTCTTGGCTACTCAATATGTCGCAACTTTGTTGACAATTAATGTGAAGCAAGATGAGGTCGGAGACTTTGTACCAGTTGGAAGGACATACTTTGCTAGTTGGGTGAAGATTGTGAGTTCTTGGGTTTGTTTCATTCTCTATGGATGGAGTTTGGCAGCACCAGTCGTTTTCCCAGATAGGTTTGGAGTACAATTGTGAAGAGTCTATGTAAGGATTATAAAGAGGGATATAAATGTAATTTGTTTACACGGTGATTAATGTAATGATATTAAAGTGAGACATGTAGATATAGTGGAAAAACTTGAGAAGAAATAGGGGATTGTTTTAATGATGGCTTCTTTATTATTTTGCTACTTGACTGATACGGCATAGTGAGACGTAGTTAATAAAGCCAAAGAAACGAAGAAGTGGATCTTATTCCAGAACCTTAATTTTGTGGATCAGAATATAACTTAACTTCTACTTGTGTGTCCCCTATAAAAAAATATTTCCTTTGTATCAGTATAGGATAGATATGATTATGCTGTTATAAGCAATATGTGTTTTTGTAACATAAGAGCATAAAGTAAAAAAATTCCATACTACTCAACTTCCACTAGTGCAGAGATTTAAAATAGTATATTGCAGTTATTTGCAAGAGATGCAAAAATTTTGTGAACCCAACCCAATGAATACTTGCGATGTATTATTTTATAGAAGCTTCTTCTCTTACCGACTAGAGAAATATTAGAAACTGAGTAAAACAGACAGACCCCAACCCTACTTCATTAATTTTTTTTTATTTTCTTCATAAGCTTTTGAAAAACTTCAAATACAACTTAACAAACGTAGTTCAAACCTTAACTTGAATTTTCTATAATGATAAAACCTTCGTTTATAATTTGACAATAAATTCTTTTTTTTTTGCAGAATTTTTAATATAACAAAGTTACGGTTTACCAATCCCTAACTTTCAACAATTCATTTACATGATTGGAATACATATCACATATATATACTTCAACATACAATATACTACAGAACTATAAGCATAATGCAGGATAAGTACAAATTTGCAGCTACTGGAACCATCACAACGAAGGAAGAATAACACATGGTATTCACATATTCGATCTTGAAAGGTAAAAGAGAAACAAAAGAAAAAACCAATTAGATTTTATGAATTAATCCATAAGTGAAACTAAAGTGTAAAAAGAGTTATATAAACATATAAACTCCATAAGACTCATACCAGAGAATACAATTATTAAACTTCTAGCGAAGTGCTATAATTGGACCAATCCCAAGAAGCCAGTTTAGAAAAGAATCCAAAGACCAAGACGAAACACAGTGTAGCCGAATAGAAATATACTATTACTTTAGTAAGAAAATCTCTCTATCAAGCTAGTGGAAGCAGCCGAGTTATTATATTGGATCATAATACCAGATTCTTTGAGTTTAAGGAGAAAGGTCGTTTGATATCGTTATGACAGACTCTGAATCATTAGGCGACGACTTCAATTTAAGGTCTCTAATTGCCGGGCTTTTTGGCAGTTCAAAAGGTTCACAAAGCGACGAGGTTTTGAAAAGCAAGACCGAAGAAGACATTTTGACAGGTGGAACAATTGATAATGTTGGGCCTTTTTCAGAGTGCAAGAACCATCAACACAAGTTGCCAGAGAGAATGAGTTTACTCCTAGAAAGCTAACTCGCGTGGAAGATATAGGTATATGGGGTGATGATATATATGAAAATCACGGAAGCGCATACTGCCGAGTAGAATATGAATCTGCAAAAAGCTTTCCTCAATTCCAATTTCCTTCCACAGTATTTGTCAAAATGTACTACGACGAGAAGTTCAAACCTGAAGCACCATTTGCAGTGTATGACGAGGAGCTCGATCGAGAGATGTAGTTTGATATGTTCTTCAATGAATTTTATATATCAATGAGAAAATTGGGGCTTCAGGATTTGGAGGAAATTACCCAAAGATTCTTGCGTCTGGTTATTGGAATGGACTTCGAGACCATCCTTTACACATATTTGAATATCTTGGGGAGCAAGTACCAAAGGAGGAACGGGATAGCCATAAAGCTTATAGAAATATAAAGGAAAGGCTCCAAGAGCTTCATCTGGTGGGTATCTCACATAATAATATCAGAATATCTAACATTCATGTTGGTGTGTCCGGAAAGATTTTATTAATTGGTTTTGGAAGATCGGATAGTGAAAACAATGTTGAGCATATGAAGAAGGACTTTGAGAGAGTTGGACATATATCGGACATGGGTGGCCATGATGAGGATGAGGGATAGTAGATTGAGATAGAGTGGTTTTTTAAGGAGGAAGAGAAGTGGGATTTTATTAAGGTAAATAGAATTGATAGTAAATTGTAAGAATTTTGATTGGCAAGATTTGCTATTTAACGAGGAGATATGTTAGTAGATAATGTCCGATTTTCGTACCAGTGGCGGATAGGATAAACGGGAGAAGGGGAAAGTCCTGAGTTTGTATTGTTACAGAAGGAACTATGTAATAAAAGTCTTTCTATATTCTTAGTGTTAAAAAGAAAATACTCTTGACATTTCAACTGATTGTAGGTCAGATAGGGGGTTTTGCAACAGGAGTACGCCAAATGAATTTGATGCTTAGCCTTTTGCAGCATATTCAAGATGACTAGATGGTCGTACAATCAAGAGCAAACTACGGCTTCGTTTATGCTCTTAGGAATGACATACAGCATATATCTTTAATGCTACGTCTTTGCAGTCACTAAGAATGAACTCAGTAAATACGCTTGTACTGTGCATTTGCTCTGAAGGATGTACTCAGTAAATACTCGTTGTTATTCACTACTACACATCGAGCATATACTCGCTATCGCTCATACTACTATGTGCCCCAGAGTGAGCTGGAGGTGATCACTTTCCCCCAGAGAATCAAGGGCGACTGTACAACTCAATCACCTCATGAGAGGAATCATCTTCGGGCTGGCTCGACAGAGTCTGGCTCATACTGACATGAGTGTCTACCTACGTAGGTCTGATGACTGCCTGAGAATTATATGAGTCGCTAAGAATTCCTAGGTCGACATAATCGTCCGAATCATATTGCATGCCCTCAAACCTTGAATCTTCAAAACTGGAAGAGATACTCTCTACTTCCGACATAGTATCGGTTATCGGTGTGTCCACCGACATTTGAACATCCTCCTGAACAGGAGTACCAGGAGTGGAGGGAGGATCAACGGACATGGAGGATTCACAATGAGTAATGCTTGCTCAGAATTTCTAGCAATATACACTTAGAGCAGTGAATATACTCTCAAATGGTTTATTTTTGCAGTCACTAAGAATGTATTAGCATCTACTCGATAGCACTGCGCATTGATTAATGCTGGGAACCAGTCACATCTGCTCTTAAAAAGTAATGTAGTAGTATATACTCGCTATCACTCAAATCACTTTGTGAGGAGAGAAGAAATACCTCTGAAGAAGGATACAGAGTAAATAATATTACTGAGAAAATATTGTAGTTATAAAGAGATAAATAATTCAAAGAACCATCTCTAATTAATCAATAAATATAATCTCTTCTAGGAATATTCACTTAGAGCATAGGCTCGTTATCGGTGCTCTTAAGAATGTATTGGCAAATACTCACTACCACTGGCATCTGCTCTCATTAGGAATGTGCTAGCAAATTCTCGTTATCACTCACATCTGCTCTTAAGAATATATTAAGCACATGCTCAATATCGCTCGCATTTGCTCTTTAAGAAGGCCACTCACTATCGCTAACGCTACGTTTTTGCAGTCACTAAGAATTACTAGCATCTACCCAGTAGCACTGCGTATTTATTAATGCTAGTAACCGGGTTGAATATGCTTTCGATAGGAATGTTCTTAGCACTTACGTTAGGAATGGCCACAGCATACATTCACTAACGCTCGCATCTGCTCTTTAAGAATGTGCTAGCAAAAACTCGCTATCGCTCGCTTTTGCTCTTAAGAATGGCCACAGCAATACTCGCTAACGCTCGCATCTGCTCTTTAAGAAGGCCACTCACTATCGCTAACGCTACGTTTTTGCAGTCACTAAGAATTACTAGCATCTACCCAGTAGCCTGCGTATTTATTAATGCTGGTAACCGGGTTGCATATGCTTTCGATAGGAATGTTCTTAGCACTTACGTTAGGAATGGCCACAGCATACATTCACTAACGCTCGCATCTGCTCTTTAAGAATGTGCTAGCAAAAACTCGCTATCGCTCGCTTTTGCTCTTAAGAATGGCCACAGCATATACTCGCTAACGCCCGCATTGCTGAAGAATGTGGTTGCAAATGCTCGCTTTCGCTCGCATTTACTACTCCATTAGGCACTCTACCTTCTCCCGCTTATCATTGGCTGGTCTTTCAAAAATCGCAGCATCAAAAAATCTCACACCAAAAATTCGGCAGCCAAAAAAATTCACTTCCAACAAAAAGAATAAAACAAGATCACTGTCACATCGATTGATTCCATTCATATTCCAACAAATCACATATTCCACCGCCACCGCCACCCCCACGATGTCCGCAATCATCTCTAAAGCCACCGGTCTCATCAACTCCGCCGTATCCAAATCAACCGAACTCGCAAACTGCGCTGTCTACTGGACTAAAGTATCAGCAGAAGTAACCAAAGTCGTAGTCAAAAACGAAGGCCTTGCTCCTCCTTCTTCGGCACAATTCCAAACTTTCTACCAAAACGCCTTCAAATTCATCCAGTCCCCAGAACAACAAAGAGCCTTCCTCGAAAAGGCCGCTGTGTTCAGACCTGGTAAGCAATGTGCTGTTAAGGCTGCCGTTTACGGTACCCAATTATTGGCCTTCTTCTCCGTCGGAGAGATCATTGGTAGAAGACACGTCTTCGGCTACCCATCTGTCGGCGGCTCCCACCACTAAACGCTGCAAACTCAACCAAATTTCACATTAAAACAAGGGAATGCCGTCATCAAAAGTAGTCTTTCTACAGTTCACTTCAACGAATTCACCTGGGTAACATAGATTCTGCCACACAAAACTTCAGGACGTGCTGTTTTGATTGTAGAAGAAGGAGAAAATCAGAGCTCCATCGGCCCTGAAATGCTCCAGAAAGCAGTACGGCCTTTTTCCTGTCATATTAGAAGTTAATTCGACTTTATTTATTTCCTGCAATACATATTCTGTTTGATAAAGAATAAGGGATTGGAAGAGACAAGAAGAGAACAGAGAAGAGAAGAAAGATGAGAACAAGTATGCTCAGCCATCCTTCCAATGTAGTCCACTTGCAATCGAGGTCTGTCGCAGGCCTAGAATTGAAGTCGTTGTAGAGAGTTTCAAAGGGGAGACACCATATCAGAATTATATCATAAGCTCATTGCTTTCATTTCCATAGACTTCATTCAGTCCACTCTACAATTCATTGACCTTGAAATTCCTGAAACCCCCTTTACATCTAACCTTCACAAGCAACATTCTCTACAAAACGGTCTATCCATTCGTACATTAGTCTATGAATTCATGCTGTTCTATCTATTCGCTTTCCTCCTCTTTCTCCTTCTTCTCCTTCTTCTCTCCACCTTCTTGCTTTCTTCTCTTCAGGGCTTCGATCATCTGCTCCTTTTGCTTTCTCTTTTGCTTCACTACTTTCGGAACCGTACTAATACCCTTTCTCTTGATCTCTTGACGCTTCACCTTTTTCTTATCATTCTTCGATAATTTGGCCATGTTCTCCATCCACCCACTGAATCCACTTTCACATCCAGATTGCTTCATCACGTTGATTATTGGCTTGACCGCTTGATCGTCCTCCTTGGTAAAGAATGTCACTGCTCTTCCAGACTTTCCTCCTCTACCGGTTCTACCAATTCTATGCACATATGCTTGGGCTGTTTGAGGAACATCATAGTTAATGACCAAATTCACACCTTTGAAGTCTACACCTCTGGCAATGACGTCAGTGGTAATCAATACCCAAATATCCCCATTTTTGAATCTTTTTATGACATCCTCTCTCTGTTTTGGTGTTCTTTCCGCATGTATAACATCGACATTCAACCTGTCGTACAAGAGTTCGTGGAAAAGCGCTTTTGCTCTGTGAATGGATTGTAAAAATATGATGATTGGTGGTTTGAATTCGCCTTCTTGGATCATTTGTCTGATGGCCAAGAGCTTACCTTCTTCACTACCGGTAAAGACCAATTTCTGGTCAATGGTGCTACTAGCAGCTTCTTTGTGACCAACAATCACTCTTATAGGGTCTTTCATGATGGACTGAGCCATTTCTTCCACACCAGAAGGAATGGTAGCCGAGAACATAGACTTTCTCAAGTGAGGGCTGCTACAGTTGGACAATATATCGTCGGTCTGTTCCACGAATCCTTGATCAAAGAGTTTGTCTGCTTCGTCAATCACTAATTGTTCTACTCTTGACAAGTCTACCTTCTCGCTTTTGACGATATCGATTAAACGCAAAGGCGTCGAGACAATGATATCATATTTGCTGGCCTTTACAATGTCATTACTGAGCTTGTTGGCTAACTGCTTCGACAAGATGGCGACATTGAGCTTCTTTCCACGAACCAATACTTGAAGCTCCTGGAAGATTTGTACGGCCAATTCGTTGGTTGGAGATATCACCAAACCACGAATTCCGTAGTTCTTCTGCTTGGGAGAGCTCTGAAATATACTCTGAACCAATGGGATCAAAAATGCAAGGGTTTTACCGGAACCAGTAGGTGCACATGCTATCAAGTCTCTGTTCTGCAAAGAAATGGGGATCGATTCACATTGAATCGCTGTTGGTTCTACGAATTCCGCCTCAATTAAGTTGGATAAAAGTTTCTTATCAAGCTGAAAACGGCCTATCAAGTCCTGAAATGAGCCAATAGGCAATGGAATGTCTTCTCCAGTGACCTTTACCTTGTTGGCCTTACGAAGCTTTCTAGCATCTTCATCGTTAGCAATCTCCAATGGAGGGATTTCGTCTGCTTCTTCCGAAGTTTCTTCTGTTTCTGTAGTTTCTACATTCTTTAAAGCAGCGCTACTATTGGTATTATGCTTTCTGGTGTGAAAGAAGTCGATTTCTCTCTCTACTTGGTGCTGCAAAGTGTCTTCCTTGTGCTTTGAAGCTTGGTTCTGTTTCTTAGACGGTAAGGCGTAGTCTGTGGTTACGTCACTTTTCTTCTTCAAAGAAGCGCCTCGAGATAAGATTCTAAAAATATCCATTGTGGGAACTGGATATCAATGCTATTATCGAGTTATTACTGAAGAACTTACCACTATTACACAACCATTTCCTTATGAAATGAATGCAAATTATTGAAATATTGGAATTTTTTTGAGAAGAGATGGTCCCAGATCACGTGAAGGTGCACGTGACAGAGAAAACGAGCATTTGAAGTATTTGGGAGTATGTGCAGGTGTTAATATTGACTTTGTGGTGAAGTGGATGGGAGTTATGGGATTTATGGGATTTATGGAAGAGATGGATGGAATAGGGGAAGCATTGTAAAGTAGAACGTATACGTATACATTCAACAAGTGATTTGGTAGAGTTTTCATTTTCTACGTTTTTTTTTGTCTTCTTCTTAATGCTTTATTGTGGGTGTCGTCATTAATGCTTACTGAAAAAAAAAGATCACAGTAACGTAATCGTTATGTTTGTATGTATGTATGTATGTATGCACTGAGACTGTGACAGCCATAAACTCACCAAAAGACAAAGCAAAGTTTAAAAACAACAAAGAAATGAGACAAACTCAGAACTACTCTACTCTACCAAAATCCTTCTATACCCACTATTCGATCACACCTACCTTTCACTCTACTCCCATCCATCCAGCTCATATTCACCACCATCGTCCCACAGCCAACTCCATTAAGCTGCAAAAAGCCGGCAGTTGTTACCGCACACGACCTCATAGTTTGACATTGCTTACATAAGCTATTACCTAACACTCCAACTATGAATGAAAAGTTTTAACATTCGAATTTTCAGGTAAGTGAATTATTCACTTCGTTTAAGAGTTGATTTCTACGGCACTTTGGCAGGTCTAGAAGATTGTAAACATGAGTATACGACAATTAGGCAGTCCCGGCAAGCTTATAAATGCCGCCAACAGCTTGAGGTGCTGGGAAGGCTCTAGATACTCGGCATTAAGAAGCATATATTTGCACAAAGGACCAAGAGTAGCTGGTCTTAAAAGAGATCCCGAAGAGGCCTTCGTTACCCATAACGGACACAAGTACGGGGTCTCCGAGGAGAACTTAAAGCCTATTAAGAGCTTTTTGCTGGACAAATACGCCATAACAGACGACTTGGCTTTACAAGTATTGACCCACAAATCGTTTGGTAACGGTATAAAGCCATACAACGAGAAGTTGGGAGCAATGGGATCTAAGATGTTGAACTTGTTTTTTGCCAAATTTGTAGTAGAACAGCCATCAACTAACGAATTGGCCATCAACGGAAAAAACTTAGACGTTTTGGGTACCCCTGTTGCAAAAGAATTGGCAGGTCGCTTAGCATTGGGCATTTTTGCCAGAAGTAACAACTTGAACTCAACTATGTTCTGGAAATCTTATAACCATGGTGTTGGGTTTGAGACTAGCGGTGAGATGAAGGTAAGTGCTCAGATGATGTACGCTTTGGTTGGTGCCGTTACCTTTGTTCACGGTAAGACTGTAGCTGAAGAGTTCATTAGAGAGAAGTTATTAGGAGCCAGTCCATCCATAGAAGACATTACTAGTTCTGTTGTCGAGAAAGCACAATAAGTTACCCAAAAGTAGGGAGCATCGACAGAGCGAAGAATTTCCATATTTCTTGTCACTAATATCACACAAATGAAGCAAAGTTGCTTCTACCATCATATAGATCCCAACTCAGGCTATTAAAAGCTTGCACAAGCAACTATTTAGTCATATTCTTGGGGCAAATTGTACATAGACGCCATGCGAAGATGTCATCGTAAAGCATAATCAACATACAAAGATAATGAAAATTGTAGAATAGTAGAGTCAGTTTCATTAAGATTACCATTGTCTTGGGATCGGTATACGTCACGTGACCTATACCGATTTGGAACCAACTTGAATTTTGCAGTAAAAGCCTAAGTATTAAGATCAGTTTGGAGATATGGAGTTTTTGAGGATCCTGAAGATGTGAAAATAAGACCAGGGATTGTGTAGGTAACCAGAAAGAAGTAATTTTAATACGGTTTTATCGTCAGTTCAGTAAAGAGTAAGACTGAAATGCTTTTGTTACTGATTGCATGGATAATGCCTTAGATAAGAGATCCTTCAAGAAGACCTGTAGAGGGCCTCTTTCACAAGTGATTTCGGAGGTTAGGGAGATATATCCAAATAAGATGGAAAGTATCCATTTACAAGTAAAGTCGCTGAAAAGCCGATACTTCCCACAAGTTGACATTGACAGGGTCCCCCATTGTGGATGCAAAAGATGCAAAAATTGCAAAACCCTGTAAAATGATATTTACCCATGCAACGTATCTGAAGATTGGCAATGATTGCGACGCCAAAACGTAATTCGTGGGCTTTTGGCCACCTGGCAAGCTCGATTAGAGTTCGAGTAGTAAACAAACTGACATGTAGTCGAAATCGTGACAGATCTGGGAGTGCTGATATGAGGCGGGCAGACGGGCAAAGATTGGCGAGCTGAAACAGCCTATTCTGGTAAGAGATACCAATTGGGAAGTGAGGAAGGTCAGAAATAGCGAGAACGGTGGGGGATGTTAGTGAGAATAGTGAGATCAAACACGTAGCGAGGTTAGCGACGATTTTGACAGAGTTAGTGACAGTGGTGACATTCGTGAAGGGTTTTATGAGAATATTGTCATGGAAGTAATAGGGAGAGAGAAAAATAGGGAGAGAGTGAAAAGATGGGAGGGAATGAAGAAAGGAAGGAAGGAAGAAAGAAAGGAAGGAAGAAAGAAGGTATTATGAAGCGATAGATTTTATGATTTAGGAAGTTTTTGGAATCAGTTGTAAGTAAGAAAGTGGTGATATCTAGTTGGTGTTTTTAGGTTGTTACAATTCGAATTGGTTCATAAACATAGGAAGAGTTGAAAAAGACCATTAACAGTTTATGGTATTCATTGTCTGATGGTTGCCTATTGTACTGAGGACTAAATTTAGTCGTCGCCTCGTTAGATAATGCTTAGGGAGAGGTCTCGGTACGCTAAGGAGAAAGTGCATGGACGTAGAGACACAGCAGTAGCATGCTACGACATGGTTGATACACCCATTGGACGCAAACGGGGGTATCAGAATGGCATATGGTGCAAGTGTGATACGTGGCATGCTATGTTGGCAGCTGTTTTGGGGGTATTTTTAGCCGTATTTTGGTATTTTGCGGCCGCGCAGCGAAAATATGAGAGGGAGAAGAAAATATAGGTCACTAGTAAATAAGAAACAATGAATAAACTATCAGATGAGAGAAAAAAATAAGGCAAATAAGAAAATAAAGAAATTAGAAAAAAAAAGAAAAGAGAAAATAACCACTACAGACAACGGCGTGGGACTGCGGTGGCCGTGGCGGTGGCGGTACGTTGAGAGTATCCAAGGAATGGTGTTAGCGGTGTAGCTGGCATAGGATGTCTTTCGAAGAGTCGCTAAGGATATGGAAATTTAGAAAACTTACAGAAGTTTCTAAAATACTAGGGAATTAGATCAGTATATTGCCAGTAAACAATACGATGAAATGACAATTGTTTTCTTTGTCACAGTCCCATGAACACAAAGGATTTTGCAGCACACTGAGAAGTCGCAAATTTCAGCTGGTACATTATTCCAGTGGATTCAAATAAGCGATCACCCTGGATCCCCCTTCCAATTGTCTTAGCAAGTGGTGTATGAGAAAGTGAAAAGGATGGTGGATGGGAACTTGCTGAGGTGAGTGTATGGGTTAGGTAGTCTCAGCAGATTGGCTCATCTGCTTGCCACAACAACATCGTTATGAATCCCATTGATTGTCCCAAGACGCAGCCAATGATTCTACAACACGTCACGAAGCGTGCAGCCTCCCCACGAAACGCGCTCGCTACGCGAAATCAGCGAATTTCACTCTGTTTTGTTTCTCACTAGCTCTCTGTAGAAAACAGTACCACCAGCACTAGCCCCACACCACCACCTTACTCTAAGACGTCTGTGCCGCCGGCCCTTTGTTGTATTCCAAGACATTTTGACGTAATGGTATACCTTTCACGTACGAGATTGAATTCCATGTAACATCGAAAGGAAAGCAGAATAGTAGCCCTCTTCCCTTCCAGAAATGAACAAAACTCCAACTCTCCAACTCTCACCACAAGTTCAAGTACGTTTTCTCCCGCCCCGCCGTAGCATAACACTATAAGCCTACAACAAAAAATTTGTCACCATCATCACTACCACCTCTCCAGAGCCACTCTGCTTCATTTTTCAGAATTTCATCCTCGCTAGAATTTTGCAGTATTTCGGGAAACGGAGTTACTACAGGAAACTACTTATACTACAGAGAGTGAGTTAGTTGCAACAATTATACAACGACGACGATTACCAGTGCTTTCACTACCTCACCGTCCCTATTCTCTGCAATTATACTCTGAACCAAGACGGAGCAAACGGGCAACTTCCCCTTAATGTGCTGCAATTTTACACCGAAGTATCAATAATAAGCTAAACCCTTTTCATATGTTATGTGTTATGTACATCTCTCACCATGTAACAGAATAATGACTAATTTCTCACACCCCAGCAGAAGGCGATATTTCTGCGATTTCTTGGGGGGACTCTGCGATTGAGGTGCCATTTCGGTGTTATTTCGGTGCCATTGCGGTGCTATTGTTGTCCTACCATTACTCTACCATTTGTCTACCTCTACAATTACTCTACAATTACTCTCCCACCTCCCTACTACATCTCTCTCCCGGCTGCAGTTTCTGATGCGTTCCACCCACCCAAGTCAAGTCCCCTGTAAACTACAACTATGTTTACAAAAATCTCCCACCGCTGCCCCGTTACCGTTACCCTTACCAATACCATTACCGTTCCACCAAAAGCCTGCGAAGCCAGCGAAGCCCACGAAAAGCCCAAGCCCACATAAACTTCCCCTAACTTTCCCTACCTTCTCACACCCTCCCCCTAAATTCCCCTACCTCCCCAAAACTTTAAACTCCCCTTCCCCAAAACTCTAACGGGAAATCGTCGCAACGCGTCTCGACGCTCCTCCGATTTTATTTTTTTCTTCTCTGTTTTGCCAATCCCAAATCCCGGTTCCCCCACGACCCCAGTTAACCGCTGTAAACTTTTTGTTGTAAAAGAAATCGATTTCAACTTGTTTTATACTGTTGATTCCTTTGCTAACCAGCATCAAGTTAACATCCATCCGAGTGGCGCCAAGTCGAGAATCACACCGGCAGCAAACCCCAGCTTTTACCCAGCCAGTTTCCTCCAGAAACCGACTTTATCGACTGCAAATCACCGTGTCCAACATGAGCGAAAAGGACTTGGTCCACCACTACAAGGTGTTGAAGCAGTTCCTTGATATCTCGGATGACCTGAGCGTCCGGGGCAAGTCCAACTCCACACGAGCCGCCAGAGCCCGCGAGAAGCTCTTGAAGTTGTCGTCGGCGCAGTTCAAGGAGTTAAGTACCGATGTTTATGATGAATTGAAGAGACGGATCGACGAGTCCAGAGGAGAACCAGACCACTTGTTACCCAAGCTGACTTTCCACCCCAAGAGAAACCAGGCACGTCAAAAGTTGGCGTCGTTACCGCAAACAAGGTTTAAAGACTTGGTTTCTGATATTCTGTTTGAAATCGAGAGAAGAGAGCTTCACATTGAACAGACGCCAAATCAAAACAGACAGAGTTCAAATGGTACTGCCCACCACAGCCAGCAGAGTCTGCATCTGAATAATAATAATAATAATCCTAGTAGTAATAATCACAGCAACGGCTTCCACACGCTTCAAAAGAAAGCATCAACGGCAAGCACTTCTAACGGCTCCGTCCACCAAACCGACAGATCAACAATGTCCGAAAAGAGTCACTCTAGAGGTCTCCACGATAGCTTGGCTCGACACAGAGAAGACGACGAGGAAGAGGAATATGAGGATATTGAAAAGAGCGTTCTTCTGCATAATGATACTAGCGTCAATGGTACAGTTCCAAACGGCAACTCTACCAACCACAGCATAGGTATTCAGTCCAAGACCGTTGTGCCTACCAAAGCCAATTTGATATGGTCTAGTGACGAAGAAGAGGATGAAGATGATGTTGAAAAGGGGCCTAAAAAGGAAAGAAAGAACTCCAGCGGTTTAGTAGATAACACAAGAGAAATCAATAACAACAACCATAACAATAACATCAGCCACACACAAGAACAGCCTCAACACGACCATTTCCAGCAAAAGCTTGAGCAAATGACTGCTGAAAACAACCAATTGAAGAACACCATTGCTGAACTCACCTCTAAGCTTGCTACTGTTGAGGGAAAACACAAAGATATAGATGAAAAGCACAGACTCCTTGTCAGTGACTACGAGTCATTGAGTGGTCAGAACAGATCACTCAGTGACGAGCTTGAAGTATTGAGCGAAGAAAAGAAAGCATGGAATGCTGAAAAAGAAAAAGCAAGATCATTGGAGAAAGAAAGAGAAAAGGCTGATAATAGCTCGAACTATGAAGAAGAAATCGCCAAATTGAAGTCTGCCAATGCTGCTTTACGTTTGGAAAATCAATCATTGAAGTCAACCGTTACCAAGGAAGCAGGAACTTCTCCTAAAAAGGTGAATACCGGTCTCGCCAATGCTATAAATAACAGGGAAATCAATGGCATAGGAAACTCTCCAAAGGGAACAATAGCTTCAGTCGCCGCTGCATCTGGATCCATTGCTCCTTCGAGAAATAAAGAGATTGATGCTTTCTTTGACAAGTTGTCTGCTTTGGACTCAAAGCCAGATTCCAATTCAACTGCTAATACTACTGCTGCTCTTAAAGCTGAGCTCACCCGCTGGCAAAAGAAGTTTGAGGACGCCCGCTCCAACACCATCTCCAAGGATATGGCATCAAAAGCTCTTTCTAATGATTCGCTTTCTTCGCTTGTTGCTCCACATGGCCTCATTTCTATGAAGCTTGTTGCAGACTTACAATCCTTGATCGAGTCGTTCCTTCTTTCTCTCAACAGTGCTGACGTGGATTCCGACACTCTTTTCGATAAAATTTCTAAGCTTTCTATAATAGCTAATGAAGTTGCCAGTCAAGGTGACAACCAGCAACTTAACAGCAATGAATTCTCTGTTGTGCTCAGAGAAAGTGTCAGCCATGCCCTCACTTCTACAAGATATTTTGCCATCTATCCAAATATATTCCCAAGAGTGGTGGTCGAGCGTGCAGTTGGTGAAATCGGATTCGGATTGTGTGATTTGGTACTGTCTGTAAAGTTAAGAGAACACTCTTCTGAGTCCAGAGCTATAGAACCAACTACTCCTGAAGTGTCGAGAACTGTCACGAAAGAATTTGGTGCTCGTCCATTGAGAATGGCTAATAAGTTGCGTGAAGTTCAAAACAGCTTAGGTCCAAATGGTTCTGATACTGACTCAAAGGCATCGGAAGATTCTAAAAAAGAAGAAACAGAAGAGATCTTACCATCTACACAGAGGCGTACAAGATCATTCAAGTCCCTCATTCCTAATGCAGTTATAGCCACAACCACCAGCAAGCCAACAAGTGCCAGAACGTCCACAGCATCTCAAGATGTAAGCAATAGGTCACTCGACAGAGATGGATCTACCAAGTCCACCGGTAATGAAGCTAAGTCGACTCCTACGATGGGTAGCCCTAGAGGAGCTCACATTTCGGAGTTGACATCAAAGTTTGAACAGCAACGCAATGGTGAAAGTTCCGATCTGTCTCCTAAAAACTCTCCTAATCGTGCAACACCACAAAAGAATATACTTGACAAGGTGAAACACTTTGAGAGCCCAGCAGAAGAACCACCAAAGTACAAGTTGGGTGTAAAATCTAGAAAGTTCTCATTTGATCTGGATACCGAGAGCCCATTCCGCCAAACTGACAAGAAGGAACTCTCTGGTCCATTCGACTCACCAGTAGCTGAAAAGCCCATACTGACTGAGAAGGCCGTACCTCTTGGCAGCAGCACGGGATCTGTTAGAAAGGGTCTTTTCCAGACTCTCCGTGACAGATTAGTCTCCGATAATGACAACAAAACCACTATTCAGGATGACACGAATATCTCAGAAGAAGGAATTTCTGAGAACGAAAAGACCGAAGTTGGAGACAGAGACTCAACTTCTACAGCTGAAACTACTCCATCAAGAGAGCTCGAAGATGAAGATAATCTTGACAGCGATGTCTCACCACTGAAGGGCGACAAGGCAGGATTCTTCCAGTCTTTCAGAAACAGATTGACTTCTCAGGGATCCACAACTGAAACCGAAGGAGATATTCCATCGACTGCCTCTGAGGAAACCGTTCAGAACGTTAACGCCCCACCTTCTCCACGTTCCATCCATTCATCTAATAAAACCGTGTCTGAAGCCCACATACCGGCAGCTGATGTCACACCTAAACAAGCACCAGTGACAAAGGGTGTTACATACCTGGATGATGTCAAGAACAACTCTGAGTCAGACTTCAGTGAAGAGGACTCAACGAGAAGTGAGGCTAGACAGAGACAGGAATACCGTAAATCAATGGCTGCTGCCACATTTAATGTTGATTTATTCAACATTGAAGATCCAGATAATACATTGACACAAGTCTTGCTCTACTTAGAGCACCAGACGGTTCAAGTTATTTCTACTATCCAATCATTGCTTTCAGCTATCAAGAAGCCAAATGCAACCAGAGGAGACTTACGTGAGAAGTCCAAGGCAATTACCATTGTCATTTCTCAAATGACTGAGGCTACTAACACCTCCATGAACCAGACCCGTAATGCACAGTTGAAGGAACACGGTAGTTGGGTCGTCAAGAGTTTGGAAGACTGCCATCACCGTATGAGCATTTTATGTAAGCCTAATGCTGAGAAGAGCGATCTGCAATTTGCTGACAAGAACTTCAAACAGCGTTTGGCTGGTATTTCCTTTGATATCGCTAAGTGCACCAAGGAACTTGTGAAGACCGTCGAAGAGGCCAGTCTCAAAGAAGATATTGCAAACCTTGAAAACAGATTAAGTCAAGTTGAGGATTTGAGCTAAGTGCCTTACCTCCTTTAGAATTTGTGTTATCTCATCAACTTATCTAGTCCTTTTGCTATGTCGAAACTATATGGGTTCCCTACAAGATCCAGTTAAGTTGTATCTAACTGGCTTTCATTTTATTTAATCCCCCTTTCTACCCCAGTATTATTAGTATATTTGCAATTTAGTATATAAAGCAATACATTACAGTTATCATTATCGTTACATGTTGTATTCTATCTATTACCTCTCATCTGACGTATTTGGAGAGAAACTTCTGATGGTAGTCTGATTTGAGAGTATCGTTGGTATAAGATTCCTCATCCGTCTTGGCTTTGTTGGGTTTATTGCTGAAAGCTGTAGTGCTTCTCCAGCTCTTTTTCGCCTTAAATCCATTCGTTTCCTCGTTTGATGACTCTGCGTCTTTCACTTGTACCAACGGGTTCGAGGAAAGTGCTTTCTTTTTCCTTTCTTCTTGCTCTACCTTGTCCTTTTCAGCTTGTCGTTCTTGTTTGATTTTGGCCAATTCTGCTAGAAGCTGTTTCGTTTCTTCTTCGGAGTCTATATCGGATTCCTCCTCAGAGCCCTCGTCATCTTCATCTTCATCTTCATCATTATCATCATTATCATCATCATCTTCGTCACCTTCCTCCTCATCATTAACTACTTCATCTTCCTCCGAATGGTCTTTATTCTTAGATTGTATTTCTGAAGTCTCTTCATCTACTTCTTTTTGCAGCCGTATTCTCTTGTTCTCTTGGAATTTTATGCTTTCCTCCTGTTCTACTTGAAATCTTCTTTTGGAACCTTCAACCAGACTCTCTTCGCTTGCTAAGAGTTCTCTTTTTAACTCTTCTACAGCCTTCTTTCCTGTCTTATAATCAATGTTCTTGCCATCTGGAACATCTTGTCTATACTTGAGTTTCGTTTGCTGGGGCAATGCTCTAGCGTGGGCAATTGTATCTCCTATGGCTTGGACTTTACCTCTTTTGCTTTCTAGCGTCGGCCTGTGGTTTGTCGTCATGGTGGCTGCAAATTTAATTACAAAAAAATTACTCCTGTTTAAGAATTCTAGTAAGGTTTAGTAAACGTTAGGAATTCACAATTAGCAAGCAATTTACTAAATAACACGAGAAATAACAAGAAATTAACAAGAAAATAACGGCAAAAATCAGGGATTTCTTGAAACTTTATTCTTTCTTCCTTTCAAGCACTCGAATAAACTATATTATCCAATTTTTACCCAACTCTATCTATGTCCAAAGCCCTTAAAACGACTTAAATATTGATAACCTGAAATATTTCATTATACTAGATATTCGGTATGTGCACGACTATAATTTTTCCTGTGATGGGAGACATTTAGAGTATATGCAGTACATGACACGAACAACTTATTTAATATAATTTTTTAGGACTTTATTGGAAAGCACCAAGGACCACTAAAACCGCCAAAAAAATACCCAAGCCTAAAAACAGAAAAAAACTCCAAAAAACCGCCCAATTCGTAAGTGTCACCGAAGCTGTCTGCAGGTCAGCTGTTGCCAGGCTTAGTTTGCAGCACCAGTGGTGGGGTGAAGTGGGGAGACCCACGAAAGAAGGAATAACCTCATGTAGGTGATACATATATGGAACTGTGGTACATTACCACTGTGAATAATAATGAATAAGGAGGAGGCTACTCTACGGAAGAGAAGGAAGGGAAGACAATGACAGGTGGAAGAAGAAAGAGGAGAAGAAGAAGAAGAAGAAGAAGAAGAAGAAGAAGAAGAAGAAGAAGAAGAAGAAGAAGAAGAAGAAGAAGAAGAAGAAGAAGAAGAAGAAGAAGAAGAAGAAGAAGAAGATTAGAGTTGGGACGGTTAGCGTTGGGAAAAAGGAAATGTGATATGTGATATGATATGTGATATAATGTGATATGTGAATGCCAAGTACTCCATGCGTTATGTGTGGGATATGTTACATTACATTATGTTATGGTGTTTGTATGTGTAAATGTATATGTACGATTAATGGGTTTATACGTTTAGAAGAAGAAACGTCGAATTCAATGTCTACCCTGAGAGTGGTGTGGTTGGTGGTTGGTGGTCCGTTGATTTTAGCTGTGTGCGCAAGTGATGGTAATGGCAATGAAGAAATGGCAAAATGGGATTATATTGCAAATTTTATGTTTCTCTATATTCTATATTCTGTATTCTGTATTCTGTACCGTCATTCATTGTTTGACTATCACCAGTCTCGGATTAAAAAGCCTGGATGGAATCAGTAAATTAGCCCGTTTTACCTCGGCAGACACTGTAATGACTAACTCTGTGTCGCTTTAGTAATTTTCATTTTAGTAATATGTAATGGAATAGCTACTTGACCCGATGTTGCACTTCGTACTTTTGGAGGAGAAGCAGAAGAGGAGGAGGAGTCCCTCTTTTAGTGTGAGTGTGAGTCTTCTGGGCCATTGTTAGGGACGGCACACACCCAAGTGGAAGACAGTTACCGAGTCCATTGTGTCTCGTATTTAGCCACATAATACGGACCATAGACGGTGAAAAGGAAAAGGTGTCCCAAAACTGCCCCATCCTCGTCGTCCTATCCGTTGACTGGATCCCCTCTCTTGGGGTCAAAACCGCAGGGCAGAAGGTCCATTCCTTAAGACATTTTGGAGTGATCCAGGCCGTTTTTTTAGCGATGGACGACACAACCGTAATAACCTTTCAGATCTGCATCTCATGCCACTCCCGTTTCATCCTGCTCCCCCTCCACTGTTCTCCTCTGGTACGATTAACAATGGTACCTCAATTAATATATCACTACTTCCCCGATTGGAAGCCGTCTTCACCATATACCGAAATAGCAGTGGATGGTAAATAATATGGAAAAATCGCATGCGGAGACGCTTCCCAATGAGGAAACGGGTCCGTGTTCCCCAACCAAAACCCCAAAATTTAATGCATGTTCTGCGAATAGGAGGGCGCGACATACGCACCACCCGCAATATATTATTAGAAAATATTGACTTGGATCTCACCATTCGGCAGATTACCTGGTTATAAGCAGGACACTTAATGGGAGTGTTTCCTAGCAGACACATACGATGAGAAAATAAGACAACAGAAAGAGCTGGAACCAGGGGCTCAAGCCAGGGCCCACATTGCCAGTTAGCAGAAGGCAGGACAATAGCGAACTCGATTGCCAGGTACGACAAAAAAAATCCACTCTTGTCCGATGGCAAAAGAATTAGTTGTGTGGTTTTCCCGGTCCATTTTCCTTCACCATTTTATTTTGACATCTGGCTGCCCGCTACTGCTGCTGCTGCCTCCGCTGTCTGTGCAACTGGTCGGTGCAACTTTTCTTTTACCTTTCTGTCTGCGACATTGCCCCGACATCAGTCGTGCGTGCGCTGCACATCCATGGAAAAATAATTTTCTATCCCGATTAGGAACTCCGTGTGCTGTGAAAAATCCTTTGCTATATAATGAATATGGATTCCTTCCAAAGAGGTAGTATACATCATGGAATGCATAGTTTTAGCCGTGTTAACAAGTCTGAAACCCCAGCCGTTACTCGAACACCATGTTTGTGTTTCCGGCGTTCGACTCCAACTACAAAACTCGCAAGCGGACGTTCAAATGTTGTCAAAATTGCCGTGTCAAGAGAGTTAAATGCGAGATTACCTCTACTGACTATGAGTCCGTGGGGTGTCTGAATTGTAGAAAGCACAAATGGGAGTGTAGCTTGATTAAGCCCGGTGCCAGAAGGCCCTCCGAACCCTCCCAGCCGCAACAATCCATGCTAATCACCCCAAATCCCACCAATGAATTGTCGTCGGTGCGCTCCACAAACGGTCTTTCGTCTGTGCCCAGAATCGAACCGGGAACCACGGAAAATAGCTCTCTGGCAGAGTCGTCAGAAGAGCTGTTTCAGCCACAGCTGCAAAATATCACCAACCATCAACAATATATCAACGAAGAAGCGGCTTATAATATACCAAAGGCGGCCAGTTTACCGGAGTTGATGGTGTCCAGCGCCCGCCCGGCCAGAGTGTCTCAAAACGCCTTTTCTTCCGCTCAAAAACGAATGGATATGAAGAGAATCACTCCCCAGTACTTAAAACAGACATACAATTTCAATGTGGCAGGGCAAGATCTGGGTTCAAACTACCAGTATCTCTTCCATGGCCACCCGAAAGTGATCATCGCCATGTCGGACGACCAAACAATCTGGCACGAATCAGGAGTTTACGTTAAAACAAGAGAAGATGACGAGGGAACCAAGGAAGGAGTAGAGAAAAAGCCATTCAAGCTTCGGAATTTCGGGACTGGAACCTATAAGGAGTTCTATATTCGTAACGAGAGCATCTACAACTTCCTTCTCTCCATTAATGCATTCACGTTGGCCGGTCCAGCATATCCTTTCGATGCGGACGACACCCGTCAGTTAATCGAACTCTATTTCTACAAACTTAACTCCATCTTCCCCTTGGTTCACGAGAAGGGTTTCTGGGATGACTTCCATAACAACAAGGCACAAAATGTCATGATTTACGTGGTGGTTCTTGCCATTGCCAGAGATAAAATGGCAGAGTCTATCTTGAAAAGAGTGTTCCTCAAGGGCTCCGAGTATCGACATGGCCACCAAATGACTTCCATGACACAAGAACAATTCCAAGAAGATCTTATTGCATTTATGACTGAACTTGAATACAAGATCAGGCAAATCATCCTCATCTTACCTCAATTGGGAGACGAAGACAAGTTCACTAGACTCGTTGTTCTGTTGGTATTGTCTCTTCATTTTAATTATGACAAATTAGGCTGCGAAAAGAGCTCCCATGACTTAACAGATGCTATAAACTTGGCTACTTCTATTGGTATTCATATGAAACGACTCTCATTGAATGCAGATGCTTCTAAAGTGGAATATTCCACTGATCTCTGGTGGTGTTGTTACATTTTTGACCGTTTCAATGGTCTTGTCAATGCCAGGCCCGTTTTCATTCGTCAAGAAGACTTTAATGTCGACTTGCCTTACCACAATATCAACCTCTTGAAAATGGTCCAACTTGCCCGGTCGTTGGAGAACATGTTCTTTGCCATTTTCCAGCCTTTCAACAACAATAACGTCATTGGAACAAACAACTTGAATAACAACATGGTTCGTTACAAGATGTTTGATACAGATGAGTTCCAGCGCATAGAATTCGAGCTCTGTGAAAAGGAACGGGGTCGGAACAGAATCACCTATGATACTATGTATTCCGTAGGCAGTAGAGTGTCTGATACTCCATTTACGGACTATGTAGGTAACACCATTCATTTTATAACCAGAGTTGTGAACAACGTGGTTATTCTTGCTTCTCAGAAGGCCAAGTACGATAACCCACAGATTCCCAATCATATCCCCGAAGCCGTAGCACTCCGAGCTTCTCTGAACATCTTGTGGTATCTTGTTCAGATGAAAGACGAGTTTGTTATCAACATTCCCATGATTCCATGGTGTATGTCGTTAGCCATGGCTGTAGCACTTAAGAAAAAGGCTAGAATGTGCTTAAAGGACGGAGAATATGAGGAATACAAGCAATACCAGGATCCATTCGCTTTCGAGGACTATATCAACGAATTGGAGAAGTTCCTGAGTACTTGGTGGGTTGTAGACGAGATCTGTAGGCTTACCAGAGACTTTGCTGATACTTTGAATACCAAGGCCAAGACCAAGAAGAGACGGGCCAAAAGCCACGGAGTTGGAACAAGCCACAAGCATGGTCATAATGCCAATCTCAAGAAGTTCAAAGCAGATCACAATCCAGAATGGCCTTCAATTGGAGAAGTCACCAGTAGTTCATCTGCTCAAAATGGCACCAGCAACGGGCTTGTTTCGAGCCCAGTGCCGAAATCTGAAGCTATTCCTTCTATCAAGAACATGCTTCAGCCTCCAGCACAGACTCTGGCGGAATTGAATGCTTATATAGCTTCTACCAACGGAGTTCATGGCATAGCTACTCCTTACATGGCTACGGACTCGTCTTTCAGTCCAACTTCCATGAATTCCAGCGATGCCAACCAATACGATCAATACTTCGAGTCGATGCAAATCGATATCTTCAACAACGACTTCTTCAAGGACGTTCCAAATGTGATCAACTTGTTGAAGTAGCTGTTTCAAGTCAAATCAATGATATCACGATAACGAAACTGTGAAACAATCATCCTATCAAATATAGATACATTTAACAAATTAAGCTCAGTACAGCTTTTGGGTTTATTTTACGGGGACTAAAGGGCTAGCCATGTAGTTCGAGCTGGGTTTTACTCCGACTACATGCTATTCTACTTCAATTCTATCACAATATCGGCTTGTATTTCACCGAACCTTCACACTTTTATTATTGTATAATTAGAAGAGTCTATGACGAAACGATGTTTCTATAAAAATTAATGTACAAATTATGGTTTTCTTTCTTTGGCAAATGGATTCAGAAACAGCTGTAGTAGTAGTACTAGTGGTGGATGGAGTTGAAGTAGTAGTACTTGTAGTAGTACCTTCAAACGGTCCTAATCCTCATCTTCACTCTCAATTTCATCCTCCCAACCTTCTTCTTCACCGTCGTTTCTTCTCGGAGGCATCAACTCGCTCATCACTGGACCTCCCAATTCAGTCAATAACTCTTGAACTTGCTCAACCAAACCGGGATCAGCATCTTCTACTGCTTCGCTGTTGATAACCTTGAAACCTTGAGTCAACGAGCTTCTTGCTTCAGCCAACAATGATTGGATTTGGGTGTTTTTAGACTTCAGAAGAACTTTGGTTTCTATGTCTCTATAGTCTTCTTCTTGGTTTTTGTTTCCAGTTTCGGCAAAGTAGATCTTCTTAGCATTGAACAAGTTGGCTAACGCTTCGTAGTAGTAAGATTCCAAGATACTGTCGTTGATATCCTGGGTATTCGAGGCAATGGTTATAGCAGTATCGTAAAGTTCCAATTCAATAGCAAATCTGGCAAGAGTCGATAATGGCTGGATCAACTCTACATACTCCAAACCTACCTCAAAAGAGTCCTTCTCCTCATCTTCTGAAGCCCCATTCTGGAGCTCATTGGCAGCATCTTCCAACTTTGTCTTCTTCTCCTTGAACAACTCCCATGATTTCAATAACGATTCCTTGGCTTCGTCGTTACGCTGCTGTGAAATTCTAATCGATGCCAACAACGACAACGCTTCTGGGTTCTGGGGATCCAAAGACAACGAGAAATCAATGAGATCATTACATTGCTGCTCTGCTTCTTCTTCCATACACAAGTCGGTCATCCAGATCTCGATCTTGGCAAATATGCCCTGGTTCAATTTCTTGATAAGATACGTTCTCAATTGCTGTTTCGTGGTGTACAACTTGGCCAATTCCACCAAGGCAGCGTCCTGCTCACCTTGCTCTCCTTCAAGGAGTTGTAGCTGGTACTGTAATCTCTGTAATCCAATGTCTAAAGCATTGATACCGTCTTGTCCTCCTACAATCTGTCCGAAGTAGAAGAATTTCTCCGTTCCAGAAACCTGTTCTGCTTGAGGGTCCAACTCGCATGCCTTGACTAGAACATTATAGGCGTCTTCTAGCTGGTTATTCTCCAAGAGTGTTTCTCCGAAGATCTGGAGAAAGATAACGTTTTCCCCATTCGTTTCGTACTGTGGAGCAAGGAGCTCCAATGCCTTATCAGCCTGGGAAGACTGCAATAAAGCACGGGCTTTTGCCACAACCTCTTCGCTGGCGGACATGGGATGTTTCTGGCAGGCGCTACAAGCAGAAAGATCCGATTTTCTCCCACTCTTGGTACCATAAACCGTGGTTAAACCATCAAATGACAACTGAAATCAAAAAATTTGGAAAGTGAAAAATCGCCGGCACACGACCCCATCGGTATAGGTTTTGGAGATGAGGTGATGAATGGTGAATATGGGGATATTTCTGGGGAAGGGAAAGAGATAGAGATTATTGGAAGTGGGTTCCTCGGGAGAAAAGGGGAGCAGGTAAGGGCTGTGAATTTAGTTTGGGAAAAACGGAGCAGAATTGCCGATTTTTCAGGGACTGTAATAGTTATATTTTGTTAGTATTGAATTGGAGAAGAGTACGAATTTGGGGTTTGATTGATAGTTGAGTAATTCTAGGTGAAAAAAGTGGTAAAGGAGATATAAATTGGGGTGTTTTTGGTATTCTTAGGGTGAATCTAGTGAAATAGTGTGATTTGAAAGGAGAAAATTGGGGTGTTTTGGTGAATTATATTGATATTTAATAGTATTGATAAGGTTTGTTATAACTGAGATAATTCCTAATATAACAATTACTTTAGGATTCATTCAGTTGGCACATTCCTTTCACTCATTTGACTCATTGATCTGGTTATTTTGAATATTCAATTTTGACAGCGGTAGAAGGTGCTTAAAGCTAAACTAACAGGAAAACTTGTGCTTGGTGGTATTAATACTTCAATTGGACTACTTTAAGACTATAACCCCACGAATCACGAATTCCATAAGAATTACGAATTCTATTCTAAACACGTTCTCAACACGAACCACGAATTCAATACGAGTTACAAAATTCAAATACGAATTCAATAACCATTTCAACAACGAAATAACCATTTCAATAACGGGAATTCATCAACGATTGCTATTATCGTATCTTTCCTTTTGGTGACAAGATATTCAAGTCCAAACCAGCCAACATAACTCTAGAATCATTCTAGAATCATTACAATACCCTTGAACTCAACTCACAACAATGACTGAACTCATCACCCAGTCCCAGACTGAACTTCTTACAACGGAGTATAATATCCTCCATCTTCTTTACCATAGAGGCCGTAACCAACATCGAATAACTGTCTGGTGGAAATATCTCAATATTCTCCATCGGCAAGTACGAAAGATCGTCAAGTTGTCTATAGACATTGGCAGGATCAAGTCTACAGAGACCAAGAAGCACAAACAACAGCAGATAGTGGATATTGTTGGGTACTTGGTGAAGAGAAAGGTGTTTACCAAAGCATACTACGAGTTCAATGGGATAATTGCTCTTGGGCAGTTTATAAACTTGGGGTTGACACTAGTGGGTAATTTGGCAAAGCTACATGAGATCTTAGTTGGTATTACTGGGGTGAAAGACGTATTGAAGGTGACAAATACGGTTCAAGTTCAAAAAGCAAGCAAGCTGGTACAGCAGGCTATCGATACCGGTGATGACTTGGGAGAAGTTATTGAATTCGAGGAGGTGATAGAGACAGAGGTGACGAGGAAGAGAACAATTGAAGACGATGACAAGGAGAAGGTAGAAGGTACTGGAATGAAGAAGAAGCTCAAGAAGAAACAGAGGATATCGAGAGAAGGGGAGGGGGTAAATCATTCTTCGTCTTCTTATTCTTCTATTGCTACCGTTGGTGCTGCTACTAGTTCTGGTGATACTGCTACTGGTGGTTCTGCTGCTGCTCTTTTGACTTCTACTGCTGCTGCTTCCACATTAAAGGAAGAGTCTTCTTTGACTTCTTCAACTTTTTCAACTTCAAAGGCTTACTCCTCAGCAATAGGACCTACCACTTCTATAGACGATATCTTTGGCGACTCCAAGAAGAAGACAAAGAAGAAGAAGGAGAAGAAGGAGAAGTCTGGGAAGTCTGGGAAGTCAAAGAAAGCAAAGAGTGCTATAGATGATATCTTTGGATAGAGAGAGAGGGAGACATGACTAGAGGATACTTTAATGATTTTAATGACAACGATAACAGTCAAAGAGAAAGACTGAAACACTGAAAGACTGAAAGACTGAAACGGACTGAAAGACTGAAACACTGGAACTCCATGGAGAGTGTTCAGCAATCATGGTAGTGAAGCAGCATTCATAGACTACGAGGCACATGAAGTCACCATCCCAACAAACCCCATTATTGCTTGCCTAGAGAGTAGGTCTCCTACCTCAAGTGGTAGTAAGGTTACAACTACAAACTTGGAATCCATGTTTAACGCTGTTTCTTAGTTGGAAATGAGACTCAAGATTGGATTGGTTAAACTAGCTAACAGAAAGGTTCAAACGACGTCATGGTAACTGATGGTGATGGTAATGGCCATATCTTTCTTTCATTCACACAGATGTTAAGAAGATGGAGATACGAGTTCAGCTTTGGCTTCTGGCTTCTCCATTACTTCTTTCATCATGTTAACCACCAATTGGCTTGGAAGAAGTACAACGAAGAAGTACAAACAGGAGTTCATCTTCATTCATTTCAATACTATAATAGAGGACTTGTCAAACATGTTATATCTCTTGTATCTTTCTTAACGAGTCTACATGATCTACTGTTTGTATCTTCCTGACCAGGACTTGTCTATATCATGTATATTTGGTATCCTTCTCTACCAGAGCTTCTCTATATGATATATATCTGGTATCACTTGCCTATATGATATACATCGTTATCTTCCTCGACCAGAAGTTGTCTATATGATATGTTTCTGTATCTTTGTTGACCAGAACTTCTCTATATGATCCTCCTCGACCAGACCTTCTCTATATGATATACATCTTCATACCTTCTTCACTTCCTTGTCATCGTTATACCTTTTCCCATTTCCTCTTCCATCAGACTCCCTCTCCTCATTGCTATGCCCCTCCACACTACACTCCATCTCTTCATATCTTATATCTTTATTACAGAAAACGTTTACCAATGACCACAAGAGTTACTAACAAGTAGCTATAAAAAGACTCTAATAAAATGAATACCCAAAAAACCCGATAGAATAAGAAATTCATGTAGATGAATAAATACCAATGCTATAGCACGTCTCCTCCTAGGCATTGTAGATGCCTTGGTTGTACATGGCCTGCTGGAAGTGAGATTGGTGTGCCTGTTGAGGCTGGTACTGTTGTTGTTGGTATTGAACCTGCTGCTGACCGTTGGCCTGGTGATAAGGCTGCTGGTACTGCTGCTGCTGCTGCTGTGGAACCGGCTGTGGAACCGGCAGGGGTTGTTGTTGAGGCATGTAATAATCCAGAGACTGAACCTTGAGATAATTCACAATCTCGTTGTAGTTCTTCATGCTGGCGGTGTTCAACTGGTCGATATCCAAGCAGAAGTCGTCGTCGTAGTCCTCAGCTGGTCTCACCGGCGTGGCAGTGTTGCTACGGTTGAACTGTTCAAACTGCGGCACGAAGTTGCTATTGTTATTGATACTGTTGCCGTTATGGTTAACAATATTGCTGTTATTATGGTTGATATTGCTGCCGTTACCGTTCATACTGCTTCCGTCGTTCGATTTGGGTATGAAACCACGGTTCTGAGCCTGCTGATGAACTACCTGTGCTTGCAAGATCTGAGAGTAGTTAATAGGCGATTTGCTGGACATAGGAGTGTTATTAGCATGAGTATTACCGTTATGAGACGTAGAAGAGACCACAGACTCGGGAGATTGTGTGTTATGGTACTCATATTGCTGTGCTGGGTTGCTCATGGGCCCAGGAGTTCCCGTGGAATGAACCGAGTTCGGTGTGTTCACGTACGAGTTGGTTATATCATGAACCAACACCGGGTTATGTCCATTATGGCCATTTTGACCATTAGCAATGCTATTCACAGCATTTGGAGTCAAACCTTTAACTCCAGCAGCAGCATTCATGTAATGAGACTGTAAGATGGAGTTGGTCAACTCCGTGGAGTCCATATTCTTCTGTTGCATCTTCGACAACTGCTTCTTGAGTCTGTTCTTGATCCTGGACTTTCCTTTGAATCCAGTGGGTAAGAACTTACATTCTCCGCCTTCTACATGTAATTCACACCAGATTTCAGCGTTGGGGAAGTATCCTCCGCACATGGAGCAAGTTCCTGGAGAGTTGACTCTATCCTTGGTCTTTGTTCCCTTTGGATACTTGAAATGTCTCGATTTCAAGTGGGTTTTGTAGGTATCTCTACGAGAAAAGCCTCCGTTTGGATGGCATTTGTGAGTAATGTTGTTCTCGTCGATGTAGATACTGAACTGGTGGAATGGGCACGAATAGGCCTTCTTAATGGCATGTTTCTTCAAGTGACGGGTCAAGTAGCCTCGGATTTTGAACACAGCATCGCAATGAGGACACTGGTGAACTTTATCGGTTCCGTCGTCTTCTTCGTTGTCGAGATCGTCGTTTTCAAGGTCATTTGAATCGGCCAAGTTGTCAGAAGACGAAGAGGACGATAATTCACCTTTCTTGGAGTCTTCTTCCTCGTCTTCGTCGTTTGGAGTGAAAGGCAGCGAATGGTTAGTCAACGGAGTCGTTTCGTGGTCTTCTTCCTTCTTCAACTTGAGGTTTTTACCCGATTTTGAGTTGTTATTGTTGGATAGAATGGACTCGTTGTTGGAGGACGAGTTGGAGATGGTTGGAGAGAGGTTATCGTCGGTATTTGTGGTGTTTTCTTCGATTTGCTTGGCTTGTTTCTGATGAGAGGACGAAGAAGTCTTGTCTTGGCCGTCTTTGAGCTCTGGTTCGAAACGGCTCATCTTGAACACGTCCAACTCGTTTCCTGGAGTGATATCGTCGGTGAAAGCCCATTCTATTTCGCCTTTGGCATTCTTAAAAGGAAGCAATCTCGTGGTTAACCCGGTAGAACAAGGTTGGGCTACTTCTTTGGACTCTGATTCCAATTCTGACTTGACTTTGACGTTGTTTTGATTGTTTTGAATGGTGGCATTGCTTATGGACGGGAACAAGGCCAAGCCGGTCTGTTTTCTGGGCTTCTGGGTGTCTTTATCGGCAAAATAGAAGTCGTTATCGTCTGGTATCTTCAAGTTCTTATGAGGAGATGGTACAAGCAAGTGAAGAAGCACGGATATTCCGAGTTGGAAGATCCTGTAAAGAATGGATATTATGGCCACATCGATGAAGGTTTTGGATTGCGCTTGGGCCGTTGACGACGTCTTATTCGAGCCGGTGGTGATGGTGTTAGATGATTGTATTGATTGAATTGAATTTGTTGATGGTGAAGGAGTAGTTCTTGACTTAGAAACGGTCATTTTTGATGCGGATTTGACGGGGTTGTATCGGCGCTGGCGGTGTGGAGTTCTACCACTTGTTGAATGGTGAAAATTGGGCTGTTTCTTGGGGTTTAATCGAGGTAACAGAGTTATTTCACTGTTGGTTAGTTCGGTTCCGGATGATGAACAATCGGCTTCAGGGAGGCAGTTCTCGGTGGATTTCTGGGGAAACGCCGTCAAAAGAAGTGGACGATTAGATACGGATCTCAGCTCTGTTTCTAGCCGGTTTTTACTGCTGGAACCGCCGTTTCTACGTGATACGGACTGGATGGCCTGCGGTGATTCCTTGGATTGACGTTGGTTCAAGTCACTGGAAAGACTTGTAAGACGGTGAATATGGCCACAAGAAACGGGATTTTTTCGGTTTTTTTTTGCACTGGGAAGCTGGAGGGATACTTATTGCATCTACTGGCGGATTTTCCAGCACTTTTCGGGGTATATAACGAGCTATAACTGGTACTCCCAAAGGTTTTTGACGGTTTGAATTTTTGAAATTTTTATGAAATCTGGATTAGTGAGGTTTTTTGTGATTTTTTCCGGAACTTTGGTGAGGAGAGTGCGGGAAAAAAAAAAAGAAATGCAAAAAAAAACAGGAGAGTGAGGGAGAGAGGTGCAGGAAAGGGAGTCAAGAAAAAGAAAAAAGAAACGAGAGGGGGGGAGTGGGAGGGAGTGAGCGAGAGGAGGACGGGGGGAGACAATCGTGGGGAGATGACGGGGGAAGAGATGACGGGGAGAGAGATAACCGGGGGATGTACCGGTGGGTTGGAAGTTGGAAGTCAGAAGTTGGAAGTTAGAAGTACCTGCAGTCGTGGGGGTGGTATGTGGTAGGGGTGGGTTAGAAGTACCGGGTGGGAACTCGTAGAGGTGGTACAGTTTGCAGTTTGTAGGGGTGGTACATACTCTGTTCGTAGTTGTAGAGGCTGTAACTCGTAAAGGTGGAACTGCTTGGGGTGGTAATTTGAATGAGAGGTGGTAAGTCGTAGGAAACTGCTTGCTTTTTTGATTGCAGGTTGGATGAGAGTGGTGGTGGTGTGTCAATATATGTGTGTGTAATAGATGTGTGTTATGATGCCGTCAGATACCGTACCCTACCGTACCGTTTATTACCACTCACTGCACTGCACTGGCGTTGAGTGATGCACTGCCGTTGAGTGATGTACTTGAGATTAATGGTGCACTGGGGGCGATACTGTGAGAGAGTCCCTGTGAGGATTTTACTGTGAGAGTGTTATTGATTATGATGTTGTTGTGTGATTGTAGAGTATGTAGAGCCATGGAGAGATGCACCTAGAATACGTCGGAGTAAGCTAGACTATGGTTAAGATGCATCTAGACTATGGTACAAATCTAGACTACGCCGACTACATCGACTACGTCGATACGTAAGTTGTAGACTCGTAATTTAATATATTACGTGATGAATGAAATTATACCGTTGTGTGCCTGGGGTGCAGAGTATCTATAGAGTATGCAATATGTAATATGTAATGCGTTATCTATTGTATGTTTAAGTGAAGTGGCAATCGTCAAGTAGTCGTAGGTTAGCCGTATGCTTAATTGATAAGCCAACGTTTAAACCAACGGTTAAACCAACGGTAAGTTAAATCTACGATTTAAATCCCATCTATGGATTGTACGTTACAAATAATATGCTGCTAAACCAGCCACGAGAGAACGGCTAGGGAGAAAATAGCGAGACTCGTAAAGAATAGCGAGAGCATGTGTGTGAATATCACAGTGAAAAGGTTTTCTGAGGTGGGGTGCCATGGGCAAGAACAGTGAGTGGGTTTTCCCCCAGTGGCAGCCTTTGATGAGGAAAGTAACGGAGTGAGAGAGAGAAGTCAGATATTTGATGAGGAAAGTAAACGAATAGGAGAGGTCAAAATTTGATAATTAAAGTAAGCGAGTAAGATTAGGTGCTTCCGATAGGCTTATCATCTACTCTATAGGAGAATGGCACTATATGATGGTTCTAATATGGATTAGTAAATAAATAATGATTATTTCTACAAACAAAGCCATAGCTAGTCCTGAGGGTGGGGGTGGGTGGGGGGCTCACTGAGAGATTAGCGTAGCGACAGAGAGACGAAGACTAACTATTTTTTTTGCAGCTTTGCAGCTTATAGTTACCCAGTGGGACGGTGGACCAGTGGCCAGTAAACCAGTGAAACAGTTGGGCAGTGGTGGTATTGATAATACGATTGGACTAATGTTAAGCGCTATTATGCAGCTATTATACAGCTATTTCATATTCTGGTCAGGACTCGGACTCTAGTCAACAACTGTATAACTCCTATAATATGTACTATCACAGTATTATTCTATTACACCTGTGATATTTCCCAACAGTATCTTGTTTAAGATATGGTGTGTTTTTGCAATTTTACCATTACCAGTTCTACAGTGTGCTGCTACCGGGTGTGTTCTAGCGTTTCTCTCTCTAATGGTTTATTATATTCCTTAATCATTTATTATATTCTGCCTAAGCCAAATTCTTGAACCACCTTCTTGTTCACCTTCGGCCTATTCCTGGTACCACCTCAACTCCCCATTTCTTATTCGGAATACCTCTACGCTTATTCTTACTTACCTTGACGTATCTATAGATCGTACTGTATGCTGCTTATCCTCCTACCGTAGAAACCATGTATCTATTCATAGTAAAACAATAGTAGCCATTCCTCTACCTGGAAAATGGTTACATCTGCTACATGTGCTTCGTCCTAAGTCTTGTTGCATTCGCTAAAATACGGTAATGAACTTCCCAAGATGTGGTCCGTTGTGGAGAACCTCTTGGAGTGGTGTGGTATGATACCGTACACAGTGCTAATGTCAATCCTTTACACTCGGTTTATGCTTTATAGTGGATGGCTTATTCATAGGGCATACAGTACTCTTAGGGTCCCCCCAAATATGGGCGAAGAGTGGAATATTAAGGGCTTAATGGGACTTACTGGGGCATCTTAGGGCATAAAGTACGAAACCTGTCGAATACTCATACAGTACTACGTCTGACTAACATGGCTTTACATAAAATACATGGCATACAGCACCAGATACGAGAAATCTAATGAACTCCAAGAAACCATGCTTTCTTGATGATTCAACGACCCATACAATAGACGAATAGTTAACGTCAACGTATCATCACGTACATGCACAGTTGCACCTCTGCACAGCCCTCTGTTCCCCTGATTTGCTACGTCAAACACTCGGGTAACTCATCCGCAATGACACACTTCTCCCCCACCGTCTCCATCTCCATCTCCATCTTCTCCATCTTCTTCAAGACTTGTGGTTCCATTTCCCATAGTCGAGACTAAACTGCTAAATACTCGAGGGAAAGTGGGCTAAAAGGCTAAAATGCTAAAGTGTATGTCAAAGTGCTAAAAAACATCAGTGGCAGCTTCGCACTTTACATCTTACGTCTCTGTGTGTGTGCGTGTGTGTGTGTGTGTGTCATTCGTTGGACCACTCGGGGGGTTCCGACAAGCGAGCGTTCCCTCGGATATCAAACAGTTCCGGTGTGTGTCCGAGGGAGGCGCAATCAATCGGGTCGTGTCTGAACCAACACGTTACGTAATCGGGGCTTCTAGGCTAATACGTAATCCCTGACGACGCCCTAGCAGTTATTTTACCATAATTGACGTAGTTGACATCGATGGCAATGACACCAGAGAGGGGTCCTTTCAACGAGTTTCGAACGCCGTCCGTGACATCTTACCTGTTGCCGTTGTTTCCACCCAGCAATCATGTTTGGCTTTTCTTGTTTAATACTGTTTACGTTGTTTATTATATAATATTTACCAACTAATCAATTGGTGGAAAAAAGCTCTGCCTGCATGTGCATGCAGACGCTCAATTCGGTAGAATTCTTCCGATGGATAAATTGAATGCAGGCTGTATTAACGCTATGCAGTTTATTTGTATGGTTTTGGATTATCAATGTGAATACACTATTTGTACAGGGCCGGTGTTTGTCATTACAACATCGGCTATTGATGACAAGAAACACCATCGACACCGTTAACCAAGGTTAAAAGCTGGGCATCGCTCTAGAAGCATATGCTCTGAAATGATACGAAACCTAAAAACAACTGGACATCAACCGGATTCCTAGCGGGTTGCTTTTATCAGCGACAACAATGGACCGCCTGCCAATCATCAGGCCATTACATGTGTCTGGTTTAAAGGGGACGTTGGGGAAAACGTCTGTGCCGCAGGCATTAATGACATCATTTACGAACTTTGGGGTTGCGAAATTTTGCCCAATCCTACGTAATTACGATCTTCTTAGACTGTGGAATAAGGCAATGTACGATTGCATTACGACAACGTTTTCACAAGCGGATGCACACAGTTTGCCTAGTACAGATGTAGGAACTAACGCAGTAAATCGTAAGCAAAGTCTTTGCAAAGTTGCACGGCAAGTACTCCCTAGTGAACACCCCATTAAAAAAAATGAATACTCCTGTGGGGTAAGCTCTAAGAAACCATAGATCGATAAATAATCAGAACATAGAACGCCTCACAATAGTTTCATAATCATCATATGATGGCCATGTCTTTTAGTGTATGTACTTAACGAAGAACCCTAATCAAGAGATCTAAGCTCAATGTTGCTTAATGGATTCAGCTAGAACATAACTAATTGTAACCTTGAAGGAATATTGAGTCCTTGTAATGTCAGAAAATAATTCCAATGAAACAATAATGACCAATCTAAAGAAAGCTGCAAATAGATCTAGCCACACAAACTTCTATGCATAGAAATAGTAGTTTAACTCTAATTATCTTCACGAAGCTAATCAATTGATGACAATGGACGAGGGGATGAGATCCGACTATCTCACTACTAAGATCTAGGATCGTATCACTATTACTGTAAACTACTAGGAAATTACTACGAACTCGCTATATCTGAAATATACCTGATATTGCGCAGAACCTAATTTCATTTATTATAGACTTAATGAAAAATACTATCCCCATCCGCATCCCCTCTCGTTATCGATAACCAAAATTTGTTGTGATGGCTGTACTTTATCATATCACTGTGTATTGAGATGATGGTCCGGGCTCAGGTTCGGCAGGGAATTATTTGACTATAATACCATAGAAAATTAATTTCATATTATTACAATATCCCATAATTTCTGAGCACAACTTACCACCAGAATTGGTCCTCAATTAACCTCTCTTATCCCCTTAATTTTAGTCCCTGCTGGCTTGACTATATGGCGGTTCGTAGCCGCTGGCCGGCTCTTAAACGGTACCCCTTCCTTACATACACAACTCCATCAAATTTTTTTTCATCACACTACATTAAAATCCATCTTAGATCTATAGATAATGAATTAAAGGTGTTTCTTTACAAATACGAACGGCTTCTAGATTGTCGGGGTTCTTATAGATAAGCTCTGTAAATAGTGCTCTACAGAAAATAGGGGTTTGTAACTTTATATCTTTGCATAGCAAGCCACGGTCGTGAAAGTTGATTTTCTAGCATATTTTTCAAAAATACAGTCCCTTTAGATCAGTTATAGTAAATAATTCGTCATGCCCAACATAGATATAGAAAATATACCCCCCATAAGCCTCGAGGGGTTCAGCCACAAGTCGGTATCCAAGCAGTGTGACAAGTACTGGTTCTTCGAGAAGAGTCAGGAATCATTTCCTGGTCAGTCGTTTGGGTTGGAGATCGACCAAATATTATTCCATATCGAATCGCAATACCAAGATATCCTCATTTTCAAGTCTACCAATTTTGGCAACGTGTTGGTACTTAATGGTATTGTTCAGTGTACAGAGAAGGATGAGTTTGCATATCAGGAGCTCATTACTCACTTACCTATCATGTCCCACCCAAGTCCAAAGAAGGTATTGGTGATTGGAGGGGGAGATTGTGGGGTTATTCGTGAACTAGTGAAGCATGTTAAAGATGAGTCCGTCGAGTCAATCACAATGGTTGAAATTGACGATATGGTAATCAAATTATCTACCAAATTCTTGCCGGAAATGGCCAAATATCATAACCACCCCAAAGTCAACTTGATT
This sequence comes from Scheffersomyces xylosifermentans, assembly GCF_036884685.1. NCBI lineage: Eukaryota > Fungi > Ascomycota > Pichiomycetes > Serinales > Debaryomycetaceae > Scheffersomyces > Scheffersomyces xylosifermentans. Next base: position 454,782 of record NW_027042943.1, read on the forward strand.
ATTGATGATGGGTTCAAATTCTTGAAAGAGACCACAGAGAAGTTCGATGTCATTATCACAGATTCCTCGGATCCTGAGGGCCCAGCTGAGGAGTTTTTCCAAGTGAACTACTTTAAGTTGTTGTTAAATGCTTTGGATGCCGAGAAGGGGATAGTTATCATGCAAAGCAGTGAAAACATCTGGCTTAATATTGAATACTTGAGAGATTTGCTTGTCAAGGCTAGAACAGTGTTCACAAATGTGAAGTACAGTCAATGTTACATGCCAAGTTATACCAGTGGTCAATTGGGTTTGATAATTGCTACTAATGATACAGAAAAGGATTTGACGAAACCTTTAAGGCAGTTCTCTGTTGAAAAGGAAGTATCCTTATTCAAATACTATAGTAAGGAAGTACACAGCGCTTCATTTGTTTTGCCTATTTGGGCCAACCAATTGTTAAACAAATAACATAATTAATAGACGGCTTGGCCAAAATGAGTTACTTTGCTGAAGGTAACACGTTATTTATGCATTATTAGAATTAGATTTAGAGTAATAGGTAGATGAGATGTAAAAGTATTCGGATTATACGGTATTTTCCCAATGTTGTGGAGATGATGTAAGAGTAGTGGCATCATTTATATAGATAGAGGCTTATGTTTGAAGATGTAAGTGTTGTGACTATTAATGTAGATAGAGGCTTATGTTTGATAATGTAAGTGTTGTGACTATTAGTATAGATAGAGGCTTTTGTTTGATAATGTTGGGTGGTCTTGGTTATCTTGGTGTATGGCTGCGAAAAGTTGGAAATTTCAAAACGTTACTTCAAAGAAGTGAGGTATGATATTGTGAAAACACGATAACAAAGAGACTAAACTAGGATGGTAATAATGGGGTTTATAAAGTGTTAATCAGTCAACTGGGTTCCAAGGGTGGTGAAAAAGGGTGAATAACCGGAGGATATAGAGATTTGTGTGGTAGTATCTGGTTTATGCGATTTTCTTATTCCATTGATAGTGATTAGGGCATGGACATAGACAGTGTGCGGCCATGTAGTGTATTATACTGAATTACTGAAATATGATATGAGACGACTGAATATTAGGATACTATGCTATACTATGCAATACTATTTTACGTTATAATCACAAGTATAGTACTCTTCACAATACATACTAAATCTATTCTATCTTCATTCATTATATTTCACGAACTTATTATAATTAGCCCTGCTTTTCTCACACTCATAATTCCGCACTCACCCCAATCTCCACACATAAATCTTTACTATACTATTCTTCACTCTTCCACTTTCAACTATTCCACTCTTAACTGTTATCTCTTCCATTCTCTATCTCTTCCACACTTCTACTCTTTATCATTTATTTCTTCCACTCTTCTAACCTTCCTCATCACACACTCAGATCACAACAAAGAACTCACACTGTGAACTCACACTGTACAAATTCTACACAGTGTAACACATACTTCACCTACACATACCCCCCACTCACTTAACCTACAAACACTTAACCTACACATCCACCCACACACTTAAACTACACACACACACACTTATCCAATCACACACACTCTCTCTCCATGCACAATGCACACAATACAACCACTGAGACAAAAGCACTGAGAGTAACTGAGAAAAAACAAAACAACAATGCACTACACCGTAACAAGCACTGCACTGTATACACTTCACCGTATACCCTATACACTCCACATATTACGTACTCCTCCACCCCTCACGTGAGCCCATTCGTCCATCATCATCTCCTTTTTTTTGAACTTCAACACACCTTTTTCCTCTGTTTTTGTTCATGGGTTTTAACAAAGACACTACTACCAAATAACACGACCTTCACTCCAAGCTGTTTTGAACCTCACACACCATCGAGGAATTTGCAGCTAAACACAGCAACCACGCACAACCCCGAATCTCAGCAGCACCGCACCCGTAACCATAGATGTCCTCCAACCACCACGATGAAGACGACTATTCGTCCAATATCGACGACCAATTGCTAAGTGTCGCCAAGCAGGAAGGCGTAGGCATCCACCACCACCAAGCAGATGTCACTTCCGACCATTTGTCCCATGCTGCTGCTGCCGTAGCTGCGTTGAACGACCGTTCGGCCCAGCAACAGCACCAAGGCCACAAGTCGGGCCAAGACAACCGTCTGAGAGCTCAACACCAACAGAACGTCCAGAACGTCCAGCAACAACAGTCCAGCTCGGGCCAGAACTCGCAGGATTCGTTTAAAAAGCAGTTCCAGCAGTTGCAACATCAACAGTTGCAACAGCACCATCAACAACACCAGCAATTACAACAGCAGCCCCAGCATCTTCACCACCAGCAACACCATAACCAGATCGCTCCCGAGCTTCACCATCACTACGCCCAAGCAGATGAGTTGGACTCCGAGTATAACATCCAAATCCCAGAGCCAATTGTCGATCTGAAGCTGAAAATTTACCCGGTGGCAGAAAACACCATCACGGCAGAAGGCAACTTGATCACCAGACCATTCCCAGAACAAGCCTTCCACCAGAGAGATGATTTGAACGAGTTCATTCAGGAGTTTGCTCGTGACAACGGCTTCGGAGTTGTCATCGCACATTCCAACAAAAAGGCCATATATTACACCTGTGAATTGGGTGGAAGATACAGACACAAGAAGTCCAAGAAAGATCTTGAAGAACAACGCCAAGTCGATGTTGGTGGGGGCTACTTGTTGGATCCAAATACCAAGACCAAGAAGTTGAGATGTCCCTTCTCTATGACTGCCAGCTACAAGAAGAGTACAGGAGTATGGACGTTAAGAACCACCTGTAATGAACATAACCATCCACAGTTGGATCCATTATCCAATCACCCAATGTTGCGTAAAAGACTGGACGAATTGAACTTGCTTATCTTGGATCTCTACAAGGTGGGCACCAAACCATCACACATCGAATCGAAAATCAAGGAACAATTCCCAGACGTGTTGATTAAGCGTGAAGACATCTACAACGAGATCAGAGGCTACAAGAGAAAGCTCAAGAAGCAGAATGCCAGATATTCCCTTGGACACAACTCCAACAGACTCAACCAGTACAAAAAGAGAGTGGCAGCTGGTAACTCTGGTAACGACGATGCTGTTTCTGCTGCTGCTGTCGCTGCTGCTGCTGCTGCTAATGCTATTCTTAATGGTACCAACGATGAGGAACAAGGACCTGATTCTCAAGTGTTGCAATACTCTCAATCGCAGCAACAACAACAAGAAGAATTCCAGCGTCAATTCAACGAGGTAGCTCAGCACCAGTTAGATGACCAGCAATACCAGCAATACCAGCACTTGCAAGAGCATGCTCTCAACGATACTGACAACACCGCTGCTGTGGCCATTGCAGCCGTTGCTCGTCATAACAGTCACAATCCGTACCATCACAACGATGGTACTGATTTGTCCATGGACAATATCGACAGTAGATTGGTGGGAGAATAAGTCTTTGATGTTCGTCTTCGCTATTGCCTGTCTTCTGCAAGGAATACCCTAATAATGTTTGTGCTCTATGTATACTAGTTTCCTACCTTGTTATTATTACTATTATTGTAAATTATATTCAAATATACCTTTCTATCAAAATATTGTCCTAATATGTAGCTTTAACCGACAGTTCCCATATATCATAATATACTCTGTTCTCGCTACTCACTTGTTATTGTTTTACATCCCTTTTAATAGTTCCAACCCTTGAGTTCTTTCTTCAAATAGCCTGGCAAGTTCACTCACCTTTCGTCCTCTGATAACGGTCTTTTTCACGTTCATAGTCCCGACCATAGCGTTCTCATGACCGAAACCCTTCGATGTGGGCTTTGCAGGCACAAACTTGTACTTCTGTGGAGGGTATTGTAGCCCAATGTTGGAGACATCAGTCAACTTATTCGTGATTCCTGGCCGTTTGTTTGAATCTTTTGCCGGTTTGCTTCTTATTGGAGAGCCCATGTAAAGAGTTGCCGGAGGAGAAATGGAAGTGGGGGTTGCAGGAAGTTCTTTCACAGGACTCACTGTTGGAGTCACTACAGCAATCAGCCTGATTTCCTTTGTGAGCTTGCTGTTATTATTCAAGATATTCACTGTATTGAATTTAAGTTCGTTCTCATCCGCGTCCTCCTCCTCGTCTAGTGTGACATCATAACTCAAATCGTATGAATCATCTGGCTTATATATCTTCACGTCTTTACCGTTGACAACATCTTCCACCGTTCTGTACTTCTTGAACGCACTACTCATATTTGGCCAGTACTCCAAGACGTTTCTCAAGAACCTATTGACAACTAAAATATTATCTTTGCTCAGCGTTGAAACCAATTCATGGCTTAGACAATGACTCAAGCATTTGGACAAGGTCGTGGATGTATGTTTTGTGGTTTCATTAGCTCTGATAAGCTTAGAGCAAAGACGGAATAGCTGAACTAATACTTGAGAATAGTTAACCGTTGCTTCGGCGCTTTCAAGGTTCTTGATTATCCTATGGAACGTCTGGAAAGTGTAGCTGTAGTCATCCTTTATTGGTAAGGTAATTTCAGCTAATGGTATCATTGGGCAAGGAAGATCCATAAGAAACTTCTTGAATGCTGTTGAAATGCAAAAAAAGTCCCAGTCATTAATCCATATTAACTGGTTTCTATTGACACATTTATAAAAGATTTCCGTGTTTACCTTATTTCCCGGTTTGTGGAATAACAATTCGACCTTGTCTCCACTTGTATCTATAATGTTGAAGATCTGATAGAAATGGTGAAAGAATAGCCTATTACTATCAGAATCTATTTTCGTGTACGGATTCAATAATGGCACAAATCTCATGGATATCTGGATATCTTTCTCCAAAAGCAAGTCATGCTTGTACACGTTCAACGATATCTTCAACTGCCTTATGTCTACGTAGTTGCTCAAGCCTGAAAGCGTATTACAGTGAATTACCGTACTGTTTTTGGAAGTGTGCTTTTCAACTTCATGCCCCGAGATCATGAATGTGTCAACAAGCTTATTCAACTGAGCAATATTCCTTTTCGTGAAGTTGTAGTTAGCTAGTATTTGGGTTATCGACTTGACGAACCAACTATCATGAACACTTATGATTTTCACCAAGTTATCAATATTGATGTTATCTGCCAAGAACGACTTCAAGAACTTTATTCCCCATAACCAACTGATTTTATTCAACCCGCAGCTGAACATAATGAGAACGTAAGGATGCTTCGGAAGACAGTTGATGAGTGTGGGCACGAAGGCATCGTAGTTTATCACATCGGTAGAAGGTAAGAACGAGGTGTCGAACACGTAGATCGGTAGATTCGATACGGGGTCGATACTATCAGTTTTGAAGAAAATCCGGTCCATTTTGACCACCGAAGAGATTTGGATAAAAATGAGCTAATACGGGGGGATTTCGTGGTTCAAATGGATCCTTTACTGTGGTTTTCTGTTTCTTATAACCACCAATGATACTCCGTTAACTATTACTAACCACTATACAAACAACAAACTGACGGGAGCCCTATCTACACTGGCAGCTTTTGTCCTTTTTCTTCGGAATAAACTCTCAAACTGTACCACACCTATCTAGCTACAGTCACAGGAAATCTCCGGGCCTTAGATCTCTTCTCAGCCCGTAAATATCGTTACACTTTGCCTATTCCATGGTTAGCATTGGTACAGAATCGCGTTAGTATATGTATGGAGAGTCACGTGATTTGGGACATTTGTCCTAAAAGGGACGAAATGTAAACAAACACTCGAGACATTTTGCAATCTAATTTGCAATCCTAGTTGGGATAAGGATGGATGTGATTGTTGGAAGGGCAGATGGAGGTGGAGTTGGGAGCCGTTGTGGGGTGTAGTAGCGGCAATTTTTTTTAAAAAAGAAATGTGGAGTTAATGAAAGATACTGGGGAGTGTTGGAAGAGCTCGTCAAAAGAACCCAAGAAGCCCTGCGAGAGTAGCTTATAACTAGTGCCGGGGAATGGAACTGAAATGGAAGTGAAATTGGATGTTTTAGAGGCGATCTACTAAAAGAGATGATAAAAAGGTACTTTGCTTAATTAGGTATTTTTTCCCTTGAATAGGTGTGTTTATTATCCTATTTTAGAAGTGACGTAGAGTTGGGTGAAGTTAAGTAAAATTACGGTACGAAAAGTTGTTTTGAAGGTGATCCCAATAATAAAATTGTGCCCGAAAGACTAATGTAATAGGAATAAACTATGGTATTGCTCTTGAATTATTTCGGATAAGGATCAACAAAAGGGTAACCAGTTACTGAGTTAAGGTTTATAGCCTTTTCTCGTTATAATTGAGTCTAAAGAGTCTAAAGTGGGGATTCTGCTGATATGGACCGGTGGCGCTACCAGTTGATGGTGATATAAGCAAATATCAACTATTCTTGCCATATACTTACAACAAAAAATACATACAACTCTTGTCAATGAGTACTTTCTCTTGCAATAATGCTTATAATACTATTAGTAACACACACAAGAAGAGCGAATTATCTAACAAATTGAATGATTACTCTTGCAACTCCGTAAGCAACCTCTATCCCATGGAAGACTGGAATCTTCTCTTACAAATGACATATGGCAATACTCTTACACACCAGTGATTTTCTAGCCAGTGGCTCCTTAGTCTCAGTCACCAGTCACATAGCAGAACCACCAACTGTACAAATGCCAACACTAACAGGCAATCACTTTTACCCTCACTATCATGTTTCTGTGCTACTTACTATTACTTTGACATTTCTAAACCAGTCGATAATATCACATTAACAATCAATATCACACTTTTATAATACCATCAACAAAACTATCACCCTTCTATCATACTACCAATATTATTAAATTAATTTCACACTAGCATTACCTACACCTACACTCATTATAACACTCCCTTTAAAACTCACTATAACACTAACAATCACTTACAACAACGCAGTAACAGTCACATACACTTTCCACATACAAAATACTTGCAATGAATAACAAACAGCTTACAGCACACTTAACACAATCACATACAACACAATTGCACACACTTAATTTGCAACATATTTTAACTAGTCACCTCTCACAATCACACACAACACACTTAGACTTATCTCACAATCACATACAATAAAATTTTGCAGCAATCGTACAATCACATAGAACTTACTTATCTCACAGCAAATCTATCACAACACACTTAACTTACAACATACTACAACACACTTTACTTACAAAACTCTTTACTTATAATACACTTAACTACTTACTATCATAATGCAACACTCTCAACTACATTCACTAACAATCAGAATATAGAGATATCTAAAAGAGAAGAGCATAGAGCAAATGATTTTATTTATTCATTAATTGTTTACAAAAGGATACAGCCACTAACAATCATTAACAATCACTAACAATCACATAGAACACTCTTACAAGACACTTGCAATCACTGTCAATCAAAAATACAAAACACTCAAATTGCAACACACTTTACTAATCACACTTATCTCACAATTACTCACAACACACATAAAACACGCTAACAATCACAATCAAAATCACACCCAATACACTTACAATCTTACTTAACTCACTTACAACACACGCAATCCACTTATCTCACACACTTACAGTTTTTTGCAACCTCTCATTCTCCATCGCTACCATATACATATATACCTACACCGCTATTCATACACTTAACTACAACACACTTACAGAACACTACAATCACGCAGAGCACACACGACAAACTTGCAACACTCTCAACTTCAGTCACATATATCACACTAATAGTTACATATAACTCACTTAATTTTGCAACACCTTTTACTCGCATACACTCAATTGGCAGCACACTTAAGATACATCATACATACAACACACTTACGGCACACTTAACTCACAATTCATACACTTAACGTGCAACACACTTAACATACAACACACGTAACATACAACAAGCTTGACAACTTACAATCACTTACAGCACACTACAATCACACAGAACACATAACACATAACACATTTACAACACACTTACCTTTAGTAGTAAAGATAGTAGTAAAGATAGTAGTAGTAGTAGTAATAAAAGTAGTAGTACAATTCAGTTGATGGAATTACGCTGAGTTTGGAATTTGGCACAAGTCATTGTTACAGTTGAATGAAGTGATAGCGAACTTGGCCTCTTGAACGAATGGCTTGCAACTCAACACACTTCAAATCATACATCCACTCATTTGCAACACACTGTAACAAACCTCTCACATTCATACCTCACATTACCCTAACGCTACCATATACACATACTTCCTCACCTCACTCCCTCCACCATTCAATCTCACACACTCACTCACTCACTCACTCACTCACAGACACACTTCCTCACACACACACTTAAGAATCTTCCTCACACACGCACTTAAGAATCTTCCCTCTGTAAACTCTCTGAAAACAAAGCGTCTGTCTATTGTGTCCATATGCACACCACACTCTCACTCACTCTCACTCTCCGTCCCATATGCACACCCCGTTTGCCATCCGAAAAACCGCCATTCTCCAGAAAATCAACGTTTATTCCATTTAACAACAGTTTCATCCCCAACATTAAATACACTTTCGGAGTCTGTATTGCCTGTGTCGAAACCTACGGAATCACACAACGCCACAGAATACAATCGTCGTTTCATCGGGGTAATTATCACCATTTTTGACCGAGATACTTGAACCGCTATAGTTGAAGATCTGTGTCAATACAAATCACTAAATACCACTACGAGTAGTATACTGGACACCGGTGAAATCCCATTAAAACAAAGACAATTAGCATCCGCTGAAGTAATAACTACCATAGACAACCGTAGAATACTCACATCCAACAATGGCGCCCACAAAAGAGTCAAAGGCTCAGGAACCAACGAGTTCAAAGGATTCAGACGTGTCGTCTGTACCTACCAGTGCCACCAAGAAGGAAAAGGCTCCAAAAGAAGAAGAATTGTCAGAAGAAGACCAGCATTTGAAAGACGAGTTGGAATTGCTTGTAGAGCGCTTGAATGAACCTTCCGAATCGCTCGAGTTATACGACAAATACTTGAGTGCATTGAAGACTTTCATCAAGGATTCAACCACATCCATGACAGCAGTTCCCAAGCCATTGAAATTCTTGAGACCTCACTTTCCTTCTTTCACAGAACTCTACGACAAGTGGGTTGAAAGATTCGGCAAAGATTCTCTAATCGTCGTCAAATTCGCTGATGTTTTGTCTGTGTTGGCCATGACATATTCAGATGACGGAAAGAAAGAGTCTTTGAAGTACAGACTTTTGTCATCCGATGAGACCATTGCTGACTGGGGTCATGAATACATGCGCCATTTGGCCCTTGAGATAGGTGAAGCGTACCAGGAGCAACTTGGCGCTGAAGACGACTCCATTGACGTTTTGATTCAATTATCGTTGAAGATTGTTCCATTCTTCTTGGAACACAATGCTGAGGCCGACGCAGTGGATTTGTTACTAGAAATTGAGAGCATAGACAAGTTGCCAGAATATGTCGACGAAAGCACATTTGCCAGAGTGTGTCTCTATATGGTGAGCTGTGTACCATTACTTGCTCCACCAGATGACAAGTCCTTTTTGCACACTGCTTACGCAATCTACTTATCTCACAATCAATTGACTCAAGCCTTAACATTAGCCGTTAAGCTCGACGATGAAGAGCTCATTAAGCAAGTTTTTGAAGTCACGGATGATGAATTGATTCATAAGCAACTAGGCCTCATTCTCTCCCAGCAAAAGAATTCCTTCAAGTACCCAGGCGAAAACCAAGATGTCCAAGATACAATCTCCAACGTAAAGCTCCACGAGTACTATCACTACCTCGTTAAGGAGTTGAATCTTTTGGATCCAAAAGTGCCAGAAGATATCTACAAGTCACACTTGGAAAATGCCAAGTTCGGACTTGGTACCTCAGGTTCTATTGACTCTGCAAAGCAAAACTTAGCTGCTGCTTTTGTCAATACTTTCATCAACTTGGGTTACGGAACCGACAAATTGATTCAAACAGAAGAGGACAACAAGTCCTGGATTTACAAGACTAAGGGCCTTGGTATGGTGTCAACCACTGCTTCTTTAGGTTCGCTCCACCAATGGAACATCAGTGATGGTTTGCAAGCCTTAGATAAATACACTTTCTCTTCCGAAGACGAAATCAAAGCCGGTGCCTTGTTAGGTTATGGTATAGTTTCAGCCAATGTGCATGATGATGTCGAGGCTGCTTTGGCATTGCTTCAGGAATATGTCACCAGTCCAAGTAAACTTTTACAGGCTTCAGCCATCAATGGTTTGGGAATTGCTTTTGCTGGTTCCTCCAATGAAGAAGTCTTGAACTTATTACTTCCATTAATCACTGACTTCGATGTATCTTTAGAGATTTCCTGCTTAGCTGCATTAGCATTAGGTCATGTATTTGTCGGTACTTGCCATGGTGAGATCACAGCTAACATTCTTCAAACCCTCTTGGAAAGAGACTTCACTCAATTAACAAACAAGTTTGTGAAGTTCATGTCTTTGGGTTTGGGTCTCTTGTACATGGGCAAAACTGAACAAGTGGAAGACGTTTTGGAAACTATAGAGGCGATCGCTCATCCAATAAGTAAGACTTTGAAAGTGTTGGTGAATATCTGTGCTTATGCTGGTACTGGTAACGTATTGCAAATTCAATCTTTGTTACAGATGTGCACAGCCAAGCCTAAGGATGATTCTGCAGAAGAGAAGAAGTTGGAGCAAAGTGAAGAGGACCAATTAAAGGCAGAGAACAAAGACAAAACAGACGACACTGAGGCTGACGTCGAAATGGAAGATGCAAGTATTCCTGCTGCTGCTGAAACTGGGGTTTCCGACACCGGTATTAAGAAGGAAGAATCCACCAAAGAAGACAAGGACGACACCAAGGAAGAGGAAGACGATGAAGAGAAAGACGAGGAAGAAGAAGAGTTATACCAAGGCATTGCGGTTCTCGGATTGGCCTGTATTGCTATGGGTGAAGACATCGGTCAAGACATGTCCTTACGTCACTTCTCACACTTGATGCATTACGGTAATGCGCTGATTCGTAGAGCTGTTCCTTTAGCCATGGGTTTAGTATCCACGTCTAATCCACAAATGAAGGTATTTGACACCCTCTCTCGTTACTCACATGACCCAGATTTGGAAGTAGCCCAAAATGCTATCTACTCGATGGGTTTGGTTGGAGCCGGTACCAACAATGCCAGATTGGCGCAGTTGTTGAGACAGTTGGCTTCCTACTACATTAAGTCACCAGATTCATTGTTTATGGTGAGAATTGCACAGGGTATTTTGCATTTGGGTAAGGGTACATTGACCTTGACCCCATTCAACAGTGAAAGAAGTATCTTATCTAAGGTCTCCTTGGCCTCATTGTTGACTATATCGGTCGCCTTATTGGATCCTAAAGCCTTCATATTAAGTGACTCCGTCACTGAAACCACACACCAGTTGTTATACTACTTGATCCCAGCAGTTAAACCACGTATGTTGGTTACTGTCGATGAGGACTTGAATCCTATCAAGGTGAATGTCAGAGTTGGTCAAGCTGTTGATGTCGTTGGACAGGCAGGTAAGCCTAAGACGATTACTGGTTGGGTCACCCAGTCTACACCGGTGTTATTGAATTATGGTGAAAGAGCTGAATTGGAGAACACAGAAGAGTGGATCTCTTTGAGTAGTTCTTTGGATGGTGTGGTGATTTTGAAGAAGAACCCGGAGTACATGGAAGTGGACGCCTAAGGGAGTAGAGAAGTGGTACAATACTAATACATATAAATGCTAACAAAATAAGAATTAAAACGTAGTCTTGTCATTCGTAAGTTCTGTATAGTCTTCTAGTTCTTATTTATTGACATCTATATCATTCGTTGCTGAGTTCTTTTCACTACAGTGCCTACACGTTAATCTTCGTTATTCTATGGTTATTGAATGAGATAAAGTTATTATCGGAAATGTTATAATATATAAATATAGAATGGAGCAAGGATGCTATTCTGAGAATTAAATTTGCGTGAATTTGCAAGCTCAATTGGGCCTTTTCCTAAAGACTTTCAATTATGCAAGAGAATGGCCCGTTATAACTTTTTGATGGTTCTGTGAGTCCATTCTAGAGTCAGTGGGACGTTTTTCATGTATGTTCGGTTTTTCAAATCTACTTGAATTCCTGGGCCTTAGCGGCCATCAACAAGCCCACAATCAACCCGAACAATCCCAAAATGGAACCGAAAATTTCAATGACCAAGATCTTGACAAAAAGAGACGAGTCTGCTGCGTCACTGATGGCTGCGGTGGAGCCAGTGACACCGACGGCAAGACCACAGATCAAATTGGAGAATCCGACGGTCAATCCGGCCCAAAACAACGAATAACCAGTATACAAGTTCTCCTTTGTGAATAAAACCGTCAGTTGAACGTTGATAAGCTTTGAGGAGAACACAATGGCCATGATTAACCCATAAATGGCGACAACTTCACAGAAAATGATCGAGATTAAGTTCTTGGTGGTGATACGGGGAGACTTGACACCGGCACCGATGATGGAAGAACCTGTGATGAAGATACCCCAAGCAGCTCCGACGACGGAGAATCCGATGCAGCAGGCGATACCCAAACTGGCCCACATGTAGGGAGAAGTAGACTCGAGGAATTGCCCGACATTGAACTGTTCACCAGCTCCGTTGAACAACATGTAGCCTCCTACGACCAGCAAAGAGCCCAACACGAGGGTTGTGGCGTATGACATGGTTAACTGGCGGGAATGCGGCGAGCTTCAGGCGGTGTTTTGAACGTGAGAATCGCTGGCTTTGGTGACAATTAAGAACAATGCTGCCTTGTAGAAGCTGTCAACGTCTTTTAGTTTCTGCTATCAAACTTCCATAGCGGTTAATTTAATCTTTGAGTTGTTTGGTAGAGGCACGAATGGAGTAGGATTGCAGGTTGTGTGAGGGTGAGAGGGTGAGTGAGTGAGAGTGAGAGAAGTGAGGTGTTAATTGCAGGTTGTGTGAGATGTGATGGGAGTAGTGTGAGAGGTAAGTTACAGTTTGCGAGGGGACAGAATGGAGAAGTGAGAATTGAGAAGTGAGTGACAAGTGAGAGAGAGCGTTGAGAGTGTATTTTACATGTTGGATGGATGAGAAACTGAGAGACTGAGAGACTGAGAAGTGAGAGACTGAGAAATGAAAATGCAGTAAGTTGAATGTGGTAGCGCTGATGGCTGAGTTCAGTTGACTTGAGTTGAGTTGAGTTTAGTAGTGAGGGTAAGTAATCACATTGGACAGTATCAATATTTAGATTATCATTATCAACTGTGTAGAAACACATCAAAATAAAAGGAAGAAGAAAAGAAGGCCAATACGACTCAAATGAAGTCTGACTAGCTGAGCTGAGAGATATCATGCGGAGTATGAGTATTCAAGGCCTACCAGCCGTTGAAAAGTTGTCTCAGTCTCAACTTTAAGCATTTTTTTGGCTGTTGATGATAATCATATTGTTGGATGGTAGCGCTGGGTAATTTGAATAGATATCTTCAGAATAAGACAATCATCTCTGGAGCTAGGACAACGAGTCGACATCACCCATGGTAAGAAGCTATGGCTGTGAAATGTGAATTTTCATGCTGCAAAATCTAGTGAAAGTGCTGGTGTAATGTGTTGAAGTTTAAGTAATAACTGGAACCATAGGTCAATTTGTATAGGTATGGAAGAGTGCTTTTGCCCTTTGCACCAGCAAAGAAATCCTTAACCTTGAATATGTAATCTTATGATGGAGGAACAACTTGAAAGTGGAGCTCTATAGAGATACTGGGAAGTCACGTCATCATATACAAAATTCTTGAACTTCATAAAACGACAAAGCCTACAAGCCTTCGAAGATCGCTTTGGAACTTATAGCCAGCTCCAATCTCACACCGTACAAAATTGCAACCAACCAAAAATGAACCGAACTTTACAAACTTTTAAACAAATTCTAAGCTATTCAAAGCTATTCAAAGCGAAAGCAAAAGGCTACTGTCATATTGTCCAAAATTAAGTCTTCAAATTTGAATAACGTTAATGCTCTCCATCTACGACTGCTTTTTACCTATTTCCATTCATCAACTACACTAGTGACTACTAAATTTCATTACAGGAAAAGAAACCTGCGTTTGCCTCATCTTCGTCGACATGTCCCTCTTCACACCTACAGGCATATCCCGGCGACACGTATACGTGACGCAACTCCGAGCAGATTAGATATTCCAGAAATGGTTCAACTGTTTCATGATATGAGGGGAGCTTTACGGTAAATTAATGTTGAGTACTTGGACAGATCTACAAAAGCCTCTATTCAGGTCAATAGGTGCCCATAGAGTTTGAAGCACTGCCATCGTTACACCCGGTTCCCAACTTCAAAGCAAAGGATGGCCTCGGACGTTGAGGCATATCGGACATATGCTGACTGTGGGGAAGAGGGGATAATCATAGTAGATATGCAAAACTTTAAATACGGACACGGCGAATAGAACGTGGCTAACACTTCCGTGCAACATTGCAAACTTTATTTGAAATTTACTGAATTGGTCCATTTAGAGTAAAATTTGGTTTGTCACTAGAGACAGATTAAGCTGGCAATTTTTCATTGATAAGCCAATAAAAAAAATGTATTAATATAATGAAGAACTTTGTAGTTCAAGAACTTGGACTTTTATGACAGTACCAAGAGTGAAAGAGAACTTGCTCAGCTTTTTTCGTAATTACTACTTTTACCATTTAGATTTTTCTTCTTCTTTGGCCATGTTTTAAGTTAGCATATTTTCAACATTTGCTTGCCAAGATTAATTCTTCCCCCACGGCCCGTTAGAATGGCCGGGACATCTTTAACTAAGTAATTACTATTATCAGTAACTGCAAATCCTATGAGGGTTGCTGGCTCTCAATGAGTGTAGTCCCACTTGTGGGAAGAATATATGAGCAGTCCCTTTATAATTTCCCTCTCGTGTAACGATTTCATCATCTGTTAACATAGTCAACCCCCATACCGTCTTAGTTAATAGTTCAATTCACCCCAAATAATATAAATTTATTGTTCACTACCAAGCGCAAAGTTATTCCGAGTAGTATAATCCAGCCGCCCCCAAATAATTCGATATGTGGTTGATGCAGTGTTGTTGGAGTTACTTTTAATTCATAGCAGGGATCTGCATTTTCTCCGATTGCAAAACCTACTACTTGACAATGCATGTCCTGTGGCGACTTTATACTTCATGCATTTGACATTTCTTAGCCTTCCGGGGTCAGCAAAGGAATGTTTTAGATGAAACACGTCGTATCGACTCCATCGTAGTTGAAGTCGAAATGATTCCTCTGTAACGCCTTACTGTGCTCTCTAGTAGAGATGGTTTTCTCATCACCTGAATAAGACGGAAGAACGCAAGAATTTTTGACATTTTGGGTAATTCGAGCCTTCCAAAAATCTTGTACGTAAGGCTGCAAAATCCTTGGCAAAATTCACCACCAATATAACCATTCATGCCTTAGACAACGTCAAGTCTTACAATATACCCAAAAGCAAGACGTCTAGTTGGCTGTATTGTTCTTTGATGCAGGGGTTTCCCCACATCCCAAGAAAATTTACAACTCTTGTCTACGCTAAATCGTGGTTAAAATAATCTTTTAAGGTCCATGAAGAGGTATGGTTATCCAACATGATTTACAACTCTTCATGTCACCACAGTGGGGTAAGAAGAGATGTTGAACGAAGCTAAGTGCAGATAGACTCATATCGTTGGTACATACACTTAGGGTTCAATTTTATATAAAAATCCACCTTATTCCTCTTTTTGTGGGCATTATGAAATTGTATCATCATTAGTAGCTAGAATTGGCATTCATCATGACCACTACTAAGAACAATAATAACATTGTTACTATTGACTCTTCTGAGTCCATTCCCGAGAAACCAGTTAAGAAATTTAGATGGAGAGTGGTAGATGATACCTCTCCTAAGGAGATTTACAATATGGTGCTTTATAGTATGTTTCTTTTTTAGATGATTATATGTTGTGATAACAAGTATTAACGAAATCGAAAGCCTCTGCTTTGGTCTTCGGAATTTTAGGTGCAGCAAGAGGAATGGATGAAGGTACAGTTTCTGGTAATTTGTATCAGCAGTCCTTCAGAAACCTTTTTGGACTCAATGATCCAAACAAGGATGAACATCAAATCGCTGATTTGAAATCAAACATTGCAGCAATGGTACAATTAGGTTCCGTTGGAGGTTCTATTCTTGCCATGTACACTGTTGATAAGTTGGGAAGAGTTAGAGCCTTGCAAGAGGTATGTGTTCTCTGGATAGTTGGTGCTGTCATTCAAATTACTTCTAGAAGCATTGGTCAGTTGTATGCTGGAAGATTACTTGAAGGTTTTGCTATTGGTCAGACAACAACTATTGGTCCAACTTACATGTCTGAAGTTGCTCCTCCAGCTTATAGAGGTCTCTTTGGTTGTTTATTTAGTGGTGCCGTCTACTTCGGAATTTTTGTTTCATATGCCACCAACTATGCAACGGCTAAACACATCTCTGGGACAAGCCATAGTCAATGGATGATTCCAATTTCTTTAAAGATTATTATGGCAGGTCTTGTACTCATTGGTACCTTTTTCAGTAATGAAAGTCCAAGATGGTTACTTAAAGTCGGTCAAAATGATAGGGCTTTGAAGAATTTATGCAAACTTAGACAATTACCTCCAGATCATCCTTACATTGTTGGTGAAATCAATGATATCAATGAGCAAGTTTTGGTGGAAAAGGAGGCCCTTAATGGATATACTTGGTACCATAAATTTAAGGATATCTTAACTGTGAAGTCTATCAGATATCGTTTCTTCATGATTGGTGCAATGTCGCAACTTCTTGGTCAATGGAGTGGTGCCAATGCTATCACCATCTATGCTGCAGACTTGTTCAGTTTCGCTGGTATCACTGGTGTTGAGGTCATGAAGATGACTGTTATTCTTGGTGTTGTGAAGTTTTGTTCCGCTTACTTCAGTGCATTCTTTATCATTGACTTCATGGGTCGTAGAAAGGCTCTTTACATTGGAATCATTATTCAGATGCTTGCCATCTTATTTTTTGGTATTTTCTTGCAAATTGTCCCACATGCAACAATTAAGGGATCTATTTTGAGTCCTTCGGAGAGAGCTGCAAGTAGAGCTGCCATGGCTGCTTTATATATTTCTGGTATCGGCTGGACTATGGGTTTCAACAGTGTTCAATATTTGTTAGGGTCTGAAATCTTTCCCTTGAAACTCCGTTCTTTTGGTCAATCTCTTATTATGGTCTTACATTTCGCCAATCAGTACGGTAATTCTAAAGCTGTTCCAAAAATGTTGCTTACTTTGTCAAAGTATGGAGCTTTCTATTTCTTTGTTGGTGTTTGTGCTATGGCATTGTTCTGGTCTTGGTTCTTTATTCCTGAGATCTCGGGTAGATCTCTTGAGAGTATGGAAGAAGTTTTCAATTTACCATGGTACCTCGTTGGAAGAAGAGGTGCTGTGATGTGTCCAGATCACTCTGAAATCAATAAGGTTACCCATGGTGAAATCAGTAGTATTCACTATAACGAAGACGGCTTTGACAAGAATAAGGCAACAGGTGAGCACATTGAAGATGCAAGTAACCGTAGAAACTCAGATGATGAGAAGGATGCAAAGTACAGATAGTAGCTCTTTACTCATAGTTAGCTTTTACAATATATGTCCCTCGTTATGAAAGGCATTATATTCTTTCTGCATACTGTAATGGGTGCAAAAAATGGTTGCAGCGCTTGGCGCTTAAACAGTTCCAATAGATAATGAACCTTTTATACACTAATCGAAGTTGTTATAGTCTTTTCTTCACGATTTCTTTAATATCAAACAACAATGTATAAGAAACGCTTCTTATCACTTGTGTTTCTTTTTCCAATTCTCGGATTTGTTGTGGGAAATACAAACCCAACAGAAAATTCACCCGCTGGCGGTAAGTTGGCAAACGTTTGTATTCTGGTAAGAATATAACTAACAACCATTTATAGGACACACACTTGCTGCTGGCGCATTACTTCAGTCTCGAATTACATCCTACCCTGAACCCAATCCGCCACTTCAACGCACGGACATACAAAACGGTCATGAAACTATAAGAACCAATCAAACTGCAGTGCCTATTTCCAGGGAATCAATACCTTCAAAGTGCAAGAAGGACTTCTATGAAATTAAAAGCCCCAGCGATGTCAGAGCCATTTCCGATTGTAAAATAATAGCTGGAGACATCAATATCACAGAATTTAAACACCCATTATTGTCATTTGGTGAAATCGAAACAATAGTTGGTAGTTTGACTATCCGAAAATGCCCTGAGTTGGTTAGATTTGAAGCGCCTGAATTGTCTTCAATCTCTCAAAGCTTCACCTTGAAAGAATTAACTTCCTTATCTTTAGTATCGCTTCCCTCTCTAAGATCAGTTAATGTGCTTGATTGGCGGGTTCTTCCAATATTGAGTAATGTCCATCTTAGCAATGAAATTAGGGATATTGAAAGCATTACTGTTTCAGACACTTCCTTGACAGGGTTCGCTGGATTCTTGTCTAACAAACTAGAGATTCTTGATATTAATAACAACAGGTTCTTACAATCCATCACGTCCAATGTTGAACAAGTAGATGGAAAGCTACACATCGGTGCTAATCAAGCTGATGTGGTGGTGACTTTGCCCAAATTGAAGAGTGCAAACAATGTTAGTTTTCATGACATCGCAGACTTGAATTTAGGTTCTCTTGAAATGGTAAACGGATCTGTTAGTTTCTTCAATAACCACTTTTCCAATTTGAAACTACCTAAATTAAGAGCTATTGGTGGAACTTTGAGTCTATTGAAGAACGATAAGCTTAATCATGTTGAGTTTCCAGCAATCAGTGAGATTGGTGGAGGTTTAGTGTTGGTAAACAATACAAGCATTGATAAGGTGAACTTCTTTCCAAAGTTAACAATGATTGGTGGGGCGATTGAAATGGTAGGCAATATTAAGGAAACAAGTTTGAAACAATTAAAACTCGTCAAAGGAAGCGCTCAGGTTCACTCTACTGCTACTTCATTTGATTGCGCTAAGTGGTCTAAAAGCGAGATCAGCTCCGTAGTCAGAGGAGGAAAGATAGAGTGCATTAATGCTAACAACGAAAGAATAGTTGCCAATACTCCTACGGAAGGAGGCACCTCAAAGACCAGCGAACAAAGTAATTCAAAGAAAGGGGAACAGCAGACCTTTGGCATAAAGTACCATTCGGGTGCATCTACAATGCTAACGTCATCAATAAACCCTTTGGCCCTTGTTAGTGTATTGGCATTATATGTGCTATGTCATTAGGTACATAAGTGATCTTAGATCTTCTTTTTGGGGGAATATAAGTTTTCGTTTATAATGAAGTCCTTGACCTCTGGGATAACTTTATCTTGCCAATTGTTGTTACTTGCAATAATATCAGCTCTGATTGAGGAAGAGCTTATTAGGCCCACATTAGCGCTGTAGTTATTGATCAAGAATATATTGTCGGACCAATGTTTTGGAATATGCTCATGCTTACCTTCCTTTATATCTGTAAGATAGTTACTCTGTTCATCTATGGTGATTTTATCATCGTTTCTTGTTAAACAAAATAAATCAGTAGATTTCATGAACTCTTCAAGGGAATTTGATAACTTGTCAGGCAAATAGTACTTCGGATTGAAGATTCTTATCAATGTATCGAAGCCTACCAAGAAGGTCAATTTCATCTGGTTTTTGTCAATTCCATTAATATGCAAATAGTTCAAAATAGAGACTGACTTATCGACGAACTTGGCATGGTTGGTCAATCCTATTCCAATATGTTTAGTTTCTGGGAACTTATTGGCTAAGTCCTGGGCCATAAGGTACATCATCTCTAATCTGTTCTCGAACGATTCTGGGGCTGGGTTGATCTTATCGGCGTTTTTCACCGAGAGTAATAGCAATATTGCTCTTTCGTCCTGCTTCTCGTCGTGGCTATAATTGTGTGAAAGTGACTCCTTGATAAGGGCATAATGTCCCAAATGTGGAGGGTTGAATGATGAATCGAGAACGCATATTCTTTTGATTCCGCTGGACACGAACTTATTTTCTTTGCATGTAGAATAGATAAGTTTGAAGTCTGATGGAGAGGAGATGAACTCCTGGAGCGGTTTGTAGAATCTTCTTAGCGATGTCATTTATAGTTGCTTATCTCGGATGGCTGCTCTCTGATAAGAAATAAACTACAATTCTTAACAGTAAAGTCTCAATGGATAAATAAATCTCTGGGGAGCAAGTAAGACTATAAGACTAACAGCGAATTGACTACAAATTAATACTTATTAACTTAGCTAATGACTCACGTTTTACCAATTGCAACCTCCTGATATCAGAGATCATCAACATTCAAATAAACTCAGGATATCACTTAGAAGGATGAAAGCATCCCACAATTTTCATGGCCAAGCTGTGCACGTGACTTAACCCCGGCTTTTTTGCCTGACCTCGTATATCACTACGAATTGGGAGCTTGGTGAGGGTATAGTCGTATGTCATAGAAGAGTGTGAAGAGTGTGTGGAATAAGGTTGATGTGTATAACTACGTCATAGATATATTGCAGGTACATTTGGAAGAGGAGGGGGGATTTGAGTGTGTTAGTGTGGTGGAATGGTGGTATGGTGGTATGGTGGTATGGTGGTAGAAGAAAGAAAGAAAGAATAGAGAAGAGAAATAGTCAGGTTGATGTGGATAATAGTTAGTTGTTATGTAATAATGGTAATGGTATCACAGAGGTTCAATTGTATCTCTCACATTGCAATATATTTAAATTTCATGAATTTTGGCCCCATTGAGTTGTACTATTTACCCAGCTTCTTCATCTAACTTTGCATTGTAATGCACATAATGTGTTTATTTTATAATATAGCGATATACTTAGATCATCTAGATAAGCTCAAAGATTAATGTCGTATACTTACAATTCGTCGTGGGCAACATCTTCAGCGGCTTCTTCGTCGGCCTCTGGCTCATCTGATTCCTCAGCTGCTGGTTCAGCTTCTTCAGAAACCTCTTCCTCAACAGCCTCTTCGGAACTCTCTTCTGGCTCCTGGTACTTCTCGGCACCATCAATGTCCACTAACTCGGCAGTGAAAACTAGAAATGGGTTAGTATTTGTTCTTCTGAACGTCGATTCTGCCACAGTAGCAATTTCTGTACTATGTGGTCTATATTATACGTACTCAAAGTAGCCTTAGGAGGAATTGGGCCAATGCCTCTGTCTCCGTAAGCCAAATCTGATGGAATGGTCAACTTTCTGACTTCTCCAATACACATTCTGGTCAAACCTTGGTCCCAACCTGGAATAACCTGGCCCGCTCCCAATTGGAACGAGATTGGTTGGTCTCTCTTATACGACGAGTCGAATACGGTACCGTCTTCCAAGGTTCCTTCGTAGTGAACGCTGATCAAGTCACCGGCCTTGGTCTTGGCCAAGCATTTTTCTTCTGGAACTGCCTTAATGACGCCTATATTAGTGTTAGTGCTGGTTCTTTCCCGTTGATGTCGATACTGGAAGACTGAAAAATTCCCCTCGCTACGTACCGATCTGGAGTCCACTGTCGGCTGCCACGGCGGCACCGATGTAGCTGGACAATAAAACACACGAGTATGTGACTAACGACGAGACCTTCATATTATAGCAATTGATTGATGAAAACGATTGGTACCGATGGAAAACAATCTACTATTCCTTTCTTATCTTCAGGAACAACTACGTATACTCTCTCGGTAAAATTCACACGAATCCACCTTCCGTGGTGAGGATTGGATTTGTGAAATTCGTGCGAGCGTCGGTAAGAAAAAAAGGGCACAGTACGACGGCACGGCTAGCGCGAGCAGGAGAGTAGCGAGGGAGATGGGAGAGGTGGTGGAGGGGTGGGTTCGAAAGGAGGAGCTGCTACGGTTGAAGTAAGTTGCTTGAAATTAACACGGTAAGATATTGGGGACAAGAAAAATATAACTGTGGATGTGTGGGAATGTAATATTGTGGTGGTAAGTGAATTTAGACAGTTAGACTCGTTGTAGAAGAAAGCTGACTGATAAGAGTCTCAAACATGGCTTTAAATTCTCGTAGTAGGAGTTTGCATCTATGTAAATATAGATTAGTATTAATGTTGGAACTGTAAATAGTTACCGTTTACTACACAATGAACAGTTGCCATTTACTACACAATGAATAGCTACCATTACACCAGATCTTATCAGATAATCAATGTCGTTTGTTTCTTTCTCCTCGTGTAGCATATCTCTGAACTGAGCTGTAGATGTACCTCTTTGTTTACACAGGCTGCAAATTGAAGGTTTCACAACCCTATTTATTCCAATTTTACATTCTGGTTACTAAGTCAACCAAAAATTACTTTTCTATGAATCTACCGAATTGTTCTACTAGTTTGATTTTTTTTTTTTTGCTTTATTGATACTATGGTACAAGTATATAATTTAAACCTATTCAAAAACTATATAATGAAGTATTAATATACATAACTTAAAGTTTCATCATACCCATAACAGAAGCTTTCGCCCCCAATAATAAAATATAAAAATCAACAACCCAATAACTGAAACTCAAAAATAGAAGGAAAACAACCTGACATAAAGGAACAATAAGATATAATAATGATGAAAAGAATTCTAATGCTTTTTTCTTTCTCCTTCAGGGTGGGAAAGCAAATATATAGGAAGTGAAGTGTCGTGACACTCACAGAAGTAGTTACCTGTAACTGTCTTCATTTCTTAAGTTGTATGAACTATTTTAGTTCACGAATAAGCGACCTCCTTCCAACTCGTCGATAGTGGTCTCCACTATCTCGTCGTCGTCATCGTCCTCAACCAACTCAATTGTAGCATATTTGATCATATCCCAACGCTTCCAGAAGCAGTTAACCTCTGAATAGTCATCGGAGTCAACCAAGTCTTGTAAGTAGTATTTGGCCTTGGTCAAACGATCTTTCAAGGCTTGCAATTGGCAAGAAGCTGTGTTTTGTTTAGATGAGTTGGTGGAAGATGTGGAAGAACTAGCAGTCATGCTTGGTCTTGGTCTGATTTGTGATTGTGACTGTGTTTGTTTCTTGTGATGGTGCTCTTCAAAGTCGGCATCCTCGTAGTCTGTGATGTCAGTTGTGTTTTCGAAGTAGTCCTCATCGTCAGTAGCAACAGAGGCTGGAGTGTTGTAGCCATAGACCTCGTCTTCAACGTAAGCAGTTACGTCGCAGTATCTGGCCCAAGCTTCATCGATAGCACCAACCAAGTACTCAAAACAACGCGATCTGGCAGCTCTGTCTGTGTCTGGAATCGAGTTGTTTCTGACAACTGCGGAATTCTTAGAACTGTCCGAAATCTGGAGGAAGTTCTTACTGATGTTGTTTGACCCTTGAGCAATGTTCAAGGAAAGATGAGATGTGATTGGACTGCTAGACAATTTGCAGTCCAAGTTGTCAAGGACAGTGTCCTCGTCTTCGTCAGTGTTACCATGGCGAGCAACAGCAGCAACAGCAGCTGCTGTGACTGAAACAGCACACGAAGAATTATTGATGTTTCTCATGTTGTCAGAGTTACTTCCCTTTCTGGACAAGTTGGCGTTGCTGCTCTTTCCGGAAATGTCAGAGGCAACGTCTTCTTCGTCATCATCACTGTATTGGGAAATAGCCTTGGTCAACTCTGAGTTCAACGAGAAAGAAACTCTGGTAGAGGCTCTTCTCTTGGCTCTTATCTGGTCGGCATTGTAGCACGATTGCTCATCAGCCGAATCATCGTCTTCCTCCGACGAGGAGTAGACGCACACCGATTTCTTCGCAGAAAGCACGGGGCTGTGGAAGCCGGTGGCCAAGCACAACTTCTTGTTAGGATGTTGTTTGGACTGATAGCTGTTTCCACTACCGCTGAAGTGACAACTACGCTTGGTAGAGCTATTGAAAGCCTGGGAACATAAAGCCATTTTGCAACCAGTGGTTATGTGACGGACTCGAGTCGTGTACTGAAACCAGAAAAGTCGCAGTACTGCACAGAATGGGGTGTGTCGGCAACAAGAAAACTTTTCTCACTCTTCTGAAATCAACCAATCAAGGCGTCAGAAAAAATCGGGTGAGGCAAAAAGGACAGCGAAGCAGATGGGTGGCAAGAACGTATACCGATGATTTCTCGAGGTATAACGGGCTGGCAAACTGGACAACTGACTGAACTGACCTGCTCTTGTAGATATAAATACCAAAATAGACTGATTTATATAAGAAAAACCTATATAAAAAGACTAGGGTAAGAATATATGGTTGTGTGTAAGCTGTTGTAAAACAATAAGTGTGTGAGGAGTAGAAGAAAAAGGAAGGGAAAAAAAAAACTTAAGAAAGAAAGTGGTAATAAATTATTTGTCTCCTGAAGTCAAAGGTGGAAGGAACAGGAGATTGTATCCGTTGTATGGAAGGGTACGTGCGTCAACCGAAAAATCCTGGATTTCCATAGGAAAAAGAGTGACTGGAACCCAAAAACTATAGGGAGTTCAAACTATATATAAAATTAGGAAAGGGGGAAGGAGAGGGGATAGACATGGAGGACTGTCTAACGGGGAAAGGTTGACGTGTACCAGGCGATTTTTTGGGATTATTATTTGGGGCGTCCATGCATTGCTTGCAGGAATTGCCGGAAGACGTTTCTATTGGCTGAAATTTGCCTTAACTATGAGGCCATGTCCGGGTAATCCTGCAAGGCGCATCCACGACCTCCTGTATCAACAGCATATTCTCTGTACCATCTCCTATTTTTTTCCATAGAATTCTTACATGTCCCACTAGTAAGGATGTTGTTTAACCGTAATTGGAAGTTGTTCGCTGGCGCAATGTAGACGTGAAAGCTTGAAACGTTGTCGGCTCAGAACCTTGCCATTGTTTGGTGTCGTGAACCATCTGCTTGATAGGCATAAACCCCTAGTAGAGGTCTTAGTTTAAGTAGCTCTTAAATATGTGGGCGCAAGCAAACAAATGTCTCGTCCAATTGTCATTTTTCCCAAACCAGACAAAATTCACTCTTTTCTACCCCTTTTTTTTGGTTAGGTGTGAAGTGTGAAAAGTGTAAGAGCTCTGGTTTAGTTAATGTTAGCGACTCGCTGATAGCTAGCACTTCTCTTCGTGGCTGTGGTCTATCAAGTTTTGTATATGTTTCAGGAATGAGCGGATAGCTAAAACTAAACCTGCCAATTCTACAACATCAACACTCCTGTGTGAATCATCGCCTTAAACTTTCATCTCTCTCCTTATTCAATTACCTCTTCCACCCCCCTCCCTCCTCATAGTCGTCTTAAGATTGTATCATGTCCCAATTCACTAGTAGGCGTGCACTGAAGCACTGTGCTGTCACTTTCAGTAGAAGGGGGATTGGTGATTGTCTCATGTAGAAGAAGTATCCTGTTCTATGTAGGAACGGGAGGGATCTCTATCCTGATCGTTATTGCTTGGGAAACGGGAACTTTGGGCAATATCCTGCTTTTCAGGAAAGTGTTGATCCGGCGGCACGGATGTTAAAGGAGATATGGAGGTGTGTAGTCTGAAGCTAATGAACAGATACAATATGGTAAAGCTGTCGGAACTATCGAATAAAAAGTGGTATGAATAGGTACCTAGGCAGATAATACAGTGGCATGTAAATGGATTTTAGTAAATTAGACGGAACACCAAGAGAAATTGATGGTGAATGACTTTTCTTCTTCTCGTTTATAATTTTTAGCATTTTTGCAGCAATTCTACGAAAACCAGCACATTGCAAATACGATTTGATGATAATTTTTACGAAATCATCCAACTTTTACGCCATGTTTCATTATCTCACTACATATTTCTATGCTTATTTTCATATCGTACATAAGTATCAGTAAATACACGCGTGCTAATAAATAAAGTTGTGTTTATGGGCCAAATTCATCCACAAACTGTTGAGCTATTCTGAGTATAGAAAGATCTTCCAAATTTTCCTCAGATGATTGCCGCTCTGATGTATAAGAGTCACTACTCTGCAATGAAGCTGGAGAGGAATTTGGACGACTGGTAATAGTGGCAGTACTGCCACTGATTCCTTGTTGGTTATGTGCTGGTGAAAAATAAATATTGTACTTCGGATCAGAAAAGTCATTCTTATTCTTCTGATTATGTCCAGGTAGATATCTTGAAAGAACATACTGTACAGTCATACCCTTCAAGGATTTATCGTGTTCTCCGCCTCCTATAGCATTCATAATCTGCTCATTAAAGTAATTGCTAACATTTTCAGAAATCTCTTTATATATGTTGTCGAAATTTTCGTTATATGCGTTGTCATGGGAACCTTCTTGTCGGTATATTTTGTCAATCATCTCTTCGTTGTTATTAAGTTTCTTCTCCAAATAGTTCATACTTCGCAACATTGTATCGAATATATTGTTCATGTTCTTATTATTGAGGATGTAGAACTCGTTGTTCTTAAATTTGTGGTAAATGTACTTTGTTAATGGAATCATCAATTTCAAACTGGTAATGAATAGCTTAATCCAAATAATTAAGAATTCCTGGAACTTGTCGATTGCCAGCGCCAGAATTACTGTCTGATTGTTCTTATTGTCATCATTTGGGGCGCTCCTAGCAGGCTGCTCCTCCTGTAAATGCTCTTCTTGTAAATCAAGCTTGAGCTGGGCCAACAAAGTCATTTTTGTTTCGTGATCCAATGAATCAATGAACAATTCTACGCTAGCGACGTTATCGTATTGGTTGTCAGGAGTGAATGGAGGCTCAAGATTGGAATTTGGAGTGCTTGAGGCAATATAAATATCTGTCATCGGTACCGTCTGAGGTGGATTTACTATTTTTTGGGTTGTAGCTGTTGGTTTATCAGTACTGTTAGTGTTTTTTCCAGTAATCTTCTTTCTTATAGTGTTGCCGAATGGAATACGGGATACAATCAGATCTGTGGTGTTTTTATATAAAAAGCGTATGAGGCCAAAATTAGATAGGTCTAACTCGTCAGGCCTTTCGTATTCCTTCAACACAATGTTCAAATTGTTACTTATCAAGGTGTCGAACTTATTATTTTGTTCATTTAGATACTCTTGTGTACGTAAATTCCGGTCTTCATTTGATGGAAAAGCCTGCTGACGACTAGGCTGTCTGAGGGTCCAAGGCTCCATGACTACTGAGTTGTTGGAAGATTCTATCAAAGTATTCTCGTTGACAGGAAGCCCGCTTCCCGCATCTTCGAATATGGAATTCGTGGTATTATTCACTGATTCTCTACGACTGTGACTACTGGTGACGACTTTGTTGTCACTGAGCTTGTTGATCCCTAACTTAGTATTGATGGGGATAGTATCACAAGTGTCACAATAGTTGAGGTAGTTCACCAATCCTTCTTCTTTGCTTGCCAACGTCAGTTGTTCGTACTCTATTTCGTCCAACTCGTCCACTTTGTTGAGCTGCCTGTTCAAGGCGTTGTTGAGTGCTGGGACTTCTCTCATGCGGTTGTTTATTAGTTTGTGGTGGATCTTTTCCTTTGGGCTCAAGCTTCTTGCTTGGTATTCGTCTTTGGAAGAACCAACACGGTTCCTTTCCAACGAGTGGGTTCTTGTTTCCTTGTTGTTATTTTCTTCCAGAATTAAGTTGGTGACTATGTCTGGCATGTGATTCGAATAGGGGACCTTGCTGATGACTGTTCTTAGCACAGAACGAACCACCATGCTTTGGTTTGCAACTGGTATTGGGTAGCTAATGTATAACTACCAACAAACGCCTCAACAGTGAAATGTCGCTCAACCGTGGAACGACAACGAGACAAAACAAAACTGACGAAACTGACTTTGTTCCTCTCTGCGTTTATATACCTTCTGGCTGCACAGATGACGTCCGTGACCTTGCGATGTCCTGAAACTACAGTAGATGTGTAAATGTGTATGTGTGTGTGTAAATTAGGAAACGGTAAGATCCTGATATTTGCTAGATAAAGCGTTCTTATCAGGATCACATGCGAATTTTGCGGGGGTGTTGGAGTCACGTGGATTACTTTAACGCAGTAGTCTTCTGTTGTAGTAGTAAATAATAATACTGCAGCGAAAAAATGCCTTTCTCTGTTTGGTAGTTTAGCCAACGGTGCAGCGGTTAGCTATGCAGAAGCACAGGCTTAGGCACGAGAAAAGAAGGAGTACAAATGGCTGGGAGGAAGGAGGGCCCCGTAAGAGAGCAAACAAAGAAAGGTCAAAAGGAAACGAAAGGTCAAGAGGGGAAGAAATTTACGGTTTGGCCATTCAAATATTCATGCCAGGAGCCATCTGTATCGAAGAGTGCGTCTTCTGGAAACATCGATACATACGTACCTACAGGGGAGGGATGTTCTTGGGATTTAAGGTACATCATGTAGGTAATTAGTGGTGCCCAGCGATAATTCCTCTCGTAGCCTAAGTAGCAAGCAGCAATAATAGCATTATGAGAGAAAGAAATAATTGTGATAATATCACATCATAAACCAAAATTAATAATTATAATAATAAAAATGATGATCATAATAATAATATAAATATTAATATTAATATCAATTAACATCTAGTAGTAACCACTAACACTGCTGCTACCATCCCGTCGTGCATTCACCATTGCCGTATCTCTATTCTAATCAATCCAGGTAGATGGAACAGCAATCATAAAGAGAGCAAGTGAAACTAGCGTACGGTTCAGTTATATGCCTGAAGAGGCCTTTGGAATATGGGCTTACAGTGACGGAACCAAATCAATTTAAATACCCCCAAAATCCACAGTGAATAATTTTTCACTAGTGGCACTAGACTTAATTTTGTAGTTAGATAGAAGTCGTAGAACTGGTTCTTATTTACAAATGTCATCTATAATTCTAAAGTATATAACCAACCGGATTCTCAAGGATAACCAATGGAACAGGTTTGGGGTTGAGGATCCCTACAACGAATACGTACCCATTGACAATATCAATGGCAAGGTCAAGTACAAAAGAATTCCTAGAAGAATTCCAGATGGAATTAGCAATCGCGACTTAAAGGTATTGGAGAAGTTCAAGAGACGTGCTTATCGGTACGATATGTGGTTCAGCCTCTTCGGAGTGAAATTTGGATGGACTAACATTGTTGGAATCATCCCTGTATTTGGAACCATCGTATCGGCGTATTGGTCACTCGAATTGCTCCAATTGGCACGTACATTGGAAGATGGCTTCCCCTTGGATTTGCAGATCTTATTCCTCGTGAACATAGTTATAGACTTCTTACTTGGTTTAATCCCAATTGTTGGTGATTTAATCGAAATAGGATACAAGTCCAATCTGCGTAATTATCTTTTGTTGGAAAAGCATTTGATTAGAGTCGGACAGAAGAATCTTGGATTAATCACCAAGGATGAAGTCAGACCTAATTTCATCAACGACAAGATTCAACCGTACGTAGATGAGACGTTAAAACCTCAGGCCAAAAAGGCAGGAGAACAATTCAAGTCATACCTTCAAAAGTCCTCTCGCAGTCACTCAAGCTCGTCTGCGAGTTCTTTCCAACCATCAATTACCAGTGGAGTAAGCACAACACATACCAGTCCCACGACTGTGGTAACTGGGACTTCAGCTGGCTCCAAGGAGTCCAAATCGATCGCAAGCTCGAATTCTGACACCATGCTCAACTTTCCTTCAGAAAGACCAACCTTCGAAGGTGCAGAGGCCAATGATATAGACAGCAATTATGTTGTCTCACAGCATGGAATTCCAGATGCAAATAACCCCGTATTCAGAGAAGAAGGGGCCACTAAAAGCTTGCGTTCATTGAAAAACTCGGGAAGAAAAGAGAAAGACTTATTGGATGATGACCAGTGAAGTTGGCAACTGGATCAGAGTTTTACCAAGATACAAGACAGACAGAAAATGATAATGATCAGTTCATGGAGTACAATTCTCCAACGGCTGTTCGGCCATTACCAGGATAATACAGACAGTATACATATATAGTATTTTATAGCTTAATAATTGAATAGAAAGCTCCCCAACCCAAATCTGCAAAACACAATGGATAATAATAGGATATTAATTTAGCCGAGCTACCGTAAAAGAGCACGGCTAATACCAATACCAATACCATCACCTTACGAGGCCAACTGCTTAAACAAGTCCCATGTGTGGTGGTGGTGAATACAAAAAAAAACAAGAATCAAAAAATTGCAAAAAGCAGATGAATGATGGAACTGCAAATAGATTCCAATACAATTTCTTTCCATATAAAATTGGATATTAGTATAACATTTATCAAACCTCCCTCAGCTCTCTATCAACGGTCGGCTCCAAAAAGGGCATCCGAAGGGCTGCACAAAACTTCTATTTATCCTCAGTCATCTGTCACCCATTCTTCCCCCCTTCCCATCTTTTTTATAAATATTACATTTCTCTCACTTGATATAACCCTGACCACAGCCTAATTACAGCCTTACCACAACACAATCACACCTCAAACCACTAAATTACCGTCACACTCCTTCGCCGTCTCAACATAACCGTCTCCCTCCTCTACCGCCTCTACATCTAAGCCCCCCGAATACCACCCTCCACCCTCTACCACCCTCAACCTACATCTCTCTTTGCACCCATCGCCACCTTCTTCATCTCCAGATACTCGCGAATGGTAGCGCCGAATTCACAGCCCTCAAATGATCACTGTTAAGCTGCAAATCCAGATAGCCGATCCACATGCAGGAACCCTCTCTTAATGCGACTTAACTCTCTCCTACCAGAAGAAAAACCGAATCGAACTTTTGATTATGTTTAATTATGGATTAAAGATAGTTGTTTCTTCTTGTTAGAGGGCACTATTTGGGAGAAGAACACAGTTTAGACGTGAAATTTGAGTGGTGAGTGACTTCTGAAGTGAACAGGAATTTAATTGAGAAGAAAATCGCAAAGAAAACACCTGTTGTATTGGGTATCATTGCTGATTTTTATATAGAATTTGTAAAGATCAGTAATCAGAGATCGAAAGAATCGGAGATTCCGAGATTAAGAGTTCACAAGAAAAATCTTAGATAGAATGAGTAAAACAATTGAAGAAAAGACAGACGGAAATAGCGATTCAGCTACAGTTTCGGAACTGGCGCTCTCGGAAACTACAGTTGGCGATTCGATATCATCCAATGGAACTCTGGTACATCCACTGGAATCTGTAGAAACAACGACAGAAGCGAATTCCGAATCGGCCGCTACCCAAAAGTCGAACGGGACAGCAGTGGAAGAAACAAATGAGGAAATTTCCGCCGAGGAATCAAAAGGTTCATTGAAGAATGGTGTGGCGACAGGTTTGGGCTTGGAATTCAAGAACGGAACAAATGGAGACGTTGAAACTCCGAACCATTCTAATGGAGAAAATACTGAGGTCGACACCCAGTCTATAAAATCTACTGATGCGGTATTAGATACCAACAAAGACGACCTTGACCACATTTCAGGTGCTTCTAAAGAAGAACCAACGGAACAGGACTTGAATCCTGATTTGACCAAGTTTATGACATCATGTCAGGAAGGAAACTTGACCATTGTAAAACAATTGATCACGTCACAGAAAGTAGCCCCAAACGATACCTTCAGTGACAGAATCACTGGCTTGCATTGGGCTTGTATTAATAACAGACTTACATTGGTGAAGTACTTGATTGAAGTCGGCGCAGACCCCAACTTTTTGGGTGGAGATTTGAAGGCCTCACCATTGCATTGGGCCTGTAGAAATGGACTTGTTTACATTGTCGACTTCTTAATATCTCTGACTAATGCGGATCCTACGCTTAGAGATGCTCAGGCTTACAATGCCTTGCATTTAGCTGTACATAGCTCCAACATAACACTAGTGGTATACTTGTTACTCAGTTGTTGCGATGAGCACTCGAAGAAAAAGCTCTATATTGATGAACCAGACGGATGCAGCCGTACCTGCTTGCATTGGGCCGCTTATCAAGGCGATGTTTATACTATCAATGCCCTTTTGAAGTTTGGTGCTGATATCGCCAAAGTGGACGATACTCTCTTCCTCCCAATACACTGGGCATTCATGAAGGGACACAAAGTTGTGTTGAAATCGTTATTGGAAGCTGGATCGGATATCAATGCAAAGAATGACCAGGGAAAGAATACCTTTGATATTGCAAAGGATATGAATTGCTATGCTACGTGGATTAAAGTATTAAAAGAGGATGGTAGAGATGCAAAGTTTAATTGGGGAAAGAGATCTAGAATAATTCAACCAAAGCTTGGTAAAATATTAACATTCTTGTCCCCGTATGTGTTACTTCCAATAGTCTTCGCTATATGCTCATGGAGTGACGGCTTTGCTATCCCTAAGTTGTTCTTCTCACTCATTATCTTTGCTGGTGGACTCTACCTGGTTGCCAGATTTATAATTCCAACTTACCTACCAGAGGATAAAGCTGTGCCGAAATCTCCTCTCATGGCAGGCATTTTCTCTGCCACTTCATTCTGGGCTATCCTTGTTTGGCTCCATAATATCATCCCAGCTACTATTTTAAGCAATTTCATTGGCAACGTCATTTTAGCAGTTCTCATTGGCGTATTATCCTGGTCCTTCTTCAAAGCCATGTTTATTAACCCAGGATTTGTGCCCATTCCAGCCGACAATAGCATTATTCTCGCACAAGTTAAAGATTTGCTCAAGCTTGGAAAGTTCGACATTGATCATTTCTGTGTGAACACTTTCATTAGAAAGCCATTAAGATCGAGGTATTCCAAGCATAATAAGAAATTGGTTGCAAGATTTGATCATTACTGTCCATGGGTGTACAATGAAATTGGAGTCAGAAATCATAAGTTATTTATGACTTTCGTTTACTCCTTGAATTTAATTATTCTCACTTTTACCTACTTAACATTCAAATACTTCGACGAACTTGAAGATGGCTACGAATCAGAGGATGAGGGAATGTTTTGCCTGATCTTATCTGACGAACTTTGCTACGGATACAAAAACCACCATTTCCACTTCAATTTGTTGATATGGTGCTGGTTGCAATATATTTGGATTGTCTTCTTATGTGTTGTTCAAACTTTCCAAATCTTGAAAGGTGTCACTACTTTTGAATTCAGCACCTTAAACAATAGAATTCAAAACAGCTCCCGTTTCAACCACTCAACAGTTCCTAGAGATTTCGATGGCTTCAGTTCGCCTCCACCAACGGCGAATGGTCCCCACAGACATGATTCTGAATTGAAAGCATGCATGAATTTGATTGGGTTGGACCAGTTCCTCATAACTATCAAATTGAGTGTGACTTCGTTATTCTCCAGTGCCAACAGTTCTGATTCGAACGACTACACCTCGCTAAACAATATCGTCATTCCAACTGATTATGGAATGAAACAGAACTGGTTGGATTTCTGGGTTCTTGGTGACATTAGCTTCAGAAATGTTTTCTACTTACCAATCGAAGGTGAAAACAACTTGAACGGACAAGTCGTAGATTACTACAAGTTGTACGAATACCCAGCCAAAAAGCCAGAAGCATTGGTTTAGATATTATTGCTCCTATTCACATATCTCTTGATATACTTTAATTCACGCATTAATAATTCAAATTGAACAAAGATAAGAGTAATCATCTACTTTGTAATAAATATCATTTGAATATAGTTTTCACTCATGTACACTATAGAAAAGCAAACTCTAAAATCATTACTGAGAATGACTGGAGTTATTTCCACTATAGCGTAGTAGAATGAAGAAGTGAAAGCAACTTCACACCTGATTGCTGGTCGACGCATCACCAAAGGTCTCAATAGTCGCCCAGTCCCAGGATTTCAAAAGAAACCCAAAGGACTGCGTAACTTGTCAGACAGCCACTTATACCCACCCAATCCCAAGTCCTCCTAGAAGGCATGAAGAAGAGGGTAAAGATCATCGCTCCTTTTAAAATCTAGACTAAGAAACAAGTTCAAATTCCTGGATCATACTAAAAGGCAAACAAAACGTAGATGACCGGATTGCTGAGAATCACGGACAAGCTAAATTAAAGTCTCACTTTGAGGGTATAAGGGTATCTCACTCATCAACCAAGTTGGATTCAGTGGCTCTTTTGAAGAGTCAAAGAGGGACGTAAACTATAGAAATGATCCTATGAAGTACGTCGACAAAGAAAAAAATCTTAAAATCCATCTCAAAAAATCTGGCGCTCGATGCCCTTTTATACTTTTTTTTTGACACATTATGAGCCCTGTGGCATTACTTGATCGGGTAACTTGTATTTTAGCGAGACATTGAAATATTTCTATTTGGAAGACCTAATAATGATTAAAATGTGGAGTGGAAAGAGTGGTTCATTGTAGTAAGTTGGATTTTATAGGTTAATATACATTGTAGAATAATAGTTAGTGTTGGATAAAAGTTTGGAGATGTTCAAGACAGAATTGGCTAACGTGCTCTGTCCTGACGTCAAGGAAAACGGCGTTTGTAAAGTTGGTAATTGTACTTATAAGCATCCAAGTAAAGAAGAACTAGCGGGGTTGAAGCTGCAGCAAAAGTCTAACAATAAACGACCTGTCTCTGATGGTGATAATGGAGAAGGAAATACTAATGAAAAGAAGGAAAAAGATCCAGAAAACGATAGAAAGAGACAAAAAGTGGCGTCTGAGTCGGATTCTGACAACGGCAAGAACATTTGTAAGGAAAGAAGAAAATCCAGCTATAGAAGAATGATTGATCTGTTGACTGGGGTATACAAGAAAACATTCGAAGAG
Organism: Scheffersomyces xylosifermentans; assembly: GCF_036884685.1. Lineage (NCBI taxonomy): Eukaryota > Fungi > Ascomycota > Pichiomycetes > Serinales > Debaryomycetaceae > Scheffersomyces > Scheffersomyces xylosifermentans. The sequence continues at coordinate 489,723 of NW_027042943.1, forward strand.
GCCCGCCTGGAAGCATTGGTACATGAAAAGAAGATCTACTTGCAATCAAATACACCAGAAGAATACCAAAAGAAGATCGAGGAATTTGTAAGTAGCAAGCGTGACCCCAAGTTATTCTTACCAAAGGATGTACCAAATCCTCCAGCATTGCTAGGGGATAGGAAGAAATATGTTATGGCACTTGCAGATGCTTATAAAAAGAAAAGTCCAGAAATGCAGACGCCATTATTGCACGCAATAGACGAGGAATACCAGATTGCATCTTCATCATCATCGGGTACGTACCTTGCCAGTATTAAGAAAGCTGTGTACTACGCACTTCACCCGGAGAAGAAGAAGGCGGAAGCACCAAAGACCGCTACCAGAGAACAGTATATGAAGGCCCTCAAGGAACTAGTAATACCGAAAGAAAAGCTCGAGAAGTATGGGTTCGTAATGAGTCCTCCAGAGGATATCAACCCTAACAAGAGTAGAAAATGCCATCGGTGTGACGCAGATTTCCGTATTGAAGAGCAGATGAATGAAGTAGAATGTCAATTCCACTCAGGAAAGATCAGGAGAAAGGATAAAGGTGTGAGGTATTACGAGTGTTGTCAAGAAATTGTTGGAGGCGGCGACACACAACCATGTAGTAAAGCAAAGCATCATGTGTTCTATTGGCAAAATAAAGAGGAAATGCATTGGTCAATTCCATTCCAGAGAACCAGCAAACTTTATGGTACAAGAGAGGATAGTTTGTTTGCCATAGGCATTGATTGTGAGATGGGATACACAACCAGAGGTCTGGAACTTTTGAGAGTTACTGCCGTCGATTTCTTCTCTGGTGAAGACGTCCTCGACATATTTGTTCGTCCGTTTGGAAAAGTAGTTGATCTCAATACCAGATACTCAGGAGTATCTGAAATCAGAGAAGATGCTGTTTCATTTTACGATATGCTTTCTCAACTAGGGGATATAATTGATGAAAACACCATTCTCGTGGGTCACGGTTTGGAGAATGATATGAATGCCATGAGGCTAATCCATGAAAAGATTATTGACACATCCATCTTGTACCCCAAACATAAGACTAGTCCAACATTCAAATGTAGTTTGAAGGACCTCGCATTCCAGTATTTAAGCAGAAACATTCAGATTGGAGAGCATGACAGTAGTGAAGATTCACTTGCTGCGAATGATATTGTGAAGTATTTCATCAATCAGGATCTCAAGAGGGGCAATGTATAGGTTCCGGCGAGATAAGCACTTTGCTAATTAAATGATGTATGCGAAAATATAGCTACTACAGGAGCTAGAATATTACTACAATTCATTTTCGTAACTATTATATATAGCATAATAACATCAAGTCATGAATTCATCGAATCATATGAAGCATTTCTCATTAAAGCATCAAAAGAATCAAAAAAAGTCAACGAAACGCTTCAATCAACGAGTTTCCTGGTTAACTTCTTGCTTCTTTCTATTTCTCGAAGCAATGTAAAAGAAGGGTCCAGAAAAAGAGTCAAAGGCCAGTCATAAGAGTCAAAGGCCAGTCATAAGAGTAAAAGTACCGCCTTCCCCCATTGAATCTACCATAGGTTGGAGAGCACCAACTCCTGCGGCACCAAGCAAACATCTCATGAGGTTTAAACAACTCGACGCCGCAGAAGCTTGTCCTGGGAACATGTCAACTAAGAGGGTAAAAACAGCAGCCAGAAAGGACATGGCACAGAAAGACAGGATAATCATTGAAATAAGAAGAGGTGCAGGTTGACCTTCTTTTCCAAACACCAACCAAATATCAAAATGAAAATCATGAAAAGTGCGTTGGGATAGGCCACAAATTGAAGTCTTGCTGTAAAGATATCAAATGGAGGTCTTTCCAGTGCATCTAATTGTTCATATTGCTTGTCATAGCATAAATATAGTCCAAAATTCTTCCAGAAACCAAAGAACCAATTAAGGTACCAATTCCATGTGCCAAATAGCAGAGACCGATCCGGATCCGTATTATCAGAAAGCCATATTTCGTCTCTAAAGACGTCGATAATGTTGTAAGTGACATTGTCCATGTGGTGAACTGCAAGCCAAGAGGCAATAAACAAAAGAAAACTTTCTTTTGGAAGAAAATCTTGAATGATCCTAAAATATCTATTGGCGCCAACTTTGCTAAGGAAGATAGGTCGTTATTCATTTTTTTTCTAAGGAATGGGAATTTGATAGGAATAGATTGATTTATTATTAGTTTTGGAGGGACCGATAAGTTTCCCACAATTTTTCGATTTGTTTCTGGCGAAATCAATGTCACAACAACCAAAGTAGCACATCCACCAATAGCCAAAAACACAAATATCCCCCACCAGCCATATGATGAAGCAATGTCAGCCCCAACAAGAGCACCGAAGCCCAGTCCAATTAGCTGAATGCCGCTAATCTAACCAACATAAGAACCTCTTTCAGCCCGAACGCATATGTCACCTATCACTCCACCACTTACCGCATTGATTGGTGCAATCGAAGCTGCCTGAAAGCAACGAAGCACTGCCAATAGCCAGTAAACGTTTGTTCTGGCAAGACCAACACAAGTTGCTACATAGCAGACCAAGCAAATAAATGCCAATGGTTTTCTACCGTAGGCATCTGCTAATGCTCCCACGAAGGAAGGTGTAACACCCTGGAATAAGAAATAAGCAACAACAGAAATATTGACAACACTTGCTGAAACGTCGAATTTTTGGGATAAAATAGGCAAAGCAGGGAAGTAAATTGAACTTGATAGAGCAGACCATATTCCTGAACAACTCATAATAAATACAATACTGTATTTTTCTGTAGGAGAGAGAATGGTAAATGGTACTTCATCAGACTCCATTTCACTTCTTGGTTTTGCAGTCGATTCAAGATCAATCTGTGAAGTAGTAATTTCGTTCGCTTCCGCTTCGAGGGTGGTTTCTTTTTCTTTTTCGTTTTCCATGATGGTTTTGGTACATACCTAGGATAACCTTAAATGTTTTCATGTCGAGAATTCGTGGTTTTATAGGTATCAATGGATGTCTTCCTAAACATATGAAGTTCTTAAATTTCTTCCATTTCCGACTTCCGACTGAGTATTAAGGTACCAATTGTCACTAAATTTGGTCTGGAACGAATTTCTCCGAGAAATAGATGATCAGCTACTCAAGATACGAAATCTGACACGGAAAAATATGCTCCTGATCTGTTCCTAACCGTTTATTCGGATAACTATTTAATCCTTTGGACCTTCCTTTGACCGTTGAAAAAGGCCGGATCTCAAAAATCGTTTCGGCCTTATCGTAATTACGCTTTTGACATTTCCCAGATGCGGCTGTACCTCCGTGAACAAATCAATCTGAATTATATGAAATTGTGTTCAAGAAGATCAGATGGCGTTTATTGGTTACCCACATCTGGAAAATACAACCGAAGTATTCTAGACTTACTTATTCGTATTCTACAGATGTAGTGAATCTAATTTTAGACAGAGTTCACGGGTAATGTTCTATCACAGAGTTTTCTCCGTAGAAAGATCGAAACGGAATATGGTTCCTTTTTCGAGAAAATGTCAGATTCAGTTACCATGGAGACTAACTGGGAAAATTAACCGGGCAGATGAAGTATTTTAGCGATAACTTTAAGGAATAAGTTTCATAATGTTCTTCATTGACATTTTTTATGTGGAATGTAGCATAATAGGAATATAATTGTTCTTATGTATTTAGGTATCCGAGTATCTGGCAGGTGATCAAAATGGAAGTGGAGTCCTCATGTGCAAATGCTGCCCAGCCAATGGCCAATAAAATATCAAGCTATGCTTCTTCTTCGATCTATTCTTAGAAGCTACTGTCACCTCTTATAGAATATCCTACACCCATGCAGCATGTACTTTGTCAGTAAGGAATAGTCTATGCATGAGACGATTCGCTGGCGTATGGACATGCCCTATTATATGGATTGAGGCATTGACCACGCGATATCATACAACATTTGAAATACTACTAACTGTCTAGGTGCAAGGTCTCACAGTATTATTCTCAGAGTAAGAAATATCTAGAATATCTACTCAAACATCTTAATACATTTCACTACTATAGCTTTCATTCCCATGGCCCCAAAGGCACCATACCGTGTCCTCATTATATGTATAACCGCATGTGCAGTACAATTGCAACATTCGTACAGTTGGATCAAACATAGTACATACACACCATGCTTATAGGTCATACGTCACATCCCGAACAATTCATGAACATCACTCTTCCGCCCAGCAACAGCTACTAACCAAAATAATGGGCCACAAAAATAGCCCATTCAAATGAGCAATTCATACCCACCCCCCTCCACCCCCTCAGTCCCACATTCCAATAAGTACACTTCGTCTCCACCTATAACAGTATGACGGAAGGGACACAGTACCGCATATCGACCCAATTCGGATGATCAGATTTAGGGATGGTGATAAAAAATAAACCCTATACCCATTGGCTTTTGTCTCCGTGGCCCGATCGGTGGGTTTGTGTAGGATAGATGCAAGAGTATAAGAAGAAGATGAATAAGTTCAAGATGAGCCCACCAGAAGCTGGTTAATTCTTGATATCAAATCTTTCTTTAGCAAAAATGACAATTAAAGCAGTGATCTTGGTCGGTGGTGAAACCACCGGAACCAGGTTTAGACCTCTTTCCATGGAATCACCAAAGGTGTTGTTCCCAATCTGTGGTAAGCCATTGATATCACATATCGTAGACAACTTGGTAAGTCAATTGCTGGATGTCGAGCCATTGGAGATCCTTTTGCTTGGATTTTTCAAGGACCCCTCGAAATTCGATGATTACGTCAATTCGGCTCGCAAGGAACACCCTTCAGTGAAGAAGATTAAATACCTTTCGGAGCCTCACTCAATGGGCACGGCAGGTGGTCTTTACTACTTCAGAGATGAGATCTTCGGTGATACTTCTTGTGAAAAGATCTTGGTAATCCATGGAGATGTTGTCTGCAACTATCCTTTCAAGCAATTGATCGAATTCTACGATTCCGAAAAGTCTAGTGCTGTTATCTTAGGAATTGACCCTGTACTTTTGATGAACAATTTCCAGAACACCAAACAGATCCAGAATCAAAGTTCGTACTTGACATATGATAAGGACAAGATTTTCAACTTATATGGTACTATTTTTGCTGATAAGGATAGCAATGAGGTGGTTCATTACATTGAAAAGCCCACATCAAAACCTTCCAATCTCACCAATGAGACCTCCTACAATATTTTGCTCAATGGTGGTGTATATGTCTTCAACAGAGATGTCCTTAGTGAGTTGGAAACAGCTCACGTTCGCCTTGAAGACCCTGCAACTCATTTTGAGTTCCATGATGATCTCGAAGAGGATGACCAGGATATCAAGAGCATCTCTTTGGAGTTGGATATTTTGAGATCGCTACCATCTACTCCCAACACAAAGTTTTCCACCTTCAAATCGAACAGTTACTGGTATCAATTGAAGACTCCTATCTCAGCTCTATTAGCTAACAATTTCTTTTTGGAGCAGAAATTGCAAAAGGATAGTAAAGCTTTACAGACACCTTCGGTTAACATTGTTCCACCAGTTTTATCTCTTGGAACATGTTTGGATGTTTCTCAAAATTATAAGATTGGTCCAAACGTTTCAATTGGTAAAAATGTCATCATTGGAAACGGTGTTCGTATCACCAACTCCATCATCGCTGATAACGTGACAATTGGTGACAACTCCTTTGTGTCAAACGCAATTGTATCTGAGGGTGTCAAGATCGGAAAGTGGTGTAGGATTGAAGGAACTATCACAAAGACAACAATTAGCAACGATCATGCTGGAATTAGTGATGGCTATTTCAAGTTGATCAACAACATTGTAATCTTAGGCAAGAATACTGTGGTTCAGAACCAATGCTTTGTCTACAACTCAATAGTATTGCCACACAAGGAGATCAAATCCGATATAAAATATGAAATTGTTATGTAATGTTCTATAATATTGTTTCCTTGAAGCTATTGAAATGTGAAACTGCTTTGTCCAAAATTATATAGGAACCTTAAATCTTGAGTTTTTGTATTCCGAATTGGCTCTATTGCAAGTAGAAGAACGTCCACGACGACAATACAAGGTACCGTTCAAGGGCAAGTCAATTTTGATTGTTTCGTAGTGTTTCCCATCAAAGTCATGTTTAACCTTTTGGAAACTACAAGCGTCAGGAATTTCAACAATCTTTTCGATCATTGCCTCGATATCGTTCTCTTCCATCTTTACTTGAGCAATTTCTTGGTATCCAATCAAGCATTCAATTGAATAATCCAAATTTTCAAAATTGTAGAACTTGGTATCTTTGAATTTATCATTCTTCTGCAACTCTAATTCAATCTTAGTTTCTAGTTGCTTTTGAATAGTATCAGACGTCTCGTGGACAAGTACATGAATATTTGGTGTTGGCTGTAGAACCGACTTGTACTTGTTGTTTGTGTTTATTCTGCATTCAGACGCTTCGTATTGCTTGGTGATATATTTGATATCCTTTAGAAAGTAGCGAATGACTGTATTTTCAATGCATTCTCTATCAGAATTGATTTTATCATTACTTACGTGCATGGGAGAACGGTTGCTAGAGACCAAGGTTAAGTATTCTTCATAGGACTTGTATAATAACTGGGAGATGAGCCGCCGATCATGAGTTCTTGACGTGATTTCAAGAATCGGCTTGTCATACCATGATAACTGGCGGGGAGGATTTGAAGAGGGCGGCGTAGCAAGGACAAGGCTTAGAAGAGCTGATACTAGAAGGAAGGAGGGAATGGAACCTATTGGGAGCATTTTATTCAGATTATTTAAAGAGAGGAGAGGTTGTAGAAAATCGAATAGTGGTGTTTTAAACGCACACAGTATATAGCCTTTGTCGATTATTCCCGCCCAGAGTTTTCCAATACGAAAGCCGCTGACAGTATCGCAAATAAGATCAAGACACAATTTACAACTCCAGTATGAGACCAAATAAGAATTACAGCAAAAGGGAACTAACATCAAGTGAGAATTCGTACCGAGTCAGAACTCACAAACCAAATAAGACCCCAATCAAATAAGACCTCATACCAAGTATAAACCAAATAAGAACCCGGAACTAAAAAGGAATTCACATCCGAATATCAACTCACACCCATAAAAGACTCACACACAAGAACAACTCACACTCCAAAACTTGTCTCCAGAACTCACAACAATTGATACCTGTCACCCAAATACCAACTCATACACCAAAGTTTCTCTCCAGAACAATTTATACCCCACGCCACCTAAAATCCCATTATTGCAACCTTATTGCAACCCCATCGGTGCAACCCCATTATTGAACCCACATTATTTATTGCAAGACCATTATTTATTGCAAGACCATTATTTATTGCAACCCCATCGGTGCAACCCCATTATGGCACCCACATATGGCACCCACATATGGCACCCACATATGGCACCCACATTATTGCAACCCCATTTCGCACCCACATTATTTATTGCAAGACCATTATTTATTGCAACCCCATCGGTGCAACCCCATTATTGCAACCCCGTTATGGCAACCACATTATTGCACCCATCACAACCAGCTGCAAAAAACTGGCTGCTCCAAAAAACAGCCGCTGCCACAAACAAAATAGTCCTCTCTTACACACACACTTTTCAAACACACTTATACACACTCCTACGAACGCGCTCACCTCACAAAAAATATTTCGTGACAAAAAAAACGCGCTTCTTTATACAGGAACGTCCATACTCTCCCTTAACTATGTGGCTTCTGTTTGTTGGTGTAAGATAAAGAAATGGTGATGTTGTTCTTTCTGTAGGTGTTGTTATATCTGGTGGATCATTATAGTAAAAGACTCGTTGGAACGCCGGAAAACTCATTTTCAGCTCACAAGAAGCGGAAACCAAAATGTCCCAGAAAATCCGGAAACCATCGACCCCCTTAAAATCATCAGCCAGTGGTTCTGGCGTGAAGAATAGCGGCGGAACGTCATGTGGAAAACTCAAACAGCAGTCTTTGATGGCCTTCTTCAAGCCAGCATCAGCAAAACCAGCATCAGAGACAAAATCGGAGAAGCCAAGTGATCAACCGGCTTCTTCATCGCCATTAAAGGCCAAATCAGAAAAATCCGTCAAGGAAGAGAAACAGAAACAGCAACAAAAACAGAAGCCATCTTCAAAAGTCTCTAAAAAGACTACCAATGAAGAAGATTTCTTGGAAAGTGAAAGCCCAAGCGATAAGGAGAATGATCAACTCATGGATGCGGTTAATGATACCAACGAATTAGAAACAGATACTCCGTTGTCATCCGAAACCGGTACAACTCCACTGAGAACCCAAAAACCAAGAAATGCCAGTATTCCAAAGTCTTCTCCACCCCCAGAAGCTAGAAGAGAGAAACAAAATAGCAGTAAAAAGGGAGATACGAAACCATTACATGAGAGAAACACAAATCTCGATCTGAGTCCTCTCGTGAAACGTCGTTCTGCCTCACGTTCAGTGAGCTATGCCGAAACTGATAGTGAAGATGAGGACGAGCAGGTCATGTCTTCATCTAGAAAAAGAAGAAAGGTTGTAGACAGTGAAGATGATGAAGATGAAGATGATTTTAAGCCAGTAGAAGATGATGACGATGATGACGATATGAGCGATTTCATCGTAGAAGATGATAAAGAAGAAAGTGAAATTGAAGTTGACGATGACGATGATGCTGATGTCGTTGGCGATGATGAAGATGAAATTCGTCATAAGCCTTCCAAGAAATCGAAAAGTTCAAACAAATCCACTCCCAAAAAAGAGTCTTCCAGCAGTACAAGCAACAATGCTTTGGGTAACAAATTCAAGGCCGGTTCAGCCTACACGGCCACACCATCTGTATCAAAGACTAAGCCAATTACTCTGTCTAAATCCCCGCCAAAGAAGAACTTCGCAAAAGAGAATGAAGAGAGATACCACTGGCTTGTGGAAATCAGAGATGGTGAAAAGAGAACAATTGACCATCCTGAGTATGACCCTAGAACATTGCATGTACCACAGTCTGCCTGGTCCAAGTTTACTGCTTTTGAGAAGCAGTACTGGGAGATTAAGTCTAAGATGTGGAACACAGTAGTGTTTTTCAAGAAGGGTAAATTCTACGAATTGTACGAAAATGATGCTGTTATTGCCAATACCGAATTCGATTTGAAGATTGCAGGAGGTGGAAGGGCCAATATGAAATTAGCTGGTATTCCAGAAATGTCTTTTGAATATTGGGCTAAGGAATTCATTAGCCATGGCTATAAAGTTGCAAAAGTTAACCAAGTTGAGACTTTGCTTGCCAAAGAGATGAGAGGAGGCTCGACCAAAGAAGAGAAGATTATCAAGAGAGAATTAGCTGGAGTATTAACAGGAGGTACATTGACAGATTTAAACATGATCAATGATGACATGGCAGTTTATTGTTTGAGTATAAGAGAAGAAATCTTGGATGATGGTTCAAAGGTGTTTGGTGTTGCCTTCGTAGACACTGCTACCTCCGAATTGAGTTTTATCGAATTTACAGATGACGCCGAGTGCACCAAGTTAGACACCTTAATAACACAAGTGAAGCCAAAAGAGATATTATGTGAAAAGAACAATTTGTGTTCAATTGCTGTGAAGATTCTCAAATTCAATGCTCAAGGACACCAGATCTGGAATGATTTGAACCCAATCACCGAGTTCTGGGACTACGATACGACTTTGGAGCACTTGGTTAAAGCAAAATACTATGAAGCTGAGGATTTGGATGACTACTCCAATTTTCCACCCACCCTAGTTGATTTCAAAGACAACCATAAAGTTGCATTTTCTGCGTTTGGAGGTCTTTTATACTACTTGAACTCTTTGAAGTTAGATAACAGTATAATGACTTTAGGCCATGTTTCTGAATACAATATATCGAAACAAGCCAACACTCACATGCTTCTTGACGGTATTACTTTGAACAACTTGGAGATTCTCAATAACTCATTTGATGGCGGGGACAGAGGCACTTTGTTCAAATTAATAAACAGAGCGTCAACACCCTTCGGGAAGAGAGCATTGAAGAACTGGGTGTTACATCCTCTTATGAAGATTAACGATATTAATGAAAGGTATGATTCGATTGATTATTTAATGAATGATGGATTGGAATTGAGAACCATTTTGGAGCAAGGGTTGGGTTCTTTACCAGATTTAGAGAGACTTTTGGCCCGCATTCACAGTAAGGCATTGAAGTTTAAGGACTTTTTGAAGGTGATTGAAAGTTTCGAAAGCATTTCTAATTTGGTAAATCAATTGACCGACTTCACGGCGGAGAAATCCGGTGCATTATTTAAATACTTAAGTAGTTTTCCTGAAGAGTTGCAGTCAATAGTTAAAGAGTGGGAAGATGCATTCGACAGAGAAGAAGCAAAAAAAGACGTGATAGTACCCAGTCAGGGTGTTGACTCAGAGTTTGATGACTCTCAAGAAAAGATGAAAAACTTAGAGGGCCAGTTAGAACAGCATTTGAAGGACTACAAGAAAACTTTCAAATCACACGAAATCGTTTACAGAGATTCAGGAAAGGAAATATTTTTAATCGAGTTCCCAAACAAGTTGGTTAAGCAAGTTCCAAATGACTGGCAACAAATGGGATCTACTTCCAAGGTTAAGAGATACTGGTCCCCAGAAGTCAAGCAAATTGTTAGAGAATTGATGGAACAACGTGAACTACACAAGATGGTTTGTGAGACCTTGAAAGGACGCATGTACGATAGGTTTGATGCTCATTACACCACATGGCTACAGACAACAAGGGCCATTGCAAACATCGATTGTTTGCTTGCTTTAACAAGAACATCTGAAACCATTGGTTATCCATCTTGTAGGCCTGAATTTATTGAGTCAGAGAAGGGGCATATCGAGTTCAAAGATCTTAGACATCCTTGCTTCTTAGCTTCCAGAGAGTTTATTCCTAATGATGTCTGCTTAGGAGGCTCTGAACCAAACTTTGGATTATTGACTGGTGCCAATGCTGCTGGTAAGTCTACTCTCATGAGGACGACAGCTTTGGCCGTTATTTTGTCTCAAATTGGTTGTTACTTGCCATCGTCATACGCAAAATTAAGTCCAGTAGACAAGATCATGACAAGATTAGGTGCTAACGACAACATCATGCAAGGAAAATCCACATTCTTTGTTGAGTTGTCGGAGACGAAGAAAATTTTGAGTAACGCTACCCCAAAGTCTTTGGTTATTTTGGATGAATTGGGAAGAGGTGGTTCTAGTAGTGATGGATATGCCATAGCAGAATCTACATTGTACCATTTGTCAACACACGTTCAATCGTTGGGTTTCTTTGCAACACACTATGGTACGTTGGGCTTGTCTTTCCAAAGTCATCCACAAATCAAACCTCTCAGGATGGCCATTGTCATAGACAACCATTCCAGAAACATCACATTCTTGTACAAGTTGGAAGAAGGTACTGCTCCAGGATCATTTGGTATGAACGTTGCTTCGATGTGCGGAATATCAGACAATATCGTAGATAAGGCAGAAGTGGCCGCCAAGCAATACGAACAAACCTCGAAATTAAAGAAGACCAACGATGCTGGGACCCTTGGCTTGGGATTGCAGAGTGACTTTTCGTGGTTTTCACAGGACAAAACAAAGGCTTTGGCAGAGGATATTTTGAAGTATGACGAGGAAGTGAAACAGGGGGCTCTCAGCAATATTTTCAAAATGATAGATAATCTTTGACGTGTACTATAACATCGTTTTAGTTAGAAATGTAATAATATTTGAAAATGAATTTGTTCCAAGACAGTTTTTAGAAACACGGGCCCTGATAATAAGGATGGAGGTAGCAGTGTGAAGGGGTCTACAAGCTGTATCGAATTGCCCATAAATGCTACCTTCATCCACACGGCATCCGTAGCTGCAAAGATAAACGAAACCAGAGCGAAGAACGAATTCACTTCCCAATGGGTCGATTCCAGTTTGTCTTGGCTGCTGGAGGCTAGTTGGTAAGGCATTTCGTTAACGCACTATTACAAGCACAATTCCGGTACTACAAGGTGTTCTATTCAACTCTACCCCACCGTCCAAAACAACACCACAACCCGATTTGCCAACCATCTACGTAAACGCAGTAGCACCACTTCACCGTCAAAATCCCCATTGTCTCTGTCCACTTCCTCTAAATTTAACTCCCCACTATCCATCCCACCCAAGTAGCTGCTAAATCCTGCATCACGTGATTCTCCTCAAAGTGTTCCAACCACTGAGACCTTTGCTATTACGTAAGCTCGACCCTGTCCTAACCTTCCCTCCCCACGATCATGTCATTTTACCTCTCATTATGGGACCACCTCTAAGACGGGTGTAACCAGTGGCAACCATTGTAATTGTTGGCTGTAAAAATTACAATTGAGTATATGTTTTCTTTCTAGAAGGTATATATATTTCCATATAGTAAACTTGACTTTTGCAGGATAGCGTAGAAAGTACCGTTTGTTCGTATAACCCCCTTGAATTTCCATCGTTAGCCCAACTTTCCAGGTAATTCAGATCGTATATTGCTATTGCTGGTACAGATTGTTCGTAAACACCGTTTGAGAACCCAACATCTTCCATATCTTCCATAATGCTTACCAAATTAGGATTGAACACCACCGTTCCATACCACTTCTTGTTCTACTCAGTGGTCTTTGGAGGAACTTCGTTCTACTCGTATGTGGTTTCGCCAATTGTGTTCAAGAAGTTGCCTAGAGAGCAATTCAGCAGCTTGCAAACCACCGTCTTCCCATACTACTTCCTCACCCAGAGTGTTGCCCCAATTGTATTGGCATTGACTTCGCCATTGAAGCTTTGTCCTTTCACCATTGGATTGTTTGCTGCTTCCTCATTGGGTGGATTGGTCAACTACTTGTTCTTGCTTCCACGTACTCATGCCATCAAGGAGAAGAGAGACAAGTTGCACGCCGAAAAGGCCGATAAGACCGAATCTGGCGAACACACTGAAGAGTATGCTTCTTTGACCAAGCAATTCGGTGCTTACCACGGTCTGTCTCTTCTTGCTAACTTGGTTTCTGTCGCAACCCTTGGTTTCTACGGTCTCCTTTTGGCTAAGCGTTTAATTAAGTAAAGAAACTAGTCAGAACTGACAGTTCTATTGTACATACTACTGTTACGATGTCAAAATTGAACCCAATGGGTTTCTTCAATGACCGAACAGCCCTACAGAATCTGAAAGTTCTACTGTGAATAGCTAGTATTATGGCCGTATATGTAAACTTGGACCTAAATACTTAAATACTTTGATGAAATACAATGTCTATTATACAAGGAAATGAAGTCGAAATGAAGTCGTTAATAAGATTTTGAATTACCGTCTCGTCATATAGCCTAACCTAGGCAAATTTCTTACTGTTCCTTCTTCTCGAGTGCTGCCTTCTCAAGAGCAATCTCTTCGGCGTAAACCTGAGGATAAAGGACAAACAAAAGAACGTAACCCACGATCACAACATCGATACCAAACAAAGTGAAGTAGAACAACAGCCTAAGTCTTGGAAGGTATGGGTTAAGAACTAACTGTCTCATAATCCAAGCATAGTGAAAAATGATGATGACCATCACCACAAATGAATAGAGAGCAAAGCGCACATCCTTAAAGAATTTGGGGGTGAGATACTCCTCAAAAAGGGTCTTTGGGGCGTTCTTAGTGGCTGGAGTCTTTGGGGCTTGGACTTGGTCGCTCATCGTAATACTAAGCTGTGAATTGGTAAAATGTGGAGAACTGTGTTACCCATCCATTGAAACCATCATAATTTTTCACTAAGGAGAAGAGATGAGACTAAAAGAGCAACATGACATATGCGACAACAATGCGACACTAATCCTTTGCGACACTAATAGTGACACTGTTTTTCAATGTAGTACTATTTTCATTATTTTCATTATTTTCAATATTTTCACAGCTCGTCCTCCTGGGGCTGCCTAGGGACCATGGTACAGTCCCAAGGGCCCCTCCCCTCTTAGATTCCGCTTACGATACCGTTTAAGTCAGGTATGCGTCCATGGACTGAGAAAATACTGGCAGAAATCTTACGATCGTATATCGATATTGTTGACACAGTATAAAATATCCAGCATACAGGGAAGATAGTATCACCACTATGTAGTGTCTATGTGAAGTAAGGTTGCAGCATAACGCAGAAATTGATTTAAAGTGTTGAAGCGCATGCTAGTGTAGGTGAAAATAAGGGCGGGATCCGGTCATTAGTAGTTTAATGTTGACGCTGATCGATGGATAGGGAATTTGCAAGCAGAGAACAGCAGGGAATTTTCATGGGGGGGTGAGGGAAAGGTACGAAAAAAGCCCGTTTGCACACATGGCCCAAGGAATTTATCGAAGGTTATTGTGCGTGTACTGCGCCGAGCCAGGAGTCAAGAACTCCAAGCAAGTATGCCTATTAGCACCCAAGCATAGTTCGCTGCCCTTGAACGAACGCATTTCGGAACCGATGGCACTACCATACATATGAAAGCAATCAACACCGATGCGATATTAAAATTGGGACCGACCAAATTCAACTCGAAATTTCATATAGTTCCCGGATTTATCCACACGTTTCCAAACAAGTGCTAAGATCTATCGGTGTCGAGCTGCCATATTTTTCTTCCCCTACAGCATTATGGTTCCATTTTCTCTCCTAGGATCCTACTTTTTCCGCGCTCATCAACACCTCGGAAGTCCGATCTAAAAATGATACTCACGAAAAATTCACAAAAATGATATAGGATTTTCCGAAAGCTGCTCACTATTCCTGCACTGCGATATCAAATGACCTGATAATGTATAAGCGAACGGCTTAGAATCCTAAATAGGGAGCCAAAAGTAAGGTGATACACGTAAGGTAAATTACACATTCTAGAGCATAAGGGCCTCCAACTGAAGGAAATGATAATTTTCAAGGTTATTTAAGTAACGATAATCCGAAGGGGATGAGTTTTGGCAGCAATTTGTCATTACTACACCAAGCAATAAATCAAACCTGGATACAGTACAGTATCCATAAAGTATATACCAATTATTCATACAATGAACCAACGCGACGGATCCGATCTTCTTAACGAAGTGTTCTTCAATATTAACTCGGCTCCCTTGTCGCCGGTGGCAAGTAACGAGGTTGAAGATCAAACGTGGCTCAATGAGTTGCTTACTAAGTCAGCTCCAATAACGACTTCAAATAGCTTTTCAGATTTGCCTAATGTGCCTACGTACCTTATGCAAAAGCATTCTGGTCAACCCATAGATTTCACTAAGTACTTCGATAACGACAGTATATTTAGCACCGATGAATTTGGTTCCAGCTCGGAAACTTCCGTGGCCAATAGCCCAAAGGTCAAGAAAGAGCCCATTCAAGACGAAAAGGTCACAGACTTTGCAGCCTTAGATCAAAAATTGCAACAAATTCGTTCTATTAATGATTGCACCCCTAAGTCCCTCGAGTCAATCTTTGATACAAAAGATATCTTGAAGGACGAAAATGATGTTAAAAATGTCATAAAGTCAGATGCTAACTTGGTGAACAACAAACAGGTTCATCCAATGACTGACAAACCTGAAGTGAAGAAACCTGCTAAAAGAAGGAGAGTACCAAGAAAGAGATTGACAGACACACAGAAACAAGCACACAATAAAATAGAAAAGAAATACAGAATTAATATCAACGCTAAGATTGCTGGCTTACAAAAGATAATTCCATGGGTAGCCTTAGAGAGGACCGCCTTTGAAACTGGTAAGAATGAAAGCGACGATGAAGACGTCAACGGTAACTGCAGCAGATTGAACAAATCAATGATACTAGAGAAGGCTACAGATTACATCTTGTATATGCAACAAAATGAGAAGAGGATTATTGAAGAGAATAGAATTCTCAAGAGCGAATTAGCTCGCCTTGGTGGTAACTTCAACAACTTGTCCACATAACCTCAAAACACACGAAGACACGAATCTTGACACGAAAACAGGTTTATCTGGAATAACACTATATATAGATAATTAGAGATTTTTTTCAGGGTGTGCACTCTTTTATCACGCCCTTTGGTTTTATTTTTGGAGAGTTTTACACGTATAGACGTACATTATAGTTCTTCAGTGTACATTAATATAATTCATTAATATATTTGAGAAACACGATACTATCTGAAATTGGCTGCACAAACGACACCCTGTCTGACTCTATTTTGACAGTAGCATCCCAGAATAATAATCCGGTCACGTAGTCATAGTCCGATCTGGAATAGCGTTACTTTGTTTTTCTTTCGACGGCCCCATCGTTCATAAGCGAAATGGTTCTAAAAAGCTTAGCACGGATTTACATCACCGGTACTTTTGCGGCAATCGGTGAGAAAATTATTTTGTTCTATTTGCATTCATTATTCTTCGGAATAACTGTCATGTACTGTATACCAATGACACATTTTAAAGCACAGGCTGCAGCTGCAGTTATGCCGTTTGTTCGAGGGTGTTTTTGCCGTTAGCTTTCTTTGCTGCTACAGATGCAACTGTAAGAAAAAGAGCTGAAGATTTTTGTTATGTCTTGGTTAAGCCTGTGCATCTCGTCTCCAGGTGATAAACTCCTTTAAATACAAGGTGTTACCCTAACGGAAGGAGATGGAGTGTACTACTCTTCTGAGAAGTGAATCGGGCAGTGTCCTTGTTTAATACGCGACAGCGTAAATAAGGAATGCCGGAACTGATCGAAATGAAATCTAAGATGGAAGATAGTTCAGTCGCCAATTTTCAATTGCAGGCAGCTTCAAAAGACTCTGGAGAAAAATCACCAGATGTCATTTCCCAATCTAAATTAAAAACCTTTTTCACTGATTTCAAAATTGCTGAAGATGCTGAAGAGTTAGAGAGCGGAGTCAAGATTACAGCTATAGATGATAATCTCAAGGACTATCAAGTCAAGTTAATTGCGTTGGGATCATGTATCGGTAGTGGTTTATTCATTTCCAGTGCACAAGCCATTGCTACAGCAGGTCCTGCTGGTTGTTTGATTGGCTATTCCATAGTTGCGTTTCTTATTTTCTTCATTGTCCAATCATTAGGAGAATTGACTAGCTCCTACCCAGTAAGAGGCAATTTCTTGGCGTACAACTCAAGATTTTTGGATCTGTCCTGGGGCTTCGCAATGAATTGGAACTACTGTTTGCAATGGCTCATTACCACTCCTCTTTCATTGGTCTCGGCATCGTTAACAATTGAATTTTGGCAATCAAGCATTAATCCCGCTGCATGGGTGGCTATATTCTATGTCATTATCTGCTCCATCAATATTTTTGGTGTTAGAGGCTATGGCTACGGAGAATCTGTCTTTTCAACTATCAAAGTTCTTGGAATTCTTGGATTCTGTATCTTAGCTGTTATACTCATTGCCGGTGGAGGAGATCAAGGTTACATAGGTGCTAAGTTTTGGCACAATCCAGGTGCATTTGCCTATTCTTTTCATGGAGTATGCAACACACTAGTCAATGCTGCATTCAGTTTCTCTGGTACAGAGTTAGTTGCAATTGCTGCTGCTTCGTCTCCAAATCCTCGTAGAGCATTGAACAAAGCCATGAAGCAAATATTTTGGAGAATCACTATCTTCTACATGCTCGCTATTGTTTTGATTTGCTTTTTAGTACCTTACAATGATCCATCGTTGATGGGTAATTCAGGGTCTTCTGCCTCACCATTTGTCATTGCTATTAGAAATGGTGGTATTAAGACATTACCTTCAATTTTCAATGTTGTAATCTTACTTTCCGTACTTTCGGTAGCCAATGCCAGTGTATTTGCTTCCTATAGGCCATTGGTCGCTTTGGCAGAGGCCGGTCATGGTCCTAAGTTCTTGGCATATCTTGATAGAAAGGGAAGACCAATTTACTCAATCTTGATTGCATTAGCCTTTGGCTTAATGGGATTCGTTTGTGCCTCGCCCAAACAAGCCATCGTTTTTAACTGGTTGATGTCTCTTAGTGGACTTTCTACCATTTTCATTTGGTTTTCCATTTCGTTGGCACAAATCAGAGTTAACTATGCTTGTAAAGTCCAAGGAATTTCCCGTAACAATGTACCATTCAAGGCTTTTGGTGGTGATTATGGAGCATACTTCTCTTTGTTTGTCAACTTCTTAATTTTGGTAGCTCAGTTCTACGTTGCATTGTTCCCAATTGGTGGAGGAAACTTGGATGCTGGAACTTTCTTTCAACTTTACCTTGCTGCTCCAATCATCATTTTCTTCTATGTTATCGATAAAATATGGACCAGAAGCTGGAGCTTATACATCAAGGCTGAGGATATGGATATTACTACCGGGAGAAATATTGTTGATGTGGAGCTTTTGACCCAGGAGCTTTATGAGGAGAAGTCTCGTTGGAAGGAGAAGCCATGGTACTACCGATTCTTCCACACCTGGTGCTGATTTCGAAGACAAGACCTCACCAGGTATGCATTTTTCATTTTATGTATTATTAGATTTGAAGTTTTGTTACGAATAAACGAGCACATCATCATGGTATTCTTTCATCCACATGCTAAAGTGTAGTGTAGAGTAGTTATCACCGTATTATCACCATTTCAACTCCATTTTATCAACAAATTATCAACATATTATCACCACTCTATCAACATATTATCAACATATTATCACCACTTTACCACCTTTTTATCACCACTTTACCACCTTTTTACCACCATATTACACCACTTCACCACCATATTACACCACTTCACCACCACTTCACCACCACTCTACCACCTTTTTATCACCGTTTTATCACCACTTTATCACCACTTTATCACCACTTTATCACCACTCTACCCCCAACTTACCACACCGTCCTACTCCCGCCTTACCCCCAACACCATCTTACCACACCATCTTACCCCTGCGGCCATGCTGTATCCTATAGCTGCAAAATCCTGTAGATAACCCTACACCCAAACCAACCATACTGCATAATATACTCCTTCATTCCAACTCTAATCACGTGCACTATGAGCCCTTTGAAAAAGACAAATAACACAGTTCTCCATAGTTAACATGACTACAATGATAGTTAGTATATCTCAGCATTGGAACCGTATCGCATAATGGGGAGTGTGCAGCAACTCACGGTTGACCTCACTAACCTATCTGTAGAATCAAAACGTAGATATGGGGACATTAAACAGGGTTGCGATCGGGCTTTAAGTGATCTTAAGGTGTATCAAGCGGTTAAACAGATCCAAGATATCACCAATGAAGTACATAAAAAGGATATAATAACGCCATTTATTGCGTCTTGCAAGACAGGGAATGCCAAAATTACGACAATTTCCATTCCAATCATCCATAGATTGATAATGGGTGGAATTGTACCAGTGGACGTTTTGAATGAATTGGTAGATGCCTTGGTGGAAGCATCTCATTTGGGCGTAGATATCCAATTGAGAATATTACAATGTCTTCCCACTTTGATGCAAACATACAATTGGGAATTTACTGGAAAATTGCTAATTAAGTTACTTCTGTTATGCTCAAGTTTGACCACGAATAACAAATCTACAGTAGTGATCAACACGGCTTCAGCTACCCTCCAACAATTGTTCAGTAATGTTTACGACAAGTATAAGGAGAGCGAAGAGACGGAGAAAAGCGTAGAAATCAAAATTGACAATGATAGCACAGTAAAGGTGGATGCAGTAGCTTTTGAAGGATTTAACATCTTCCTGGACTTATGTCATATCATAGAAAACGAAAAGGTCACATACTTCGATGATAGTATAAACATGAAAGTCACCTCGGTTTTGGAAATCATTGAAAACTTAATAACAGGCCATAGAGATGTGTTCCATTCTCACCAAGAATTGGCTTATTTGTTGAGAGTAAGAGTCATTCCTTCGCTTTTAAGAGTTCTTCATTCTCCACACAAAAGCTTTCCGCTTGTAACACGAACTATGAGAATCTTGCATGTTCTCATGGCTACCCAGTTGACCAACTTGGAAATTGAAAGTGAGATTGTCTTGTCATTCTTGAACCATATCTTGCTAAACAATGATGCTGGTTCAGACATTGACCATTGGGAAAAGATATTGGTTTTGGAAATGTTCAAGTCCTTGTTCAACGACTTCAACGTCTTGAAATCAATATATGAACTCTACGATAACAACGACAGAAAAAAGAACGTTATCCATGAATTAATTTCGATTTTGAGTACCTATTTACTGTACAATTCGTATCTCACAAATGACATTGTGAAACCGCTACCTAAATTACCTACAGGCGCTGGGTCGGCTTCAACTCAACAGGGACCTTATCCAATATACCTATCAAAGACTCTGTCTAATATGAAGACGCCTGTACTAGACCACTTGGATAAGACGGAACCACCATATGTAATTCCTCAGACTTATCCAGTCTATCTCATCTTCAACATTCTTTTAGCATACACTGACGGAATTGCTGAATTTGTCCAGTCGTTGTCGAATAATTCTGATCCAAGTAACTTGGAAGCAGATGTTGATTTTACTAATGCTTTCATAGAATCGACCTTTTCAGAGATTTCGTCATTGTTTGACCAGTTCATATACATGCTGATGGATGACGAATCATTCCATTTCTTAATCCGATCACTCCAAAGATTCACTCACACGTCAGGCCTTCTTGGCCTCGGCAAGTTGAGGGATAGATTGCTAATTATTTTATCTACAGCAATTACCAGAAACGAAACTAGTGCAGATTCCATAGCGCCTAGCCCAAATCCAAACACATTTCAAGAACAAGGGAAACAACTTCTAGCATTCGGAGAATCTATAGTAGAGTCATTTAGTTCAACAATACAGCCTCAAAACCAAGGCGATGTATCTACGAATGGATCGACACCCCAATTATTGAGATCAAGGTACTTTAACAGCAGGCATGTGACGTGCTTAAGAGCATTAGCAAATCTTGCTGTTTCGTTGGGTTCAACCTTGCAAGGATCTTGGAGAATAATTTGGATCACTTTTCAATGGTGTGATTACTTCATTGACGGTCCGGATGAATACAGTGGATATCAAAACAGCAAATTCAAGCATTTTTCAGAATCCATGCTTCCACAATTATCTGCTCTGGATATTAACAATTTTGATCTCTCGAGGAAGAAAATCTTTGACAGTCTTAATGAATATCAAATTGAGTCATTCCAACATTTGCTAGAAGCATTGATAGGTCTATCTGATTCCCTGTTCAACTCGGACGACGGCAGGGTTTTGCAGGAGTTTGATGAAAAGAAACCCGACGACGAATTAATTGACGATGATCTTGTTGTGTGCCCTTATAACAAAACATACTATCTCACAAAATTAGTTAAGATAGCTCAACTTGATTCAAAATTGCACTTTATTCAGTCAGATAGATCTTGGGACCTTTTGTGCAACTATTTTGTAAATTTAGGAGCAAGAAGAGATCTCGGATACAATCTCCGGATGTTCATAATTGCAAACTTCAACCGCGTCATCAACTCTATAGCCGATCAGGGTTTCAAATCAGAAAAGGAGGATATAATTCATAAAACATCCGATAAATCATTGGAGGGTTTAAGCAAATTTCTCGATGGCGTATTCAAATTAGGACTTCCCCAGGAATTGTTGGTATTGAACTGTGAGACAGAAATTCACCTCGCAGCATTAACTACCTTGCATGAATTAATTGACAAGTATGACACGTATTACCAGCACTCTTGGCAGGCTGTGTTCACTATCTTGAATACTCCATTTAAGACAGTTGGTGCAGATAATGAAGATGGCAATTTGAGCGAAAAAATACGATTATTGATCGAAAAGTCATTTGATACTTTAAAATTGATTTTAGATGAATTTGTGTCTTCTCTCCCTTATAGTCAATTGAAGTTACTCATTGATACGCTATTCAACTTCTGCTCACAAAAATACGATTTGAATATTTCATTCAGTTCTGTGAGCTATTTTTGGTTAATCAGTGACTCCGTTAAGTCAAGAATCAGTAAGGTGCCAGAGATTGAGGTTGATGCCTTAAATGAAGTTTTAGGAAAGATTCAAGTCGAGAGCGACTTAATCACGTATATTGAAACGCATAATTCCGATGAGACTTATTTATTTTATATTTTGGTTGATACTTATTTACTATCGAGTTTAGTCAAGTTGTCATTTGATACTCGTGCACAAGTGAGAGACGGGTCGATCCAGACGTTTTTTCAGATTATGGACGTTCATGGAAGTTTGTTGACTGCGTCAAAATCGTGGAACTTGGTCTACACAATAGTCCTCCCAAACTTATTAAACATAAAATTGGACTATAAGGAAAGCACGTTCAATACCAAGGAATGGCTTGAAAGTTTGAACTTGATCCTTTCAGGTTTAGTGTCTATCTACGATAAATTTATGATGGGCTTTAATGATATACCGTTTGCGATTCAAAAATGGGAGACTCTAATTGACTACTTTAAAGGTTTGCTTGAGTTGAAGTGGATTGAGTTGAACTTAAAGATTTTCAAATCTTTTAAGGACTTGTTGATACCATTTTCGAAATCTAATAGAGAACAGATAATTGAGTTTGACAGAATACGAGAGTTGTTGTTCAATTTCTGGACAAGAATCCCTGTTGAATATGACTTCATCAATCCTTCGTACCAGCAATCAATAACTGCGTTGATGGATTGCTTCCCTGCCTTGTTCCCATTGATAGCCAACAAATTCAGCTTAGATGAAGTCAATGCTGTGTTAAACTTGTTGAATAAATGTGCTAGGTATCCAATATTGCCAGATGCTCATTTAGATATCGCAAGACCTTCTAAATTGCAGAAGTCTGTAGTCACCAATTTAAAGATTATCGAAGTTGCTGATCCAAAAATACAATCTCAGATTATTCAACAATTGAGTAGCATTGTAACCTATCCATTTGGCACAAGGTCTACCATCGAACTGAAGTTAGGAAGCAATTCATTGATAACCAACAAATTCAAAATTCCAACATTCATTGCAGTTAGTCATTTGTCGTTAAAGCTATTGAAGGAGAAGTTGGATAAATTAGGTGACTTAACTATTTTAGTGGAAGATAGAGGAATCGAAAAGGTATTGAAGTCATTACTAGAAATTATTAGATCAAGATCGATCGGAATTGAAAACGAAGAAAAGGCTATATGGGTAGAGGCGAATGAGGCATTTAGGAGTATCGTTCTGAAATTGGTTGAATTGCCAAGCGTGGGGAATGATATTGAAATTTGCAAATTGATGATAGACGGAGTAAAAACGTGTCTTGAAAAAGGCAATGAGCAAAAGTATGAACATGAAACCATTAACATAAAACAATATCATGATTTGACTACCATTATTTTTCCAAGTTTGCTTGCCAATCCAGAGAATGAATTGTTGATAGACGAGTTTGTTGAAAATATCTATACGAACTCGTATTTATATGAATTTGATGAGTTGGAATTGTCATTCATTGAAGAGACAAAGGGGTCAACTGATGAATTGATCGAACTATTTTCTTCATTTGATTTTAATGCTTCGTTTGGTTCAACACAGCGACTTGTGAAATATGCGAATAAACTGACGAGATTCAATTGCTTGCAAGAGTTGATCAAGTTTTGTCATGAGCCTGATAATCAACAATTGAATGTAAGCAGCCAGAAGTTCTTCGCATGTCGTTCTTCACTAAGTTTGCGCAGGTTCATCAGCGACGAAAGGCTCTTATTCAAGTGCCCGATTTCGAAAATTCAGGAGCAAGAGATCATTATTATATTACAAGGCTTGAGTGGAATGGAGGTGAAGCCAGAAAACAAGGCCAACTACCGCAAGTTATATCCTTTGGTAATAAAGTTGGTTCCATTTGCATCTAGAATCAAGGGACTAGACGAGTTGATTGAAAAAGTTTTGCATAGATTTTAACGAGGTACAGTATATATACATTTAATTAATAGACAAATGTTACTAAAGTGAAGAGAAAATGAAAGAAGTTTTTTGTCTTCTTTCAAACTTACAGGTATCCCTCCACTTAATTGCTGTTTACTTCATGACTCTAACTAGTTTATGAAGAGAAGACGTCGTAAAGGAACAAAACAACTGAATTGAATTGGTTAGAGAGTTGCAACCAGGCATCCGGTTTATTGAATTGACTAGAGTGTTGCAACCAGGCGTCCGGTTTAGTGAAGGTTTTTATTGTAGAGGCATGGATGTATCCTGATAGAAGGACATAGACGCCTCGACTTCTAAATATAGTCATTTTCGGCTGCACTTCGCTCTCCTTGTAATGCAGGTTTAATTTCATTAAACTCTATTTTGTTCTATTGTACCACCTAAAGTATGTCAAAGGTTTACTGTCTTTGAAGGAATGGAAGATACGGTTGAGGCGGTAATAACGATCTGTTGTCTGGTGTGACTATATGAGTCTAATATTCTCTTCTTGCCGTCAAAAAATCATAATTGAGAAAGAAAGGAGTATACCAATTAGAAATATTTTTTTTTATCCCTATCACCAGGTGATTATTTAATTAAAATCACTTTTATATGTTCACCCCATTGCCTCCTCCGAAACCACCAAAAATCTCCGAGTCCAGCTGTCATGACTTGGCAGGCACCTTGCATTAGGTAGTCAAGCTGTCTCGATTGTTGAGGTTACGGCTAAATAGTGTGTAGGTCCAAATAGAGAACCTTTATGATTGAACTGGAAGAGGACATGAGAGAGACATTCTGTACGTTAATATAGAGCTGATCTGAAAGTTGTATGCACAGCTAACTGCAAGGTCGAACCTTGACCTGTGTATTATTCGGTATACTACCATTGTTTATTTATGTTATTTTGTTATTATTTATTTATTTTCATCATTAAGGCAGGAATATTATATTTTACAGTATTTGGAGAGGGAATTAGGAGTATGACATGTAAATGGAAGATTGTAAAGTATGTGTATATTGCAAAGTATGGGAATACTGGGTAAGAGAGGGAATGTTCATCAGTGAATGTGTGCTTGTATAGCTAATACTGCTACAGTTGGTAGTGAGATATGACTTCACTGTAGAGGACGCTGTGTACTATGTATTATGTATTATGTACTATGTGTCTTCTATGACTGCCATTCAGACAGATATCCTACTAGTCTCTCGATTTAGCAATATTACTCCATTTGCTGCATATTCCTGTATTTGCCAGGTTATATATAGAAGTTGTAGTGAAGATCGCAAGAGAACGATTCTTTTTCGAGCCAAAGGAGGCGTTAATGATCCCATGTTAATGTATTGGGATGTATTGGGAGGGGCGTTCCATAGATTTCATCCAGTGAGAAGGAATATGCTAAAGTATTAGCTATGTGGTATACTATATGGTATACACCAATAATGCTAAATATTATCAGAGAGTGCAGTATACTCTATGAACTATACACTATACACTATACATTATATAATATCATTATATTCTATATTTTATCACTATACACTTCACACTATACTCTGTACACTAATACTATACTTTATACACTAATACACTATACACTATCTTATACTATACACTGTATATCTTTATACTATACACTATATATTTATACTATACACTATATATTTATACTATACACCATACACCATACATCATACACCATACACCATATACTACACTATACACAATATCTTACACCATACACTTCACATACACCAAGAATATACTACATTACTACATTACACCATTTATCCAGATCTATTTTAAATACAATTATAATATATGATATATATAAATACATCTATGCATATCTACATATCTACATATCTACTCTTACATATACATAACAACCGTTATAACAAACATCACTCATCAACCCTTATACTCCCACCCACCACCACCACCTCCCTCCACTCCTCTACACGTCCCTGTTTCACCTCTCCCCCCTCCGCCATACTAATTTTACAAAAAGGGACGGAAAAAAAACATCACAAAGAAAATTTTGTTACTACAAAATCGCAGCAGATCACTGAGTGTTTGATTTTGTAAACCAGTTTCTTTCTTCAGTGTCAGTCCGGATCTCCAGCAAAGTCATCCGTTCCGTGGTACCTTCGGCTTATAAAGACACTGTGGAACCAGTTTCAGCATCGAAACCGCCATTCGTTCAGTCGTTCCATCGGACTCTATCTTTTCTCTACTTCGCTTTCCCCCTATAGTTAGCATCATTCCGTTGTGTTGCTTGTTAACCGCCGTATACAAGTGGACGGATTTCTTAGGTTAGAATCGTGTTTCAGCGTGCCTGATAACTTCCAGCACCGAATTACCATCCATCGGACCTCTACTACCACTTTACAACTTCGTGGTTAGCCCTTGACGCCTCTACGCGACACGTCGTCCACAGCCCCCTGTTACCGTCATTATACCAACTCTGCCCAGTCATATCCAGACCATTACTGCAACGAGTTGAAACTGCGGCTTTCCATCGGCTCTAAAGTTAGTTTACCCCCTACATTCCATTTATTCATATAGAAATACTTCATCATGTCGTTCCGTAACTCTGCATCGTCGAACTCCAAATACCAAGAGTTTGACCCGGAGACCGGAGAAATCGGCCGTAAGCGTTCTCTTGTCCGCCCAGAGAGATCCAGAATCGACCCAGATCATCCTAGATTCCATTATACCCAAGTTACGAACCAAGAATCGGATCACTTGAAGATTCAACCGTCATCCACAGGTCTTGACCCTCAGACTCAGGACCATCTCAGTCCTTCCAGATCATTCCAGAGCGTCAAGCCTACTACAACCAACCAAAGTAATATTAAGCGTAAAAGCGACGACGACGAAGGAATTCCATTAATGGACATCCATAATTCTTCTCCAGGCAGTGACCTAAAGGGCGGTGTTGAAGTCTTTGGTCTTAACGATGAAGTCTCCAACGATTACGAGTCCTCACCAAGAAAGAATAAGGTCATTGCGAAACCAATAAGAGCTCCTTTTGTTGAAGATGAGGAGAAACCTAAACACAACATCTACTTCTGGAAGGTGTACTGTTACATAATCACCTTTTGGGCCCCAGCTCCTCTTTTACGTCTCTTTGGTTTGAAGACTAAGGACCGTCAATTCGCATGGAGAGAGAAGATAGGTCTTATCTCTTGTATCCTCTACATTGCTGCTTTTGTTGCATACTTGACTTTCGGTTTTACTAGAACTGTATGTTCTGCCAAGAACACCAGAATGAGAGTTAACCATGTGAATAACGGTTACCTCATTATCAACGGGCGCTCCTTTGACCTTACTTCTTCCAGACATCCTCAGGCGGCTGGAATCCAAGCAGGTTCCAATGTTTTATATCCTCCAATTAATGCTGGTGGTATGGACGCTTCCTTTCTCTTCCAAAATGTTAACGGTAACTGTAAAAACTTGATTGTTCCTAGAGACAACTGCACCATTCCAACCAATGATGACAAAGACTTAGCATGGTATATGCCTTGCCGTCTCTTCAACCAGGATGGTAGTTCTGAAGTCAACAGATCCAAGGCTTTCTACGATGGTTGGGCTTGTCATACAAGTGCTATCTCCAGAGAAGCCTATTACAATTTAGATGTAAGTGGAGATGTTTATTTTACATGGGACGACATCAAGAACAGTTCAAGAAATTTGGTAGTTTATTCCGGTAACGTGTTGGATCTTGATTTACTTAACTGGATTCAAAGTGATGATGTTACATATCCTGCATTATTCGATAAATTGAGAGACGACAAGACTTATCATGGACATGATGTTTCGCTTGTTTTAACAAACTCCGATGAGAGACAAGCAGCTAGATGTCTTACCGAGATCATAAAAGTGGGTACCATTGACTCCGACACCATCGGATGCATTGCTTCCACTATTGTATTGTATGTATCATTGGTATTCATTCTTTCCGTTGTGGTTACTAAATTTATAATGGCTTGTTATTTCCGCTGGGTCATGTCCAGAAAACAAGGAGCTACTGAGATTGACAATAAGTCAATGGCACAGAGAGAAAAGGAAATTGAGAATTGGGTGGATAATCCTAACTCTGCAATTGGAGCACAAATCAAGACTGTCCCAGTCAGAGCTAGAGCAAACTACAAGGCTGCCAAAACTAATAGACAGAGTGTCTTCATCAAGGCTCAGAACAGATTGTCATTGACACCTACTGCTGATTTGACGCAGTATTATGACAACCCTGGTGCGTTGTCTGAGACCTTTAAGTACACGACTATGACAACTCAGGCTGCATTATTGGGTCACAAGGTGAAGAAGAATGGCTTGAAAACAGCCGGAACAAGAACATCTGTTTTCTATCTGAATGACCAGGGCTCTTCCACGGATTTGTTGTCGAGACCTACTTCTGCCTATAACCCATTCGAGGGCTTCGAAGACTCCTTCCCAGTTAAGTCATTATCTCCTGATATCATTCATCCTGATGTTGTTCCACAACCACCTGTTGAATACCAACCTTTTGGTTACCCATTGGCCCATGCATTGATTTTGGTTACTTGTTATTCCGAAGATGAGGATGGTATCCGTACTACTTTAGATTCTATTGCTACTACTGACTACCCCAACTCCCATAAGCTTGTTGTTGTGATCTGTGATGGTCTTATCAAGGGTTCTGGAAACGACAAAACAACTCCCGAAATTGCTTTAGATATGATGTCCGATTTTACAATTCCTCCAGAAGAAGTTCAACCACTCTCCTATGTTGCAGTCGCTCAGGGTAGCAAACGTCATAATATGGCCAAGGTTTACGCTGGATTTTACAAATACAATGATTCCACGATTCCTCCTGAAAAGCAACAGAGAGTTCCAATGATTACAATTGTTAAGTGTGGTACGCCTGAAGAAGCTGGCTCCGCAAAACCAGGTAACAGAGGTAAGCGTGACTCCCAAATCATTTTGATGTCCTACCTCCAGAAAGTTATGTTTGATGAAAGAATGACTGATCTTGAATACCAAATGTTAAACTCTATCTGGAGAATCAGTGGTTTGATGTCTGAATATTATGAAATTGTTCTAATGGTTGATGCCGATACAAAAGTCTTCCCTGATAGTTTGACCCACATGTGCGCCGAAATGATTAAAGACCCTTCGATCATGGGCTTGTGTGGAGAAACGAAGATTTCTAATAAATCGCAAAGTTGGGTTACTGCTATTCAAGTCTTCGAGTACTACATCTCGCATCATCAAGCGAAAGCATTTGAGTCTGTGTTTGGTGGTGTAACGTGTCTTCCAGGTTGTTTCTGTATGTACCGTATCAAGGCTCCGAAGGGTTCTGATGGTTACTGGGTTCCTATTTTGGCCAATCCTGATATCGTCGAGCGTTACGCCGATAACAATGTTGATACTTTGCACAGAAAGAATTTGTTATTATTAGGTGAGGATCGTTATCTTTCATCCTTGATGTTGAGAACGTTCCCAAAGAGAAAGCAAATTTTTGTACCTAAGGCTGCGTGTAAGACTGTCGTTCCTGACAAGTTCTCAGTTTTGCTTTCTCAACGTCGTCGTTGGATTAACTCTACTGTGCATAATTTAATGGAATTGGTTTTAGTGAAAGACTTGTGTGGTACTTTCTGCTTCTCCATGCAATTCGTTATCTTCATTGAATTGGTTGGTACCTTAGTGTTGCCTGCTGCCATTGCTTTCACTATCTACGTCATCATTGTTGCCATTATTTCCAAGCCTACTCCAATCTTGTCCTTGGTCCTTTTGGCTATCATTTTTGGTTTGCCAGGTTGTTTAATTGTGATAACAGTTTCGTCACTTTCTTATATCATTTACTTTTTCATCTATCTCATTGCATTGCCAATCTGGAACTTTGTCTTGCCTAGTTACGCCTACTGGAAGTTCGATGATTTCAGTTGGGGTGAAACAAGAACAGTCGCGGGAGAAGCGAAGGGAGATCACGGTGCATCAACTGGTAAATTCGATTCGTCCTCAATTGTCATGAAGAGATGGAGAGAATTCGAGAGAGATCGCAAAAACAAAGAAACAGTCGGCAATAAATCCGGTTTGGCTGTACCAGGAGCCACTTGGGATCCATCCAACTCAGAAAAATTGTTAGATGAGACTTATTCTGAAGGTTCAACTTCTTCGCCATGAGCATAAAACTGCTGGACCATCCAGCTAGCATATAGAGCATTTTATTTATTATACCAAGTTGTTTGTCTTTTATATACCAAAGCGACAATTATTTTAGTTCTTGACTACTGTTTAGTGCAGCTTTAAATTGTAGCTTCTTATATTCCCTAATACTATCCAGTACATAAACGATTAATAACATTTAGCCCTCCAGGCTAATAACGAAATGAAATTTGACTATATATCGATACAGCTCCACCCTTCTTCTAAATCACAATCGGGCAGAGTAGAGTATCCTGAGGATTGTTCTGCTTCGTTGGAACTCTTCATCCCCAGTCTTAATCACTCGGATACCACCTTAGAAGTGGATCCTCAAAGTTGGTGATTTGATCGAACTGTTAGTTGAAGATGGTGGCGAGCCACCCTTACGGATGTGGATCTCCTTGAACTTTTCCAATCTCCAAGTGGTGGGAGCTCTTTTGAGGGATGGTTTGAAGGCCGATCCCGGTGTCTCGAGTGCTTCAAGCATATTATTGTTGGATATTTGTGTCTGTAAACTTTACAAGAGTAGTGATCTTGCTGTCCTGAGAGAAAGAAAATGAAAAGTTTAATGGTCTCCTGATTTAGGGAGCCATCGACATTTTATAGAATGCCGAAGAAATAAGCAGAACGACAGATGTAAGGGGGGTTGAGTACTTACCGATAGAGAAATTAATTAAGACGGCCTACGACGCCTCAAATTAATATGGATCAGGAATGTTACAAATATCTGAATTGATTTAAACTTAGACGGATTTACAAATTCCATACCATCCAGAGGCGCATCCCATATTGCGTAGTATTTTTAGGCTCATCAGCCCCACGTAACAACAGCACCTCCCTAAAGCATGCTCCTCGGCGTCACTTCTAGGACTCCACTATTTCATGTTCCACTTATTAAAGTGCTTTAGTCGAAAATCAGAACTAAATTGAGAATCCGAGGTGCAAACGTACATATCACGAAGAAACTTCTGGCCACCACTATGTACCGTATGGGCGATGGTGTCAACGAATTTCGGGTGGTTGCCAAGTGGATCATGGCTTCGCATTCCAGCTCAAATCTCAAGTTTGGAATGCGCTCCGAGGAATGTAAATTCTGGTGTGTATGTTTAATTGTCATAAGAATCGTGCCCATTATTTCTTCTATTGGAAGTGAAATTTATGTCACTATGCAAG
The DNA here is from genome assembly GCF_036884685.1 of Scheffersomyces xylosifermentans. Lineage (NCBI taxonomy): Eukaryota > Fungi > Ascomycota > Pichiomycetes > Serinales > Debaryomycetaceae > Scheffersomyces > Scheffersomyces xylosifermentans. The sequence continues at coordinate 521,073 of NW_027042943.1, forward strand.
TAATATACTCCATTTGAACTGGATTTCCCGATTAGGCAATTGGAACAGATTTTTTTGCAGCTGGTTTTGTGATGGTTGCCTCATAGTGGAAATGAGCCATTGGGGGGATTGAGATTGTAATGACCTCTATAGTGTATGGTGGCACTTGAAATTTCTTACCGAAGAAGGTTCTTTCGTAACATTTTATTTAAAAAACTGTAAAACTAATATATAAAAAAGAAGAATTAAATAAAAACAAGGCAGAGTGACTGTGACGTGCCACTCGATTAAGGTGAAAATCAACGTCTAAAGAACCGATTAGAAAGGAAGGAGTCATGACGAACTGTGAGTTTAACACTATGCTGTGTTCGTAAACTTTTTTTGATTTTAAGGGTATTTATCCAACTGTACTAATAAATATGGGACATTAAGTTTCTTCGTGTAGTAGTTGAATTGAAAAACTCTAGTGGGCGTGACTATAGCTTTTCTTTAGTACAATTAGTAGACTCTTCTCTTCTTGAGACCCAAGTTTCCTGAGATTTGGTTGGCAGCACCAACAAGTTGGTTAAGACCACTGGTGAGGTCGGTAGCAGCTGGAGCAGCAACTTGAGTGTTTGGAGTTCCACCGTAAACGTTGATCAAAGATTGAAGAACGGCGTCGTTACCAGCAGAAGGCACTGGGGCAGCTGGAGCGGTAGTGGTAGTTGGGGCCTTAGCGGCTGGAGCAGCAGCTGGAGCAGCAGCTGGAGCGGCAGTGGTGGCAGCCTTTGGAGCAGCAGCGGCAGCAGCGACTGGAGCAGTTGTGGCAGTTGTGGTGGTGGAGGTTGGAGAACCGGCTAAGTCAGATGGGGAAACATCACCGGATGCGAGGGCACCAGCGAAGAACTTGGCAATGGCACCAATGTAAGTACCACCGTTGTTCTCCAAGTAAGTCAAAAGCTCATTCAAGAGACCAGAGCTCTTAGCCCAAGAGTAGACATCACCGATGAGGACGGCACCGTTCTTAAGAGCAGAAGTTAAGAAAGCAATGGATTGTTGTGGGTTGGCCAAAACCTTGTTGACCAAGTCAGATACAATACCAGAGTTCAGGATTTCTTGAACAATGTAAGAAATGATAGAAGCAAGATCTCTCTTGTCCAAGTAGTCAGCGTCGAGGTCTCTCTTAGCTGCTGGAGTTGGAGTTGGAGCAGCAGCTGGAGCAGCAGCGGTAGTCTTGGTACCAGAACCCCAGTTAGTAATTAAGTCGACGGCACTAGAGAAGATAGACTTGGCAACGTTAATGAAAGCAGTCTTCAAGTCAGAGTCGTTGATCAAGGTGTTGAAAACGTTACTGATCAAACCAGAGTTCCAGATGGCGGAAAGTAAAGCTGGAGCTTGGACAACAGCAGTTTGAATAGCAGACTTGATAATGGCACCAATGGAGCTGGCAATTTGTGGGTTAGAAGTCAAACCATCCCAGACTTCACCAATGATACCAGAGTTGAGCAAAGCACTGATCAAAGACCCAATGGCACTGTCAGCTCTCTTGTCAAGAGCAGCTAATTCATCACCATCGACTAAGTCTCTCTTTTGCTTTAAGGACTTGATTTCCTTCAAGATTTCCAAAACTTCGTTGACGTCAGCTCTCTTAGCAAGAGATTGTTCAGAAATAATTGGGGCTGGAGCAGCGGAAACTAAGGCAGTGGTGGCAGCAAGAGCCAATAAGGTGGTGTTAGCTAACTTCATTGTATATATGTATTGAGTTCTGGATTGAAAGGAGAAGACTGTTGATTACTTCTTGTAGTTTGAATGATAGAGAAAAAGAAAGTTTTAGAATCCAAACTGGGAAGGATTTTGGAACGTATTTATATTTCATCTTTCTCTACTAACTTCAGCCAGTCGAGATACAAATTTACGGCAAACCTACTGTGTTCCTTAGTTAGGAAGGAGTAAAGACATCCCGCTCTCCACCTTGCAATCGATTCAAATAGGTAGTTTTTCAATTTTAGTAGCGATTCGTGTTACACGAATTTCCTATTTAGGTAATGTGATTGAAAATTGATCAAAACCTGCCCCAACCTCGATTGCCCAAATAGGAAAGTTTTTATGGAACAATATTATATACAGGCGGCACAGTAGATGTCTCTCCATACATTAGTCGTAGCACGGTAATACCTAAAGCCTTTATTACCAACTATAGTTAACACCAAGCGGTGTCTGTAGCATCTGTTTCATCGCCTCCTGCAATTTCCCCATGATGATTAAAAAGTTTCGTGGCGAGGAGTGCGTTTTAGCGCTTTTGTACCACTACTACATTACTTCTTTGGTACATTTCACTGACTAACTTCTGAAGATTCAATCTAAAAAGCCCTCCTTTCCTCCCAGTTAGGCAGAGAAAAGTTTTCTTCCCCATCCAGTTAGCATGCTTATGAGAATTAAACCTACCTACCCTTTCATGCTCGTGATGCATGGACATTCTCACCTAGGATCGTCGTTCTACAATACAAGGACTGTTTACTATTCTTCATCTTTGTTGCTGGTTTAAAAATTACGCAAAGAAGTAATAAAGAAATTTTGATCTTGGTTCCATTATTCGTTTAATACAATATTTTAGCATCGAGCATTTCATTTCATCATTGTTTGCAGCTCTTGAATCACCGTGGTTCATAATGGGGAATAGAAGAACGAGTTCAGTATTTTTCAGAGGAACAATGAAGTAACGAAGACCGACCTCGCTAATGTTGGGTTACTGATTTGATTGCTGCAAAGGTGAACGTGTTCTCCAGTGAATTTTTCTTGAGAAACTTCATAACCTTTCCATCTCTCTACTGTGGTTTTAGTTGACGGAAGGGGTGGCTTCTGCGCAAGGTCAATCTTGGTGAATCTTTGAGTAAGGCGACAACGGAAACATGAAACTAACGAGCTGCCCGGATTGGGCTGTCAGAGGCTACCCCAATTTTACTAAAAACTCAGAAAAGGCTTTCAAAGAGTCTTTGATAGCCTCCAATTATAGTAAAAACGTTTATTTTCTCTAAAGGGTTGAAGTTCATTGTTACGGTAACCATTTGATACCTTTTTGGTTCGCAGGAGCGGGCTTATACATGATATCGATTGCAACTATTCACCACTACATTTTACGAAATCAGGCGTTTTAATACAATTCCATAATAAAAGTATGCGTGAGTGGTAATATGACTCCTTATTGGGAAATGAGGAGGGTGAGTTGAAGTTAGACTTGATATAGGTCATCATGAGATTAAATCAATAAAATGTAAATCGAAGCGACCAATCGCCTCAAGTATGGAACAATTCTACTGGATAATATATCTTCCTTAGCCACGGAAACATTACGAGAGAACCTCAGAGGAAGGAGGACACAATTGGTGCAATTGTGGCACTAGTAGGTTGTTGAACAAGTTTAGTCATTCACACTGAAGACATACTACAGTTCAATGGAAAATTTCGAGGAGTTTGTTCGTTCTGTAGTGAAGGATAGTTTTACCGACTCATGGAATACTTGGAGGGGGGAATAGGTAGCTTGTATTGCCGAGCATGTTTCAAAGCGAGCCGAAAGGAATTCGTCATACAGTTGGTGTCAAGGAAATGGTTTGAATGCTATGGTTCAAGTTCATTGAATTATGCTGAATGCTGAACTTCATGCAGAGTTGTTGTTCGAGTTGAAGATGTTACGGGAATACAAAGCTACGGATATCTTGGAGCTTACTTGCCTGGGTGCCACGACTCCTCCTATCACTGGGAGACAGCTCCCAAGTTATCAGGAATGGGCTTTTGCTGAGAACAGAATTGCCGGGAACTTTGCTCCCAGTAGAAGGTCATTCAGAATGAAACAGAAGACGAAAGACGAAGTCCCAATACTACAAATTTTCAGAGCTCAACAATTTCTTCTTGCCACAGTCCTTACTTCAACAGAGAGCAATGTATATCAGACTGTTAGCATTGCACAACGTGCGGTTTCCTAGAATAGAAAAAGCATTAAAGGCTATTTCTTAAAAGCTGGCTATTTCTTAAAACCTTAGAATACTCATGGACCATATGGAAGTTATGAATGTTACCAAGCGTTACTTATAGAGGAGCGACAATAATTGTCGCTATACTTTGTTCAGGGTTCAAAGTATGGAATAACTTCAACGGTCAAGAATTTTTTAGATATACAAGATGCCACCTGTATAGGTGACCTATGAAGGTTACCATTATCCTTCCAATGGAATGGCACATTCCTGGTAAATATTACTAAAATTAGAATAAAAGACCCTCCTCTTTAAGAGCATGATTTCCCTCACTAAATTTGAGCCTAAGTCCACATAACATACACATAACATAGTTGCCAAAACATCCCATGTAAACTTTATGCCATTTTGGATCACTTCCATAAGAAAATAACATTTTTGGAGCATGCGACTTTCATCTGAAATTTAATCTGATTTTGGATATTGCAGCCTTCTCAAATCTAATTGGCATCTGAAGATGTGCAGTATTTGAACTGAAAGTATGGGGAAGGTGGATGGAGGATCGTTGGGGTGAAATTTAGTCGTATTCAGTAGTATTCAGTGGGCTAACGTAATGGATAAGAGGGAACTTAGTTGTAGATCTCATTTAAAGTGGTGGTTACATATGTTACTCCCAGGAGGTTGTAAATGTGAAGCGAAGGAAGGTTACCACATGGAACATTTGGGGCCACAGTATTTATCCCAATCGGGAATACTGATTAGACTCTCCCGCTACACTTGTTAAGGTTTTTTTTTTTTGGACAACAGCAGAGCAAAGGAGGACCAAGAAATGCCAGAAAATGGAAGAAACGTGTTGTGGTCGGTTCCACAGCCTACGGAATCCCTATCCCACAATCAGTGAAAACGACGAAATTCCCACATAAATTCATCAATTCCCATCTGTGACATTATTGATCCCGGGATTTGAATATGAGCGCATCAACACAACAACTTCCCGGACTGCACACTGGAGTAGTAATCGCTTCGTGCGGCTTTATCAGCCAGTAAAGAGAGAGCCAATGAAAATGACACATAGTTATCACATCAGGATTCATGGCGCCACAGGAATATCGTTTGAGAGGGCTCTGATTGACCTGGGCATCGCCATATGGGTTTGTGGGCTTATTCTATGGTATCTATAGAGGAACGACGCGTTTTGCAGCCCAAAAGCATTCCAGTTGGTGGAGCATAGTACAGTGAACCAATTTCATTCCATGAAATTTTAACCGCGCTGCGAAATGAAACGGTCTCCCCGACCCAGTGCTCACTAACTGACAGTGAGATCTGTGAGGCTATACACGTCTCTCAGGGCTTCTCTCCCAGTTACAAACTTTTAAACTTTTTCCCCAGCTTGAACTCCACAATCAAAACAAAGAAAGACTGCAAAATTATACATATACATATATCTACCACCTCGCTCCCACCACTTCTCTTCTTTCCATCCACACCCATCGCCCTCCCTTTTCTCTCACTGCCTCAATAAACTTATGCTTTCGTTCCTTGCACCTTGTACATCGCACATCGCACATTGCACCTCGCTGCACCTCACACACAGCTGTGATTTCTTTTTCAAAATAACTGCGAAAAACTCGAGACGAAAAAAGCGATGAACCCACAACGTTTTTTTTTCGGGGACAGATTCGGCGGTGGGCTATAATTTTTCAGATTAGTTTAAATAGTGGAAACTTTTTATTTCTGGAGATTATTGGTACTCTGGCTAGCAAAAACCGTGTTCCAAGCAACTCGGAAGCAAATTCAACCATCATGTCTGTCGTTCAAGCTACCGGTGCAAGCACCGCTTCGTCCAGTTCCTCTGCGGAGCCTACTATCACCAAGTCCGGTAACATCTCTACGTTATCGCACCAAGATGGCCCAAGATCCAACTTAACCACCATTGACACCCTTGGAAACGAATTCAAGGTGCCAGATTACAGCATTAAGGAGATCTTGTCTGCCATTCCAAAGCACTGTTACGACAGATCCTTGGTCAGATCCATGGGCTATGTTGTCCGTGACATTTCCGCCATGGTGGCCATTGGCTACGTTGGCCAAAAGGCTATCCCAATGGTTGACATTGCAGGTCAAGAGTCTTTATCCAACATTTTAAGAGGAACCTTGTGGATGGTCTACTCCTACACTCTTGGTTTGTTCGGTTTTGGTTTATGGATTTTGGCCCATGAATGTGGCCACGGTGCTTTCTCCGATTACCAAAACCTTAATGATGTTATTGGATGGGTGATTCACTCCTACTTGATGGTTCCTTACTTCTCTTGGAAGTACTCCCACTCTAAGCACCACAAGGCTACCGGACACTTGACCAAGGACATGGTTTTCATTCCTTACACCAAGGAAGACTTCGTTAAGAAGAAAGGTGTTGAGAATGTTTCTGACATCATGGAGGACTCCCCAATCTGGTCTTTAGGAGTATTGATTTTCCAACAATTAGGTGGTTTACAGTTATACTTGGCTACCAACGCTACTGGTCAACCATACAAGGGTTATTCCAAGTTTGGTAAGTCCCATTACGCTCCTTCATCTCCTGTTTTTGACCCACACCAATACTGGTACATTATCTTGTCTGACATTGGTATCATTACTACTTTGATTGTTGTCTACCAATGGTACAAGGTTTTCGGTGGTTTCAACATGTTTGTTAACTGGTTTATGCCATGGTGTTGGGTTAACCACTGGTTGGTGTTCGTCACTTTCTTGCAACACACTGACCCAACCATGCCTCACTACCGTGCTTCTGAGTGGACTTTTGCCCGTGGTGCAGCTGCTACTATCGACCGTAACTTCGGTTTTGTTGGTCAGCACATTTTCCATGACATTATTGAGACCCATGTCTTGCACCACTATGTTTCCAGAATTCCATTCTACAACGCCCGTGAGGCCACTGATGCCATCAGAAAGGTCATGGGAGAGCACTACAGATACGAGGGAGAGAACATGTGGCTTTCTTTGTGGAAGTGTGTTAGAATGTGTCAATTCGTTGACGACGACAAGGATGATGCCAAGGGAGTGTTGATGTTCAGAAATGTTAACAAGGCTGGTCCAGTTAAGCCAAGAGATTAGACATTATATTAGATAAATCTGGTGAGCGATGTGGGTATAACAGCCTTCATCTAACGTGAACCAGACTATAGCATGAGTTGATATTTTATTGGTGTTCTTATAATTAAGATTGAGTTTTGCATTTCAATTCTTTGTACGAGATGGTGCGCTGATAACATGTGATAACATGCTTGGGTCATGTCTATTTGGAAGGCATGGTCTGCGTACTATAATAGTTGAAGATAGTTATGAGTTGCAAGGTTGTATATGATACAATGTTGTAATTGTTATAGTTATGAGATATAAATAGCTATACATAGTTCTAGATAATTATGAGTTGTATTGTTGCAATTATAGATGTAGCTGCAAAAAAAGGTGGGGTCAATGGAACGGCTTAGCATTATTTTGTTTATGGCATCTATGCGAACATCCGTTCTATTGTACGGGTTGAACTGTTCGAATTTGGTTTTGAGAGGCCCTATAATACCTAATGAGTTGCTACACTAAGGCTGACCTACGCTTTAATGGAGTATAAAACCTCTTTGTGATATGTCTTGAACAGATATAAAGGTTAATAATAAACTATGATATATTATTATTTTATGTATGTAGCACCTATATGCATTGTGCGCAAATGGATTGTCGCTTATCACATATTATAGTCTTGTGAGAGTTAATAGAAGTGGATAATAGATTCATAATATTTGGCTTAGGTCAATTAAAGTTATTGATTAAGTTGTAGTGTGGTCGGGCTAGCTGGCGATGAGTTTCGTTAGAGTTAATTAAGAGAAAAATGTTATAGATTTCATCGACAGTATGGGAACATGTATATATGAATAGTGTCAATAGCTTGGAACGATTATTGTTCTTTAATTACCATAAATTTTCATTTATCCTCATGTTGGATATATAGTTGCCAAATGCTGGTTTCTTCAATAAAGTATATATATAATATATATGATTTGGTTGTGCTTATCGAATGATGGACCTAATATTTCTACATTGAATTTGGCTATTCTCCACCACAACTATGTCAGTGGGGCAATAATGGCCCTCCAAGAAAAGGAGTGATGGGAAATTCGTAGCAATTCGAGCTTCCGGCCTAATTATTTACCTTGGTATACACATAAGCTACCAATCTTTTGGAATCGTTGCTGTTTTTGGAAAGGCTATTCTTCAAAAAAGGATAAACCTAGATAGCTGCAAAAAGCTGCAAAATCCATCTACGCATTTATGCGCATTCTATTGATTCTCGTCAAGTTGAAGGTTGTCTTCATGGTTTAAAGTATGATCTGTTTGGCACTAAATAGTTATAAATAGGGAGCTTCCATCCAGAGCTGTCTAATTTTAACATTTCTCGTCTATTCGCTCGTGTATTTACACTTACAAGTTCTTCCATAATTTTAATACTATTTCACCTTTTATTTACAATAAAGACTTTTCTACCCTCAAAGAATTTAATCACCACCATGTCAGCTTCATATACCATATATATATACCTCATACCTTTAACAAACCACCATAATATATATTAAAAACAACCCATTCATTTCTGAACATCACCTCTTACCCATTTTCCACCTCTACCACCACTTCCACCACTCCCACCTCTACCACGTCTTCCACAATTATACCTCCTCCACCAACTCGAATACACCACCTCCACCGCGCTACCAATTAAAATCATACAACCAACTGCTGCGCTACCAATCCAACTGAAAAAAAATTGATCTGAAAAATTACCCGCTGAAATATCATTAAATGATTGAATGATGATGAAAACCACTTAGTTAACGGCTGTTGTTGATACAAAATCTCCTCTCTAACATGACTACGTTACTCAGTGGGGTGTTTGGAACAGCCAGGGCTGTTTTGAGACCCAGAGCTCCCAGACTCGCTGCGTTGACTGCGGTGTCATCGAGAACATTCCACTTGTCAAGAGTGTCGATGAACACTGCTGCTGCTCCAAAGCAGCCAGAGACTTATGAGGAGGAAAAGGTAATTATCGACGAAATTAACAAGGGATTGAGCGAGACCGACTTGCAGACTTCTCAAAGAATGAGAAATATCGGTATTTCGGCTCACATTGACTCTGGTAAGACTACTTTCACGGAAAGAGTGTTGTTCTACACTGGTAGAATTAAAGCTATTCATGAAGTCAGAGGCCGTGACGCTGTCGGAGCTAAGATGGACCATATGGATTTGGAAAGAGAAAAGGGTATTACTATTCAATCTGCTGCTACTTACTGTTCTTGGGACAAAGACAACCAAAGTTATCACTTCAACTTGATTGATACTCCAGGTCATATCGATTTCACCATTGAAGTCGAAAGAGCATTGAGAGTCTTGGATGGTGCTGTTTTGGTCGTTTGTGCTGTTTCTGGGGTTCAATCTCAAACCGTTACTGTTGACCGTCAAATGCGTAGATACAATGTTCCTAGAGTTACTTTCATCAACAAGATGGACCGTATGGGTGCCGATCCATTCAGAGCCATCGAACAAGTCAACTTGAAGTTGAAGACCCCAGCTGCTGCTATTCAGGTCCCTATCGGAGCCGAAGCAGACTTGAAGGGTGTTGTTAATATCATTGACCGTGTCGCCTTATACAACGAAGGTGACCAAGGTGAAATCATTAGAGCTGACACTAACATCCCAGAAGAATTAAAGGACTTGGTCGAGGAAAAGAGAGCTTTGTTGATTGAAACTTTGGCTGATGTAGACGACGAAATGGCTGACATTTACTTGGAAGGTGAAGAACCAACTGTTGAACAAATCAAGGGAGCTATCAGAAGAGCTACTATCGCTAGAAAGTTCACTCCTGTTTTGATGGGTTCTGCCTTAGCCAACAAGGGTATCCAGCCTGTTTTGGATGCCGTTGTCGACTACTTGCCACAACCAAATGAAATCTTAAACACCGGTTTGGAAATCACCAACACCGGTGAAGAAAAGCCAGTCAACTTGATTCCATCAAGCACTGCTCCATTCGTTGGTTTAGCTTTCAAGTTGGAAGAGGGCCAATACGGTCAGTTGACTTATATCAGAGTCTACCAAGGTAAGTTGAAGAAGGGTTCATACATGACTCACATTAAGACTGGTAAGAAAGTCAAGGTTGCCAGATTAGTCAGAATGCATTCCAACGATATGGAAGATGTCAGTGAAGTTGGTGCTGGTGAAATCTGTGCCACTTTCGGTATCGACTGTGCTTCTGGTGATACTTTCATTGGTCAAAACTCCGATAAGCAGATTGCCATGAGTTCGATGTTTGTTCCAGAAGCCGTTATTTCGTTGTCTATTGCTCCAAAGACCAAGGACAACGGTGCTTTCTCTAAAGCCATGAATAGATTCCAAAAGGAAGATCCAACTTTCCGTGTCAAGTTCGACCCTGAATCCAAGGAAACCATTATCTCAGGTATGGGAGAATTGCATTTAGAGATTTACGTTGAGAGAATCAAGCGTGAATATGGTGTCGAGTGTATCACTGGTAAACCACAAGTTTCTTACAGAGAGTCCATCCTTTCTTCAACCACCTTCGATTATACCCACAAGAAACAATCTGGTGGTTCCGGTCAATATGGTAGAGTTATGGGTGAGTTCTCTCCTATCGAAGGCGAGAACAAGTTCACCGAACACATTGTTGGAGGTAAGATTCCAGAGAAATTCTTGTTCGCTTGTTCTAAGGGATTCGAAGACTGCTTAGAAAAGGGTCCATTGATTGGCCACAAGGTCTTGGGTGTTCACATGCACATTAACGATGGTCAAACCCATATTGTCGATTCTTCTGAATTGTCGTTCAGAACAGCAACTCATGGTGCTTTCAAGCAAGCTTTCTTGGAGGCTCAACCGGTGATTTTGGAACCTATCATGTCCGTGGAAATCAGTGCTCCAAACGAGTTCCAGGGTCCAGTTGTTGGTTTAGTCAACAAGTTGGGAGGTATGATTTTAGAGACTGTCAACGGACAAGAAGAGTTCACTGTCACTGCTGAGTGTTCTTTGAACTCGATGTTCGGATTCTCCACTTCTTTAAGAGCTTGTACTCAAGGTAAGGGTGAATTCTCATTGGAGTTCTGTAAATACGCTCAAACTTCTCCTCAATTGCAGAGAGAGTTGATTGCCGAGTACGAGAAGGCATTAGCTGCCAAGAAGTAAGAAGGACTACGCTGCCATGGAGAGATATTCTACACTAAAAGCGGAAAATAGAAAAATTATAGAATAAAAAATCTTGTTTATAGTACTTTCTTGTATATATATATAATCTATTCTGTATAATGAAGAATAAACTGAATATTAACTATGTTAACCGAAGTAGGACGATAAGCCCCAATCACTTTACTATCAGTCTTAAACCTACAACAACCTCTTGTCTTATAAATAGTATGGGATGTGATATTTTTGCTCTTTTTTATACAATATTATGAGAACGTAAACATTAAAAAAACCTAACTATGATACCCTCAAACTAATTAAAACTAAGAATACACACATATAAGTAAATATGGAAATTTTGATCAAAAATTAGTGATTTTTCAACGTTTAAGCCTTAGCGACAGCCTTCTTGACAGCAAATCTTCTTTGCTTCTTCAAGACCAAGACTTGGAATCTTTCGAAGTCAGATAATTGAGCTCTTCTCTCTCTGGAAGCTAACTTCTTAGCCCATGCGGTAGCAGCCCACTTACCATCGATGTCAGCAGCAGCCCACTTCTTGGTGACGGTGGCAGTTCTGGCACCTCTTGGCAAGTTTGGTAAGACAATTGGGGTCAAGACAATCTTAGCTAAAGCAATAGCTTGTCTTTGGAACTTTGGACCATCAACCAAAACCTAGAAATATTGTTAGTATATGACATCACGATAAGTTAGTTATTAAGGAATAGAATATAATCAGATATGAGATTGAATCTTCATAGGAAATACCTGTTTTGATAGTACATTGGATAAATTGACGAGATTTTGCAATTAGTGGAGTTTTGTGAATGGATATGGTTATCTTGTCGGATTTTGGCTATTTCAAGCATTAGTTTTATTATTTGATATTACGACTACTTCATGTTGACTTTCTCTCTTTCTTTCTCTCTCTCTTCGTTCTTTAATCTATCCTCTTACGGGAAAACCACTTGGATAGAGAACAGTATTGAAAAATTGGAATCTTAACATAATTTGCATGAAATGAATGGGATGATGGAATTTGACGGTTCTACAAGTTTTCTTCCTTTTCTTTGTCATTACAGGGATGGTATTTCTCCAGGACGATTCCATTTCTATCTTCGTTATTGCTATTCCTTTTCTCGGTTCCACCGATACATACTCTCTTTTGGTCGATGATTTCAACAATGGTAGCCAAGTCCTTGTTGTCAACCAAAACAACACGGCCCAATTCGACGAATCTCCAGTTGGCAGCTTTAACAGTAGAGTATGAAGACATCTTTAATGTGGTATATAACGTTATTGAACTGACTTTAACAAAGGAATGGAAGATATATCGAATCTCTACATTTGTATGGTTGAAATTTTTCTCAGGAACAACTTTGTTAGTGAACGGTAAATGGGTGCGACGGCCTGCATGGAGACCGGTGTCTCATAGTTAACGTCGCATGTTTTGGGAAGCGTGAAAATTTTTAGGTGAGAGATGGAGGGAGTGTGTGGGAGGCAGAGGAAGATGAGGGTTTTCAGGTGATTTTTGGGGGAGGAGTGAGGGCTGGAGCCCTAGTGGGGGAGTGGGAGAGTGGTAAGTGGGAACAAGTTGGAGTGGGAGACAGTGAAAGAGACAGTGAAAGAGATAGTACAAGAGATACCGCACTGGAAAGAAGCTTTAGACGTTAAAGAGTGCTAGTGTTAGTGTTGTATGTTAGTGTGTTAGTGCTTGTCTTTGTTAATGTTTGTTACTAGTGTTTGTTACTAGTGTTGTATGGCTGTTATATAGAAGTGTTAGCTGTTATGTAAGGAAATTAGTCTTTAGTGTAGCGTGGAGAGTGTTTGCTGTAGAGTATTATGTAGAGTGCTAGTATAGTATAGTAGTGTAGAGTTGTGTAGAGTATTAGTTTAGCACAGAAGTATATGACTGCTGGTTTAGACTGCTAGGGTAGAGTGCTCAGTATTCCTATAGAGTATCACTGTACATTATACATTATACTCTGTTGTTGTACTCTCCGTATATTATACTGTGTATATTGCATTGCTCACTATATGACAACTGTTTTCTATGTAGTTAAACAGTGATACCACAGAGAGAGTGAGAGCGTGATTCCATTGAGAGACTCGTGAGCGTCGCTTCTTACTGTATCTGTCATATTGGAACACATTGGAACATGTTGGAACATATTACGTGACACAGTTTTAGTTTGCGCTTGTATATGAGCATGAGAATGAAATCCTGATTATAAGAGTAGTACGCATATTATCCATTTTATTTACATTAATATTAGACGGTACTTTCTCTTCTCTTCTTTTCTCATCTCTTCTCTTCTTGAAAACTCGGTATATTTTTCACAATTGGATATTTGTGGATATTGGATATTGCAATGGAGTACTCTAACATTCTGACATTTATTTGTTAGGATTAGAACCCATTCCAGTACTGATATTGGTATATTGGTTGTACTGTAGTAACTTCTACAATTTATTTGTTTGTGTGTTGCTACAGCTCACCATGAATTCCACTCTTCATTGTGTTTTCTTCCCGTGTTTTCTTCCCTAGTCTTCTGCTAGTGCCCACTATTTTTCTCCCCCAAGACAAGTATGTATACTCCAACCCGTCTGTTGAAATATTTGAAATATCTTACATGATGACCCATAATTTGCGTTCTAGAGTGGTCTCTCTGAAACACGCCTAGTTTCATTAAGGAGGGGCCACAGCATGCGACCAACCTTTCGTCTGATGTTAATTACTCCCAATTGGTTCCATTTGCTGATTTGCTTGAGATTTACTCTCACAGTTAGTCTTCTTAGGCATTTAAGCATTTGGTGATCTACTGGACTCAACACTTCTTTCCCTTTCAGTCACAAATACTAACTAAAAACAATAGAAATAGTAACCTAGTTCCATAGAATACCTAATAAACACCATAAATCCCGATTTTTCACCCTGTAAACTCCCCCATTGTAGCCCTTCATCGATCTCTCGTCATCACCTTTAACATCAACATCCTTCAAACCCTCTCGTAAACCATCACACGTGACTATCTCAAATTTGATCCACCGTTAACCAAAACAGTCTTTTCTGACTCATGTTGATGATACAAATGTATGTTCTTCCTTAGTGATCTCTAGTAAAAGACTTCGCCATTGGTCCCCGACGGTCGTTTATGAATTTGCATCGTTTTCTCGCCAGAAGATTTTACGCAATGTCCACCGTTCCAGCCGTCAAGAAGACGCCAGTGTCTCAACCAGAATGGTTCAAACCACAAGCTACTGGTGCTGCCAAACCAGGGTTGAAAATCTACAACTCGTTGACTCGTTCCAAAAATGAGTTTGTACCAATTAAACCAGGCCATATTACATGGTATTGCTGTGGTCCTACCGTCTACGATCATTCCCATATGGGACATGCTAGAAACTACGTTTCTACCGACATTTGTAGAAGAATCTTACAAGATTACTTTGGTTACAACATTAAATTCATTCAGAATGTCACCGATATCGATGATAAAATCATCATTGCTGCTCGTCAACAATACTTGTTTGAACAGAAATTGTCATCGGTATACACTTCAGTAACTCCAGAGTTGGTTTCTAAGGCAAAGGAATACTTGGCCGCATACTTGTCCAAGAACTTGCCAGAATTCACGGGAAGTAACGTCAAAGATGACTTTATCCCATGGACTCAGTCTCTTAACAACATTCAAGAAATCGCTAAAGAAAAGCCAAAATTCCCAATGTACTTGAAGGCCGCTAAGACTGCTCATGAAGCTATCTATTCAAGCAGTTCTCAAGCTTCCATTGATGACTTTTTAGCCCAAATCAGAGAAGTGGCAGTTCCACAATTAGACAATGAGTTTGGATCTACGGTCACTGACCCATCCATTTTTAGGAAATTGCCTTCCTTCTGGGAAAACAAATTTAACGAAGATATGGGTAAATTGAATGTTTTACCTTCCACTATTACAACCAGAGTTTCTGAGTTCATTCCAGACATTATCGAATTTGTTGATAAAATTATCTCCAATGGGTTTGCTTATGCTACCAAGGACGGATCGGTGTACTTTGACACGGTTAAGTTTGAAAATGATCCAAAACATGACTACGCGAAGTTGCAACCATGGAACAAAGGTGATTTGTCCTTGATTAATGATGGTGAAGGTTCCTTGACCACAGGACAAGACACCAAGAAGAACCAAGCTGACTTTGCATTGTGGAAGGCTTCCAAGCCAGGTGAGCCATCATGGCCATCCAAATGGGGTGAAGGTAGACCGGGTTGGCACATTGAATGTTCCGTTATGGCATCAGACATAACTGGACAAACAATGGACATCCATTCCGGTGGTATTGACTTGTGTTTCCCACATCATGATAATGAATTAGCCCAGTCTGAAGCCTTTTTTGACAACAAGCAATGGGTCAACTACTTCATGCACAATGGTCACTTGCACATCCAGGGACAAAAGATGTCAAAGTCCTTGAAGAACTTCATTACTATTGAAGAAGCATTGAAGGATTTCAGCAGTAGACAATTAAGATTAGTGTTTGCATTAAGTTCGTGGGATAAGCCTCTCGATTTCAAGGATTCTTTGATTAGTGAAGTGAAATCTGTGGAGTCTACATTTTCAAAGTTTTTCACTAATGTTCGTGCTTTGAACAACGACTACAAGCATAAACTCAGCGATGGAATTATTGTTTCTAAGAAATTGGGCAAGCATGAGAAGCAATTATACGATGATTTAGCATCTGCACAAGAAGAGGTGGATATTGCATTCAATGATAATTTATCAAGTGGTCAAGCGTTGAGAGCTATCCAAGACTTAATCAGTAAGGCTAATAACTATATTCAAGTAACATCATCTGGGGAATCTGAGTTGAGAATTGAAGTATTATTACTGATTACTAACTGGACCGTCAAAATTTTGGACATATTAGGTTTCGAAGCTAGAAGCGATAGATTGGGATGGGCTGATTCCAATGGTGAGGGTAATGAAGCTTCAGGTTCAACTGAAGACATTGCGCTCCCATATGTGAAGGCATTATCTCAATTCCGTGATTCTGTCAGAAATTTGGCCATTGGTAAGGCTGATGTCAGCGAAATTTTGAAGGCTTGTGACACCATCAGAGCGGACTTAATCAACTTGGGTGTTTCCTTAGACGATAGACCAAACGGTGCCGCCTTGGTCAAGTTTTTGAATGAGCTGGAGAAGCAGCAATTGATTGAACAACAGGATGCTAAGATAAAGGCTTTGGAAGAGAAGGAGAGAAAGAAGAAGGAACAGGCTGCCGCTAATGCAAAGAAGGAGGAAGAGAGAATTGCCAAGCTGAAAATCAATCCTGTTGATATGTTCAAGGACACTTCAGTTTACTCAGAGTGGAATGACGCTGGAATTCCAACCAAGGATGCTAAGGGTGAAGAAGTTTCCAAGAGTATGCAGAAGAAGTTGGTAAAGCAACAGGTTCAGCAACAGAAGCTTTATGATGAGTATTTGAAGAGTCAGTGAGGATGCTCAATGCCTTTGATAAAGACCCTATGTACATATTTAGCTGAAAGAATATAGAAGTGAAGGTTTATACCCACGTATTAATATAAATAGTCAATTATTGTCTCAGAGGTCATGCCAATGGCACATAACAATGGAGTCATGTTTTATCTAACTTTGGATGTCATTTAATTCAGCTCTGATCAATTATATTTCAAATAAATTTAAGTATCATTATGCTCATCATCACTTAGTGTTAATTTCTTAAATATGTCATTGCCAAAATAACTTGTCTTATCATTAAAAATAAGCGAGAGACGAATGAGTTGTTGGTAACTATTACTTCACTCAATTCCAGGTCTGCTCCCCCCAGCTCTATTCCAATGTTCAATTACAGGGTGGATTTTCCTATCCTCAAAATTATTCGTTGCTATTAACCTCATTAACTAACATCATTAAGTAACCTCATTAAAAATTTAGGCTGCAAAAAATAATGAATATCTGCGACTTAAAGCAGCACCACTACCTCTATTTCTATTGGAGGTAAGAACACTGTCTACACTACATCACTCTCTTTGTAGCACGAGCATTCCAGAGAAGTACAAAGTATTGTCTTTCAGACCAGCACATAGCCTATTTGAAAGACAATCGGTCAACCATAACAATGAGATCTGCTACTCTCTATAAAACAATAGGACCCCCTCTAGCAAGAGTAAAAACAGCAAAATAAAAATTATCATTTCAGGGAGTAATTCCCCCACCTAAGTGGCTTAAACCACTCTATCGATTCATTGCAACGTTCGAATCTCCTAACATACCACAGACACAACACAATACCACACAACACAATACACAATACAACACAACACAATTCAGAAATGAACCCACACATCATCCCACTCACACATTCCAAACACAGCAACCACCACCCCCAAAAGCAACCACTACCCCTCAAAAGCTCTAACCAGAAGCAACCACAACCCTGAACAGCTGAAAAGCTCATGAAATCTCCTGAAAACCTCCTCAAAAGCCCCCCTCATCTCCCTTAACACCCCCATATGTGCCTAATCGTCTTGCCAGCTCGTCTTGCCAGCTCGTCTTGCTGCTCTTGCCAGTTCATCTCTTAGTAATGTCTTAGTAATGCTTTGGTAATGTCTTGCCGGTTTATATCTTGCCAGTTCATATCTTACCAGTTCATATCTTACCAGTTCATACCTCACCAGCTAACACCTTACTAGCTAACACCTTGCAATGAGCAATGCCATGTCTTGTCGCACCTCTCTCTCTTACGACACTTCTACGCGTTACAACTACACCCGAAAAAATGACACGACTCCCCAACTGCGAAATGCTGCCAGCCAAATGCCAGCCAACTGCCAAATCAAGTGCCACTCACGTGTTTCTTCTCAGTGTTTCCTCTCAGTGCTAATTCTCGGTGAGTGTCTTCTGTGTGAGTATTTCTTCTCAGTGTTCCTCCTTCTCAGTGAGCCTGTTCGTGCGTGAGTCTCTGAGCGTCTAAATTTCATTCTCTTTTAAGGAACGGTTTTCTCTTTGGCTGCTTATTTTTGTTAGCAGTTGAATCTGTGGATTGTGATTGTTTGTAGTTGTGGAGTCGGTGTTCACGAAAGTCTACTAATTACTATTAAATTAATAGCCACCAGGTCCATTGTTCACACCAATTGATAGAATTCCCCACAAAATTCGGTGTTTGTTCCCTACAAAATGTTCAATCTCGTCACTAGAGCCCAGGCGGTAGCCAATCAGGCATTGACGTCGTCTATCATAATATCAGCAGTGATAGTGTTGATCACCCTCGTGCAATTGTATCTGGACAAAGTTTGGGATCTCAACACCACAACAATCTCACATGTCAAACCAACGGCTTCGGTAAAGTACTCGTTCAATTACGGCTCAATCAATAGAAAGCCAAAAGAGAACTCCAAGGTTCAATTCGACTTGGATGCCGATTTGACGCCTTTGTTCAACTGGAACACGAAACAGGTTTTCGTGTACCTCACGGCTGAATACCCAGGTAAGAGCGAAGGTTCGTCTAATAAAGTCACTTATTGGGACAAAATCATCACTTCTAAGGAAGACGCTAAGTTGCATTTGCTGAACCAGAGATCGAAGTACTCCGTGTGGGATGTCGAGAAATCGTTTAGAGGCAGAGAAGCCAATCTCAAGCTCGAATGGAATATCCAACCCTACATCGGGCCATTGATCTTTGGTGAAACCAATTCGACCACTTCGTTTAATTTTGCTGAGATTGAGACTAAGAAGAAGGCAGAACCTAAAGAACCTAAAGAACCAAAGGAACCTAAAGAACCAAAGGAATAATTCTAGAACCATTCAAAATTGCTAAACTTA
This sequence comes from Scheffersomyces xylosifermentans, assembly GCF_036884685.1. Taxonomy (NCBI): domain Eukaryota; kingdom Fungi; phylum Ascomycota; class Pichiomycetes; order Serinales; family Debaryomycetaceae; genus Scheffersomyces; species Scheffersomyces xylosifermentans. Next base: position 540,070 of record NW_027042943.1, read on the forward strand.
TTCCTACGAATAACTGAACTATGACATCTAAAGACAGCCACTGATTTTACTTATTCTTTCGTATGCTTTGGAAATTGCTACTAGAAGCTTAATGGATATATAGTAATTAAGTTATTATTGTATCCTATGTACATATATATACAAGCTTATAAATGTTTTTGTACAGAAATGCTATTGATTTGTACAGTAAATGCAATTATCCTTTAACGGATATTTTGATTCCCCTAAAAATGAATCAAGGGAGTTTATGACGAAATGCTAGATGGATATTAATCCTGAGAGGATGCAGTAGGTTCCTGTGCTATTATGGACTCAAGTGCACGGATTGTTCTGAAACGTCTATCATTGAAGGTTTCTTTGAAGCGAACGGGCACAATCCTGTTAATCTCGTCTCTGAATTGAATCATACGAGCTCTGGAACTATTGTTGTAAATGAGATATTCCATCAAATCGGGGTACTGATCCATTAATTTAAATGCTTTCTTCTTATCACCATCACAGTATTTGTTAATGGCCCACCATATCTGAGAAGCATTTGTATTCGATATCTTGTTTCTTGACATGATATGTCTCTCAGGAGCAAATACGGTGGGAATGTTTCTCAACACCCCTTCAACAGTGTAATTTCTCTTGGTAATAGCTCGAATGTGACTATCAGTTTCCTCTTTCAATACCAGAAGTGGATCGGTAATGTGGTTGAACTCAGTCTTCAATTGGTTGTAGCTTTGGACATTATAGTATTTATTCAACACATGGTACTTGGAGAAGGTCTCTTCACCGAAAACCTGACACAAGCTCAACACTGTTAACTTGTACAAGTATTGTAATTTTCTCATCACCTTAACTTCTACCCAATTTCCAGAAACAAGATAGCGTTCACAAGTATCAAAGATGATATGCAACATTTCTTCGTCAGTAGTTGGTAATGTTTCTCTGAAAAGTCTATTGTAAAGTACTCCAGAAAGAGGAACTATCCCATGAGCATTTTTGAGTATGTCAGAGTAAGTATCCTTTGGACTTATTCTCATCTTGAGATTAACAAGGTTCCTATATGGCTTCAGAAGTGCCCTGGGAACGACAATATCCTCAGTATCAATGTATGGATACGTCTCCCTAAACCTAGAAAGGAAAAGATGCAAATCCTTCAATCCTGAATCGACAAATCCTTGGGCTTTGTATTTCCTACCCTTGCTTTCATAGATTTTAGCCATCTCAAGGCAAGCAGCTATACTGAAATCAATACCAATTTCTTCTCCAAGTTTGATCTTCACTTGCTTCATTAAGCGCATCATTATTTCAGGATCTTCATCGGCAACGATTATATAGTCAGAAAGCATGCGACACAAATTGATGTAATTCTCATAAAGCACTAATGACAGCACTTTCGGTTCGGTGTCGCCATCAGTCAATGAAAGACCATGCAATTTGAACACGGTCTGTAATAGATTCAAAGAATTTTCGTATCCAGTACCTTGAGCTCGGTCGGTTCTAAGCAGAGCGTAAATAAGATACAAGTAAGTCAGAGAACTGACGTTGATCTTATTCTCTACCATTTCTCTGTATAGTTTCATAATTTCATTTCTTGATTTGTTGTCATCAAGTCTCGAATAATATCTCAAAAATGGAATGTAATGAGATTCTCTCAAAAGGTCAAGCTTTTCCAGCTTTCTTAATATGTCATATGCTTCATGAATGCGGTCCTCAGATATCAAATATTTCAACAACTCAGTGAAGTATCCACCGTTAAGCCCTAGAGTCTTCTCAAGACGAACATCGTTCGCCAAAGCAGCTATAAAGGACATTCTTGAACGAAAATACGTCTTTTTGTCACTGTGAGTTTCACTCTTTCGCCAGAATCTGAAATTTCTCATCTGGGCAGCATAAACACTGGCATCGGCAAAAGGAACATCGGAATATCTATGAGCCTCGTACCCTATTTCATCAGCTCTCTCAAATTGATCCAATCTTGTGTATGATCTCATTAAACTCAAGTGAACTTCGTTTGTGTTCAAGTTTAGCTGCTGTGATATTTTATTGAGTCTTTCAACCTCGCTCAATCCGTAGTTGGTAGATGCCATGTTGATGACTTGGCCTAGAATCTTGTCATTTATTAATTGGATACCTTCTTCTTGTTGCTTCTTAATTGTTGATTCTAGGAAGTCCATTACTTCTTCCAATGAACTGGATTTGACATAGACATTGAAAATTAATTGATACAACAAAGGTAATGTAGACGAATCTCTCTCATTCGAAGGGAGAGCTAGGAATAATCGTATGCACTTTTTTGCTCCATCAAAGTCGTTGTAAAAGAGCCTACTGTTTATCATTGAGGTGAAGATTGCTGTTGATGGCAGAAGCTGTCTTTCAATTAATTGCTTAAAGAGATTATCGACCTCATGTTTGGCACCAACTGAAGCTAAAGCTGCCATGACAATTGAATAATGGACAGTCAAAGGTAAGTCTCCGCGTCCATACATTTCCTCGAATCTCTTTTGAAGACCTTCCCAATCTTTTGAAGCAGCACAAAGTTCTAATAGTACTTCGATCTGGTCATCATTGTGCAATGAGGGAAAATTCCAGTACAATTCTTCAACTTCTGCATGATGATGTAACACGAGAAGGGAGGACATCGCAAACTTCAAGTCTTTGTGGTTAAGGACTGTTCCTGGTGCCAATCCCATCTGTCTACTATGCTTGACTTTATGCTTCCAGTATTTTAAAGCATAATGAGGGTCCTTTTTACAGACCGATGACATTAAAGACGTCAAAAAGTTGTTGAAAGCTTCCTGCTCAAGTTCAAGAGAGTCAAATAGCTGATATAGTTCCGCGATGTGGTCGTCAAACTTCTCTGGAGGAATAGCCATTAGACGTAAAGTCTTCTCATAGATGCAAAATTCTGGACCGATGAAGAGCAAGTTCGAATCACCCAATGCGATTGAGAATTCAACGAAGTATCTTATGAATAGGTATTTCTCGTTACTGTTGAGGGAATAAATCATACCTGTTCTGTTTAGCCTCTCGAGCAATTTACGCTTCTTATTGACTGGTATGCCTTCATCACGCATGTAATGCAATATGTTGACCTTATTGATATGAATTCTTGAGTTTTCATAACGCAACTGGAAAGTGTTTATAAGAAGATCGCTCCAAGAGTCCTTATATAGATTACTAGGATCGAAAAGGATAGTTCTGTAAATATCATAACGTCTAGCGTCGATCAATACTTCAATAAAAGCATCTCTTTTCAGCAAGAGCACTTCTCGTAATCTACGGACCGATTCTTCTATGAACAATTTATCGGGATCAGATTTTGTGAAAATGATGGTCCATATGGTAGCCAAAAGGCTTATAGACTCTTCTTCCTGGAATCCGGCGGCCACATCCAACAAGTTGGAGAAATTTCCATAGATCAGTTCGATTTCAGAGTCAAGAAATGTCGATGTTGTCTTTAAAGCATGAATATAATTCCTTCTGAAGACTTCATCTTCTAGTAAACTTCCCACTTGTGAGTAGGTATTCTGAAGGGTACTAATTCTGAGGTCTTTCCTTGGGTTTGTTGCCACAGTTGATGCTGAACGATGTGAATAAGTCAATGAATTCTGTGAATTCACAGACACTCTTGTGACATTAAAGAATAGTGAACTACATGACTTTTGGGAAACTCCCGGCGATATGTACAGATTTGAATGAATGTGGAGTTCCCTTTTGTCGAGCTCCGTAGTTCTCTGGAGAAGCACTTGTTCTCCAGAACCTGTTGTTCGTTTCGGTAGACGCCGCCTACCTTTAGAGGGAAGAGTTCTTAGTAGAGATCGTAGCATACTTCCAGTGTGTGCTATTTTTCCCACTGAAAACCCGAATTTTTTTCGACAATTACTTCAGTCCGGTAGTTCTCTAGGTTTTCAGCTTGACGCCGGGTGTCTATCAGTATCTAATGGTATAGTTAATGTAGTTGCAACCCATTGCAAATGCCAACTTTCAATCGCCTGATACTGAAAAATATGCATCAAAGGCCATTTACTGCGTGCAGGAGGTTCTATTTGACGTTATTGGCTTATGTATGGGAGGTTAAGTATGGAGGTCTTAACTGTGAGGAACTAAGTATGGGAGATGAGTATGGAGGTCTTAACTATGGGACGTAAGTATGGGTAAATTAACGAAGTCTTAACTGTGGGAGGTAGCATGGGTACTTAACTATGCATGTATTAACTATGAGGAGTTAATTTATGAGGATTAGAGACATTGATAATAGAAATCTTAAGTATGTGGTCTTAACTATGGAAGTGAGAATTAACTATGAGGATTAAGTATGAGGAATTAACTATGGAGGTCTTAACAATGGCAGATCATTATGAGACTATGTGGAAATTAATGATGTCTTAACTATGGGAGATTTAGTATGAGGTTCCCAAAGATGATTATGGAGGTCTTAAGTATGAATAACTGTGAGGTCTGAAGTATTGGAGATTAAGTATATGAATTAATCATGGAGTCTTAACTACGGAGCATAACAATCGAGATGAGGTTTAAGTATGGGCCTTATTTATGGGCCTTAGCTATGGATAGTTGTAATTGGAAAAGAGAATGCCACCTTAAAATGAGTAGAGTTCGTAGACATTTAAGGCTTAAGCTCGTGGTTATAGGCCATGGGATATTTCTCTGTCATCATGTGGAGTTCGTTGTTAGTATATATTATGTACAAGTGTCAAGAAGAAATATCTATACACCTACGCCTACAACCCAGCTGAAGACATGAAATGATGTTTGAAAACTACACTTAAATCATTTATAATTACTGGATTAGACTACGACCACTACATTATAAAAATTCTTCCGTACGATGTTTATTGATCTGGCTTGGCCGATTTCAGTCTTTTCTATATAGAATTATCGAAACTGTGCTGTTTTCAGAGTCATTAAATCAGTATTTTATGTTCGTAATCAGTGAAGCGTATGCTCCTCGTACAGTGTGAATATAAAAAGATCATCATTTAAACAACACATAATTCGACAATTCGTGGTCTTTAAGAAGACACAAGAAGAGTATTCGAAATGAATAAATTAACTAAATTCTTTGTTAGCAAAGCTGTCCAATTGGTTTTTTTTTTTCATTGAAAGAGAGCCGAACATTCGCTTCTCTGTTCCATTGTCTTTTCCATCAACATCTCCATTGATCTAATCAGTTAACGACCTTTCATCAACGCCGCCCCACCAGCACCTCAAAATTTGTACACTGAGATGCGACTCCTCTTCTTATTGTACAAAAAAGGGGTGGGGAGGTAATTATGTCCGCCCGGTCGACAGGTATCCTCATTTAAACTGTCACAGATCTGTTGATTCCAAGACTCATTCTATCCATCGAGGAGAAATTCTCGTACATACCATTTGAACAGTTGCAAAAATGCAAATCTTGTGTTTTTTGCAATCGAAACCGAGGCTCTCTTAATGAGGCTCATACAAGGCTGAAACTTAACGATAATGCTGTTGTCAACCCGGATAATTCAGTTGGAACAATTGGTAAATAGCAAATAATCACCGCCACATTGTATAAGTTCCTCGGTTAAACATTGCAAACAACAATTTCTATCCACTTAATTCATCACAATTCCAATATTCTTCTAGTATCTCCTACTGGACCCATCATTATATACGATGGCTGCAATAGAAAGGACTTAAAAGGACGTAAAGGAAAAGAAAAGAAAAGAAAAACGAAGAGGAAATGGAAAAGGAAAAAAAGAGTCAAACGCTACAGAAAATTTTTTTATTTAAATGATTTGGTTGTTGAAGTTGCGCACAAACCACCGGATCTCACTACCGAGGCAAGTTTGGGTTGCGCACGTACTGGTACTTTTTGGTGCATTTATTGAGGGCTCACATTCTATTGAATTAGCTATGGACATGTTACAGATTGTTCCGTATGGGGAGGAAGAATTGGTGGGAATGGGCTGGAAAGGGGTCAGATACGACGCCACCCCAGAGGTGGTTAATTCTCTAAACTTTGATGCCGAAAAAGCTCACTTTCACGAGAATAGTGAACAATAAATGTGCGAGAGCCAAACCACCAATCAAGGTTAAGTACTGTTTATTGGCCACACTGGCGTTTCCATCATTCAAAAGCAAGCAATTCTTGTGAATAATAGGGCTTAACTTGGTGAGGTTACTCAAACCAGTAACTGCACCGCTCACAAGCACTATTATCCACTCCAATATGTTGAGCATCAAGTGGTGCTTTTGGTTACTGATGAAAATCACAATCAAGAAGTTCACGATAGTAATAGGAAACCATAAGATATTCGTGTAGCCGTAGATAGATATCACAGTAGTCAAGGAAATTTTCTGTGGGAACTTGAAAACAAAACTTGTGATCAAAAACAATAAAACAGGAACTACAAGATTGTAGCCATAAAAGAGACTAATGGACTTTGTGAGCAATTCAAAACTGTATTCATACTTCTCTCCGTCTTCTGCATCCGAATGTAACCATTGAGATAATATGTTGGAACCCGTCGAGCTGACAAACATTAAAAATATCAAGGTGCCTGTTATCCAGAAGAACCCGTACAACTCCGTGACATTCTCGTCATCGTCTGCGGTAGCTGAAAACGAGCTATTAAGAGGATTCAATGCTCTTTGTATCTTTCTGAAGAAGGTATCGCTGTCTAGATTGAAGTATGCTCTATAAAAGTTGATTTGAAACATATGTGAGTTGGTGTTCACCGGTATTTGTGGTTGAACTACTTTTGGTCGTAAGGGTTCCAGGGCAGCTGGAGCTGCTGGTTCTGGAATGATGTAAGGTTGCGATGTCATTTCTATGATTTCTGTTAGTATTCTAATTTCTTGGAATTGTGAAAAGCAAGCACCAATTGCTTGTTTCGTTGCTTTGAAAACCGGCTTTTACTTACCATCTGGTTGGATTAAATTGTCATCAAGGAGCGAAGGCTATGATGACATAGATGTTAGTATTGTAATGACTGAGAAACGGATACCTCCAAAGATATGATACGTACCTGCTCGGGACCGTTACCCGGTAGTTTATTATATGAAGCCATTGATGACGTAATTGAACTATTCGACCTAATTGACTTGCAATGGTTAAGAAACAATCACAAAAGAGTAATGAAGAAATCAAACACTTTATTCTTAACCAATTCGTTGTTATCACTTTTTTGGGACGGGGAATATTCACGTGACTCAGGTCGGTTCTGGTGAAATTATTGCAAAATGTGCTGCTGTGGAGGATGTCTACTTGTTGGGGAGTTTTTTTGCAATCGTTTCTTTGGTGGGACAAGGGACTGATGAGGGGAACTGATAAAGGAAACTGATGAAAGTACCTCATTTTAGCTTCGTTCGGTTTGGTCGATGCTAGAAACGGGACCTTTTTCTATGCTGGAGGATGTCTATTTCTTGTGGAGCTTTTTTGCAATCGTTTCTTTGATTCCCTTGGGACTGATGAAAGGACCTCCTTTTAACTTTGAGCGATCGATACTAGAAACGGGATATTTTTCTTTGTTGGTATCGCCAATGAAATGGGTTCTCAGAGCGACTCGCAAGTTGTCGAATTGCAAAAAGGTGGTCGGTTCATAGGTGATTCCTACTTTCTTCGGCAGCCCTTCACTATTACCATGAAAATATGCATTTCCAGAATCCACAACAACTGGAGTAGAACTATTGGACTCTTCAATCAGCTGGTTGAGGTCTTCTTTAACTTCAGTTTGATACCAATTGCTGGAATAGTATGAATCAGGTGAGTTCACCTTCAGGTTTGGATCATCCTCTACCTCGGAGGTATAGATGTCTAATACATCATCTATTGTGGTGGTGGTTACAATTGTGTTTAGCTGGAATTCATTGTGATTGTCATCCTTGGCTTTATTGTTTGAATTCTTGTATTCTTGTGCTTCTTTTCCTCTTTGATGGGTATCTTCCTCAATCTTGTACCTGTTACATGCCTCGAATTTCTTTAGAATTGTAGATGGTGAATGATTCAAATCATGTGAAATGGAGCTTGAGGTGTCATTCTGGTTATTATATCTAATATCAGCATCATATAATGATCCTTTGGGTGATATCCTTTCACTGCTGACCCGATCTTCAAATTCAATATTATTTGCTTGAACTTCAGCAGATACAGATTCTAGGGAAGCTGTCGTTTCTTCTATGAGAATCTTCCTTATTTCATTTTGAGTATCTTCCCTCTTTTCAGAGTACAACATTTCCAGGTCGGGAAGAAGGTTCTTGGGTTTGAAGTCATTGAAGAAGATCGATTCTATCTCCTGTTCACTCAAGTTTCGGGTTTCTGGTACAGTCACCAAAACTATTGTCCCACAGAAACAGCACAATGACAACATCATAAATGCCCATGGTCCCATATGTCTTAGCATTGATGGCAAGACAAGAGCCAGAGCAGTATTTACCACCCAGGATGCACCCATGCAGATAGAGGTACCTTTCGCCCTAGCTGGGCCCGGGAAGATTTCACCAGCATAAAGCCAACTTGTCGATAAAACTGTTGATGAATAAACGGCTGAGATAAATAAGAAGATAGCAAGAACTCCTGAAGCTGGCTCTTCAAACATTTCAAATTGGAATGGCGAGTTTATATCTCCATGTACAGCTTTCTCGCTGTAGACCAACACCAATACCCCAACAGCTAGATATGACCCTCCTAGAATAAACATCCCGAAGGTTAAACAATCCTTTCTCCTAGCACTATCTAGCAAGAACAAGGGAATAAGAGTAAATAGAACTTCCACCATGTAATGGCTTGAGGAATAATAAGCTCTATTGTCTCCATCTATTCCGCAGATGTCACATATGAATAGGAAGTGGTTCTTTAGGATCTGAACGGAGGATAGCTGTACGAAGAATTGGCTAGAAGTCCCAATCAAAGTATGCTTCCAGTACTTCTTACCGAATACCTTATCATATGTACAAGTTCTGATCTCTGGACCAGCCGTGTACGCTTTCAAGACAAAGTCACGGTCATCGTCATGTGTTCGTTTGTGATCTTTAGCAGCTTCTAAACGATTTTGAGACCGCTTTATCTTCACTAGATTTTTGGCAGCTTGAGTCCATTTGGATTGTGATGCCAACCACTTAGGAGATTCTGGCAAGAAGAAGCTTAGAATTAATAAGGCAATGGCTGGTAAGGCTTCGATTCCCCAAGCATACTTGAAGGAATACTCGTCTTTTATTAGTAGTTGGAATGCATAGGTCACAAAGTACATCAACAACCCTGCAATTGCAGAGTTCAACTGAACAAAGGAGATTGAAGAACCCTTCTTTTCCAGTGGAATTGTTTCCGAAAGGTAAATTGGAATCACTGCTGAAAGAAACCCCATTGACATGCCTTTGAAAAGACGTCCTAACACAATTAAGTATATGTAAGGCAGAAAGAAGGAGCAAATGGAACCCCCAATCCAGCATACTCCAGCAACCTGGAAGCTTCTTATACATCCAAGAGCATCACAGAATACTCCACAAATTATACAGCCAACTGGCTTGAGTCAGTACTATATTTGCATTAATCATTTTACCAGTCCAAGGAATAGTCGTAACTTTATACATACCAACTGCTCCGATCCCATTCGAAGACATCACCATTGCATTTTCCCAGCTTGATATTTCTCCGAAATAGCTTTTAAACTGAGGCGACAGAAGAAGTGTAGTCCAGGATGATGATTCCATTCCTAGCAAGATTCCACATATTGCCACGATAGAGGTTATACCATATATGTTATATACTTTCAACGCCATAGTCGATTTTTTCCAATTTTCTTCTGAAATTTCACTATTTTTATCCTTGCGTCTTCAAACAACCACACTAACCTAAATAATCACTATTGAAGTACCAACAATATAATACTCTATACCAATACCTAATAAACAACACATCAACATCATCAAATAAAATCCAAATGGCTGCAACAAAAAATTACCCGCTTATCTTTTTTTTACAGCCAAAAAAACCTTAACTATGAGACAGCACTATCTGCAGTCACCGATGGCGGCTAAGGATTATGGATTCCCTTTTTGGATGGTCTTATGATTTATAGCATTGATGTTCTTTCTTGGATTAGTGGTAAAGATTAGCAATTGCAGTACCTAAAGAGTACAAGGAACTAGAGGGAGTATGGACTTAGACGGTCCCAGAATTTCGAGCTTGGAAAAAGCTTTAACAGAGGGAAATGTGTCCAATGGTGATGTAACTGATGTTAAGTATATAAAGAAGACGCTTTTGCATTCACCAATAATAACCAATATCTTTCCTCGGTTCAATGTCCAGGTCAATAAACCATTCAAGGGACTCTCAAGTCAATCGTTTAATGACGAAGAGTACCAGGTCTTGATCCCCAATGAAGAAGACTCGCAATTGGACGCGTTCAGCGAGGATGAAAATGACGACGACTTGTTTGAAGACATGCTGGACACAATTCGCAAGGAAAATACTCCAACGGAGGTTACAACAAGGCCAGTGCTTAAGACCATCAAGGTGTTGATAAAAACAAGGTCTTTATTGATCAACGGCATCGACTTTCCTACAAAAACAGAAATACGAGCTTCGTGTATTGTAAAGGGAATTTCGCTGGGAGACGCTGGAAATGTTGAAGAAGACTCTTTATTGATATCATTGAAATCTGGATTCTTATTATTGATACGATTGTTTTATGTACCGAGATATTATAAGGACTCTGACTACCTGTTACAAACAGTAGGTCCAGTTCGACAGGATGGAACTTCCGTCTTCAAACCATTCATTGTTCAATGGTGGGACACATCTAGCAATCAAATACTACCCACACTTGATTGTTCAGGATACTCATTGAGCTCAAATAGGTCCGGATTATCTGTAGTTTCCGCCTCAGCAAGTAGGTCTTTCAGGATCTACCAAACACAGCATACAAATCATGGTCTACTGTTCAAGAAGCACTTCAATGTTGGAGTCGATGGATTAATTCTCCATTCATGCTTTGCAGAACCCTTTGATAGGAACAAAATAGAACACCACAATATCTTTATGACCTTAGTATTCACAGAATTCCGAAGACTTGTAATAAACTTGTTTTCGTGGTCAAGTACAGAGGGAATTGGGCTGAGCTTTTCCAAATCCGCTTTACCTTTGGACAACAGTTTTCCCATCCCCGTCTTCGTTGTTCCGTTAGGTAGCAATGCAAGTTTTCTATTTGTCTCGGCTGATGAGGTGATAATTGTCACAATACATGAAATCATGTCTGCTGGATATGGATTTAAGCGCAGCCAATCACCTTGGAAAGGCTCATTCCCAACGTCTTATTATGTCCCCAGCACTAGAATTTCAGCCATAAGTAACTCCAAGGAAGATGAAATTTTGATTGCTGCAGATAACGGTCTAATTTATTCTATGATAATTACTGACAATGAAGTAAAGTTGACAACTCCAATCATCAAAATTGCAGATACAGCCTCTGTTTTCTCTTTGGAAAGTGTGGCAGATGGGTATAATTTGATATACGCATCAGATACTGGTTCCAACAAGGACCTCTTGGTAACTCATTTGTTTGATGAATCGGATGTAAATAACGCTCTGGAAGCTTCCGATGTACCATACAGTGATGCCAAGCTTGTAAAAGACTTTAAGAACTGGTCGCCTTTGCTTGATATCTCAATAGTTGATTCAGGCAAGCAGGGAAGCTCAGTTTACCAAGAGCAACAGGAACTTTGGGGAATATCTGGTGTCGGAAAGAAAATGAAGCTTACGCACTTCAGGTATGGCTATGCAGCAATACGAAAGGGAAATACTTATGATAAATTGAGAAAAGCCAACGTAATATTCCCATTTGAGGCCAATGATTCTCAGTTCTTGCTTTGTAGTTTTCCCTTCGAGTCAATATTGCTTGAATTCCAAGTTAATTCGGCAGAGACGTTTGCAGAGATTGAAAATTCAGGTATCATCACAGAAGAGAAGACACTATATCTTACACACCTTGAAACCGAGGAAGGTAATTTCGTATTACAAGTTACTCCTAGCCAGATCCTAGTCTCAGATTTGGCAGGAAATAGTTTTCAACAACTGACAGAGAAGACTTTACTATTTTGTCATAGTTTCAAACAGTACTTGGTACTTTTGGCAGACAATTCTTCAGGCGAAGTGTCTCTCGAATTATACGAAATTAATCCCAGAATATTTTCCCAGCCATCAGAATTTGAAGGTGAACTCTTGGAGTCGTTGCACACCTATTCCATTCCATTTCAACCATCGCTTTCAAAGATTTTCCATGCACAAAACGAGCTTTATCTCCTTGTGGGCAGTTTTGAAGGACAACTATTTGTTTACAAAGACGTACTTAATTCATATAATCTAGAACCGATGGCAATTTCTTTATCTGACTTCAATCCCTATAAGAGAGAGAGTCGAATAATTGATAATTTGCTTATACCCGAGGATATAATACAAAGCAAGGATCTGATATACATAGGTACAAGAGATGGACATTACATTAATCTATCATTGGGAGATTTCCATAACATTACCTGTCATTCATTCCTTAAACTTTCAAACACAGCGATAAGGTTCTCGCCAGTACGGGATGATTCTAATTTCATCTTCATATACGCGAAAAGTTTGTGGCTTTTGAATCTTTATGACTCAGTATACCCTACAAAAGTTCATTTTGACGAAAAGTATGACAGGTCTATTTCAGCAGTAGCACAAGTACCATTACTTTTGCCGAAAGATGACTGTAGCAAGTATTTCGCCTTCATCAGAGATGATGGTCTTCTGGTTGGCTCAATTTCCACATTTGGCGATGCTAATGTCAGACAAATAGCTATACCTGAAGCTGCGAAGAAGATACAATACTTAGAACATCTTTCTATGTTTATCATCTTGTTCCACTCTTCTACTAATAAGGGAAGGCTAAAGTTTTTTGACAGGAAATCCTTCAGATTTCTCAAACACAAGGAGGGGACAATTAAATCCAAAGAGGAGGAATCCATATTTGCTGACAACGAGTTCCCTACCTCAGCATGTGTCTGGTCCATTAAGAGAAATGACAGAGTCTTTAAGAATGTTTTAATTGGATCCACAATAGAAGAGGAAGCCGAGGATGGATCTCAATCTAGGCCCAAAATTATTAAAGGCTCTTTCAAAGTTGTTGATGTTTCAAAAACTCGCAGCCTGGAGGACCAACCTGGATATTTAAAAGTTACAGAACTCACTTCTTTTGAGTATAGTGGACCAATCTCCAACATCATGCAAATAGATTCAGCAATAATATTCTCCAGTAAAAACACCATTTGCTACACCGCCTACGATATCGATAAAAAGCGCCTTAAACCCGTCACCAATTTGGCTACCCTTCCAAGTGATATTACTTCAATGGTTGTCGAAGAAGACAACCAGGTCTTGGTTTCCACAAGGTTGGATTCAATTTACCAATTTGCATACTATCCAGACGAGGACGGTAGTGACACTTTAAGGTGCGTATCAAGTGACCCATTGCCAAACAATTTCATTAACCAAGCCAAATTGGGATCCAAGATATTTGCGGGTGATAAAATGCATTCATCTGTATCAATAATTGATGCCGATCAAAACAAGTACTCAAGTAGAGTGAATTTCAGAATGACAAGTATTCCAAGGGTTTTCTCCGCCAAATTTGAAAGTGCTTGGACGCAAGATAGTAATACAGATGATCGTGGAGAGCTTCAGCACGAGAACAAGAAAAGTCTAGTCTTATGCGTTGGTGTGAGCGGTGAAGTCAGTTGCATTAGAGCTGTGTCAGGAGAAGGAGACGAACTTCGCTTGCTTGCAACCAAGATGCTCAAAGGCGATCAAAGAAAAATTTCATTGGAAGATCAAGTAAGAAAGTTGGATATCCCATTCGCTAACAAAGTTAGCGGGACAGGCCTATTATCTATAAACAAGCCTAGATTTGACTACAAGGGAAACAGAGGAACACTTATAGATTATGATTTAGATGAAATATCCGCCATATGTAATATCAATGTCTCAATTTAGGAGTGGGTATACGATAGCGACGATTATGAATCAATGAAATTAAATTACCTATTCTATATAGACAAGAAATGAAGACAATAAATATTACTATATATAATATAACCTTATAACTTTGTATGACAGTACATCCATTATTCAATCGTACTCTCCGTATTTTTCTCATCTTTCGATTCCACTTCAGATAAATTATTTTGGGATGACAGTGCACTATAATCTTCACCCATTTCAACGTTGGATATCTTTCTTCTGAGTCTTTCTTGTCTGAATTTCTGAGCTGCTGTAAGTCTTTCGCTAGAGTTGTTTTCACCAGCACCTCTCAATTCCTGAAGCAAGCTTCTGGCTCTGAATCCTAAATCTGTATCGGTCCGTGGATCATCTGAATCCATCTCTGTTAGGTCGGTGACTGAGCCAGTCTCAACCGGTGTAGTATTGATTTCTTCTTCTGCAGATTCAAACTTCTCCTCCTCAGGAGAGTTACCTCTTGATTTATCCTTTAATGGTGAAGATGCAGACTTTTTCTGATTTTCGAACAATTGCTTCCTCATGAGAGCTCTTTTACGTGCCGACGTCGGTTCTCCTTTTGGAGGACCAGCAGCTTTCAACTTTTCAAGTAAAGAATCCATCACATTTGAATCAGAATCAGCATCTTCATCTCCACTTTGTTCTGTTTTGATTTCTGGTCTTATTGGTGTTTCAAGAAGCTTTTTCCTTTGTTCATAAATTCTTACTTCTTCTTCTCTCTTGAGATTTTCTTTTTGTACTCTCTTGAAGTCTCTGATGAAATTAGAGAATTTTGAAATAAACGAGTTCTTAACAAAGCTGTCGCTAGGATCTTCCCCAAAATATCTCATTAAAGTATCAAATTCTTTCATAGTATAGTTCGATTGATCAACAAGCAATTCGCTCTTTCTTTTTGCACGTGAAAGGTTTGGTAAAACGACCTTCAAAACTCTATCTTGAGGGTGGAAATGTGTTAAATCACTTAAATTACCAACATCAATGGAATTCTGAACGTTTTTGATCGATTGAGAATATTCTTTACAATCATTTCCAATGGCTTCAATGGAGAATTTGGAGATATCATGACATTTGGACAACTCCTCCATAAAATTCAATGTTTCAGGGTATTGTGTTCTTATGATCTTCTCAACATAGTGCAAAAAGGTCATACTATTCTTGTCATCTTTCATAAAACTTAATCTTTGTAAGGAGCTCAACCTGAATCCTTGGGCTTGCTTTGTTGAGTCATTCATGTAGTTTCCAACGGTCAAAATGATTTCAAACACGTTTTTCAAATGTTTGGACGATCTAATAGACTCTACGGTTTCATCAATGGACCTCAACTTGGCAACAAGATCTTCATAATCTTTTTCATAGTTGGCAATTACGTTTAAAGCTCTTATTCTAGATTTCCAGTAATGTTGCAAGTTGTAGATCAATTCTAAGTAGATTCTGTCGGGTCTCTGCAATTCGTTTGGATCTTTGTCTGGTTTGCTTGGTTCATCTAATTTGTGGTCCGTTGAGTAGGGTTCGAAATTCCTAGCTAAGGTGTTTGTGACCTCTACTATTTCATCCTTGCCGAAAAACTCCAACACAGCGTGATTGTTGATAACGTCCTTGTCACATCTCAATACCTTGGCAATTAATTCCTCATCAGATAAATTATTAAAAGAATGGAGATTGATACTGAATTGCTGGGAAACATCTCGAGACAAGAAGGTGACTTTATCAATCTCTTCTTTCTTTTTAGTTGCCAACTTCTTGATCTCTTTAGCTGCAAAGAAGAGTTCAATTTCATCGAAAACACCCTTCGTCTTCAACTCTGAAGCAAGTGTATCCGTACGAGTCTCTTTCCAGAATGAATTTGCAGAACTATTATCAATTTTTTCCCAATGCAATTGCTTCAACTTCCTTTTAGGTCTTGGGAAGTTATCAAATTGACTTGGAGCCCTTTCGACTGGAAATGCAACTACGTTCTTAGACTTTCCAATCGAAGAAGACAAAGGTGGAGGAGGAGGGGGGGGGGTGGAGGAGGAGGGGGAGGTATAGATCCATTTCCAGTTGTTGAGGGACCACCAAGAATTCCTGGTAAAGGAGGAGGAGGAGGAGGTGGTGGTGGCGGAGGTGGTGCTCCACTGCCAATGGTCTTAGCACTGCCGAATAAATCTGGCAAGGGAGGAGGTGGAGGAGGTGGCGGTGGAGGTGGAGGTGCTTGGCCCTCAGTAGCAGGAGTAGCATCCTTCGTCTTAACTTCTGGCTGATCTTCCACAGAATCTTGAAATTCATCAGCTGTAGTACTTTCACTTGTATCATCAATAGCTGCAGTTTTATTAACCTTAGAACTCAATTCTTGAAGAAACTTAGGATCCATTCCACCAATGGTAGTCTTGCGGTGATTCCTATAATCTCTTGCGGATCCGCCAGAACTCCTTACTACATCTCCCGAAGTTTCTTGTTTAACCTTTCCAGTCATATACTTGGCTTCTAATCTTTCCAAAGCCTCCTTTGACAGCTCCTTTGACAGCTTCTTCGAAGATTTTTTCTTCTTAGATCCATCATGATCAGACAACTGTCTGTTAAGCTCACTTTTAAGTTTCTTGACTTCTTCAAGTTCCTCTTGAATCTTCTTTTTAATAGATGGATCAACATATTCTGCTGGTGTTTCAAAGGTGAACTCGGATTCATCTGAGTCGCCGTAGTTAAAATCTATGTTAAAGTCATCAAAGTTATGCTCAAGTTCCCTCAAGCGTTCCATTGCAAGAAATTTCTGCTTGTTGAACATAGCACTATTGTTAAACTTCATGATATCATTTGACTCACTTTGTAAGGAAGAAAGCTTCTTTCTTAAATTGTCAAGCTTGACGAGATCGTCTCCACGAACAGGTCTCCTCGGGGATGAAAACTGAGAGTGATCTTCGAATCCACTCTCATCATCGTCTTCATCCTCATTGGAAGAATCAGTTTCGGACTCTTCGACTTCTGGCTCTGAGGGAAGCTCAGAGATAACTTCATTTTTATGACCATGCCCTGAACCGTTATTCAACCTACCAGGTCCATTTTTATTACTAAGATTATCCGCATCGGCTGGGTCTACGTAAGTTTCAAACTCGGTCATTTCCAATTCTCTAGCCATATTTTCAATATCATCCATCTGATCTCTGAGAGCTCTCAATCTGGAGCTAGGTTCGACCAGAGTACCAAATTGTCTATTATCATCCTTGTATTCGGCATTTCTTCTCCTTATTTGGTTCTGCAAACGTTGAACGAGTTCCTCATTCGTTGTTTTTATGGAAAGTGTTGTCTTGCCATTGCCTTTTTCAATTAAGGTGGAAGTATCTGAAATACGATTGTTGTTATTACTTAACAGAATTAACAACTCTCTCATCTCGAGTTCTTGCTCTTGTTTCTCTTTGAGATGCTTTCTTTTCAACTCTTCTAATTCGTTGGTCAATTCTTCATTCATTCTTCTCGATCTTAAGAGAACACTTTCTTGTTCTCTAACTTCATTATTTAGCCTTGTAATTAAGCCATCGGCACCCATCGATATTTGTCTTGACATTTCGTCTCTCTCTGCTGTAGCCTCTTCAGCGATCTTTTTATAGTTTTTGGACTCTGCAACTGCTTTTCTGTAGAGGTCGTCAGTAGTCAACCCAGAGTACAATCTGTTTATAGCGATTCCAACGGCGGTATCGTCATTCGTTGTGTGTGCCATGGATATATTCTGTATTAATCCATCCAATAGCCTAAGACTCCTTATCATATCTTGAGCGTTGTCCTTCTTCTCGGTTTGATTCATGAATAAGTGTTGGATGGCACTCACGAAGAATCCTTGTGCTTCACTATTTTTGACACTATCCCATAAAGACTGCACCAAAGAAACAGGATTGTTGAAGTCTAAATCCTCGTTAACTTGAGCACGACTCTTGAGCTCGTCTTCATCATTTTCTGCCTTGTCTAGATAGTTGCTACATTGTTGGTTGAGGGCCTCGTATCCCAATTCTTTGAATTTAACAAACAATCGTTCTAATCCAGCAGCATTGAATTGGGCTCTCAAATGAATTCTTACTCTGTAGTCCACTCCGTAATCTACGATTGTGTTGATCAAAAGCATAGTTCCAAGACAATACTCCATCAAATGATTCTCTAAGGATGATGTAGAAGTACCTTTCGTCCCCGCAATTGCTGTCCTGAATTCCTCAGAGGCTCCCACGAGCGAGTTCATATACTTTCCTTTACCATCTATTGTCTTTTCAACAAGTCGTATCCAAAGTTCAAATCGTTTATATTGCTCTGGAGCAGGTGGTCTCCTCACAAGTTGTTTACGACCATTATTAATGGGAGCTTTGCTCACCTCGCTATCAAACTCGAAGTGAGCCTTGCTAGGGATTGAGTCCAAAGCTTTAAGGATTTTATGGTACTTGCTCTGATTCTCGCCGTCCTTCGACTGGTAGTATGCTATCATGAATGTAAGGGTCTCTCCAGCAATATTTCTTGTTATGATACGGGGCGAAAGAAGAGATCCAGAAACTGCGTTTACATATAGATCCACATCAGTTTTCACTCTTTCAGCTCCAAGCTTCTGATTCATCATACACTTCAAAGCTGTAAGAGTGTTAAATTCTCTGTCAAATATATCATCATTGATGTCGAAAGAGTCACTCTCAGAGATTTCTTGCTGCAACTTGAGTAAGTATGAAGAGAGTAGAACATCACCTTGACAATCATAGATGAAGTTTCGCACCCATGAAATTCTTTCTGTACGCAAAGAGACCCAGAGCTTCTTTAGTTGTTCTGCAGAAATACTCTTAGCCATCAAGAGCTTGGAAAAGTAAGCTGGCGTTGCTGTTTCATCCTTATTTTGTGTTACTCTTTCATTTCTTTGATGCTCCGTTAAAGCATCTTGATAGATAAGCATCCATTTCTTATCAGGAGAAAAGTTTACCATTTCTTGCTTAGCGGTCGCTGGAAGTGACTTGAAATCACGCTTTTCCATAAGCTCTCTAAATAAGCGATCAATCTCATATATAGAGGATGGCTTTTCTAGTACGAAGCCTTTTCCATTCAGAAGTGTGTGTGTATCATTAGTATGCGTGAAGGAAATAGATGGCTTCGAAATAGAGGAGCCTAATGAGGAAATGGAAGCCGTCGTAGACTTCCGACTAAGGGATCCGTTGAGATGGGGTGGAGGAGGAGGTGGCCGAGATGCGGTGGATGTCAGACCAGACTTTGATTTGGATGTTGGTGTATCATATGGATTGGACACTGACAGGAGACTATAAGTGGAGGCGTGTCTTGAATGGTTTGAATTTGTTACTTGAGAATTAGGGACAATCGTGGATAAGTTGGAACGATTAGTTGGGGTTTTGGTTAATATATTTCCATAACTTTGCCTTCGTCCGTGGCCCGTCTGGTTGGTGTTAGTCGTTCCACCGCTGAGGATAGAAGCGGAATCTGTCAGGGATGTGTCGCTGAAGGTGTCATTAGTGCTATGTCTATCACGGGGTTTCCTAAGTGAGAAAAAGGAAGATGACGATGTTCTGATGCCATTATTGCCATTATTGCTATTGTTGGCGTTGTTGATGATGTGTTCTGGATGAGGAGAGAGTTCTCCACTGTTTGAATGTCCAGCTCTGTAGGCACGAGAGTTGTTTAGTTCGTCACTAATCCTATCGTTAAGATGAGACGATGCCGACAACGAATCAACCGGTTTTCTTCTCATGGTGGAGTTATTAGATGTGTGCCTGGAAGAGTTGATGAACGGAACTCAATTTGGTATATTGTAGTTAGTTGTCTATTATAGACAAAGTGGTATACTGAAACAGAGATACGATGCAAAAATGATTATGGGTTGGGGAATGGTAGATCCGGAGTTGTATCTACTGAACTGCTTAGATGGTTAATACCAGATTTTTATGCTATACCAGTGCCACTTGGTTAAAGGGTTGATGGTTGATGTCAAATATCGCTGTGACAATGAACCGAAGCAAGAGCTTAATGAAGACCTACTGAGGCGCTTAGGTTGTAAGTTGGATGGATGTGACCGCAAAATCGGGATCTTGTCGTATACAAACCTACAGCAGTCCGGCAGCAGTCGTTAGTTCAATAATAGATGAAACCGCCTTGTTCTTTCTAGTATGGATCGAGATTGCAGATTTAATCGACACCACGAAACGTCCTGCCAAAGGAAGTAGGCAACGGATCTCAGGGACTCGGTCGCTTCTAGCACGTCGGGAGGAAGTCGCTGATTGACGGGAACCGTGCGAGATGCTGACGACGAGCAGAGTGTGGTCAGACGGGGGGATGCACTCTGAAACAATGATGGTGTTATGCCTGGTGGTCGGCAAAAACCTTTGAAACCAAATCTACGAATACACGCACGCCGATAGTTGTAGAGTGTATATTGGTGGGTAGGGAGGGAGGTAGGGGAGAGGGAGAGGGATTGTAGGGAGAGACTAGGGAGAGATTAGGGCGAGAATAGGGAGAGAACGGAGAGAGCAACAGGGAGAGTGGGAAGGATAGAATGGTGAGAGTTGGAACAGAATGGAGAGCATACGAGGAGAATAGGGAGACCAATAGAGAGCCCCAACGGGGCAAAGAGAGAGGAGTAACTGGGAACTGTGCGTAAAATTTACTGGGAATGGGAGTGTGTGTTTGTATGTGTGTATATGGGTGTGTGCGGAAGATTTGGGATTTGACTTGAAAAGAGTGCGTGGTGACTACAAGAGTGCGAGTGTTACTACTGTTTAGCGAGAACTCCTACTGAATTTTATGTGAGACATAAGTTCTCACTAATTTTATTCCACTGAGAACGTTTAGGAGAGATAGTAGTGTTTATTTGGGCGTTACAAATAGAGACTACCGCGCGCGGTACGGCAACAAAACGTACTAATCTTACCGTACTACTACCACCACAATGAAACCTCTGAGGCGGAAGCGTAGGGAAGCTCGAACAGGGAACGAAATATTAGAGATCAAGAAAATTGGGATTGTTGTTCGAGATGCAATCTAATATGAGAGATAGAAATCGAAAGAAATCGAAAGAATAGGAAAGAACGGAAAGATAAGAATAGCCCAAGAATAAAGCTATCGCTAAGAAAATGGGTGGATAAATAAGATTTGTCGTCTTACGAGAATGAGAGACAGATTACATGAGAATGCAGTTTGGTGACAGTTTTGTGGATAACCATTAAAGAATTGATTGGTTGTATACTTCATACCAATTATCTTCTTTCTGCTTTTTCCACTAACTCATTACTTGTTACCAATATAATTACCCTCGCCATTACCGTTCCCTGTCGAAAAACCAGTACAAACTGTCATCTCAATTACATCTCTCGCTATTTCGTAGGCACTCCTTTAACCTCCGATTATACTCAGTCGCTAGCTACCGGAATAGCCGTACATTCAGTGACACGGACAATAAAAAAAAATACTTTCTGCACGTAAATCGCATACACTAATAATATTATATTTATTAACGTTGTTAGAATCGTTAAGGGTACCCTTAACTAAGAATTCTCAGCAAGCCTTGATAAACACGTATGCAACATTGTAATTTTAATAGGGCACCCAGATCATAATAGCCAATGTGGGTCGTCTTAGACCCCACTTCAGCCAAATCAACTCGCTTGCTGATGAAATCTCATACAATAAACGTAACGCATTCACACAATAAATACAATACCACGCGACCACGAATCCAGGGAATTACATCCAAGTGGAATCCCATTTCGTCACGTCTGTAACCAACGAAAAGTGGAACAAATGGAATAACGCTGGCCATTAGTTTCCTTTTTAGTCCCATCAGCCCTTGCACATTACGACGTGCATAATTCCGGGGGTCTCACTTCTCAACCGAAATCTTCGCTAAAATTCAAATTCCTCCCCAAAAATTTCTAGGCGTCGGTATTTCATTGACTTACGTTTCCCCGTTTTAGGCATAAAAGCCCTTTTCCTTTCTCTGACGAGCATATCATACGGTACGGATCCAGAGATGTTAACAATCCGAATCCCACCCGTACCATTCGTGAACGCGTTTGAGGCGTGCAGAGAAGATGTCTTCCTGCTGCCTTCGTTTAACTCTGGTGGGGCCAGTCACTGTAAAGTCTCATTGAAGTCTCAGTATGTGCAATCTCACGTCTCATTTAGTTACTGAATCGAGCATATTCTCTCGGTAGGGATGGAATTAGAGAGCAGTTTAATTTGTCAGGCTGCGTAGGGCGACTTTACTGAGACGTTCTCGGGATGTCTCGCTAGAGGTTGATTAGGCTCGTAATGGTCAACAGACTCTACATGGATAAGTTACTTTGAACTATAGAGCAGTTTTAACGCTTAGAATAGCTGCAATCACAACTCCCAGTAAGGAGGTGATATGACTAGTCGCTGAAGCAGATCTGCTGGCCAAGTCAAAAGATGCAGCAATAAAGTTTTTTTGGAGCCCTGGAATGCTTCGCAAGCAAAAAGAAGTCTAATATTAGGCCATTGTCCTATGGAATTTGATATAACCTTTTGTTGCTGGTATTACTCTCTTCCGAAGATTGCATCATTTATTTCGGCCAAGCTTTGATTTAAAATTGCAAGGAACAGAAGATAAATTAGTTTGTAACACGTAACAACAATCTAAGGAGTGGATTTCGCAGCCAAAGACAATAAAGATGCCTTTCTGCTCCATTATAAGTCGAATAGCAGAATTCTATTATTAGATCAAAGGGATCACTATTTAGCATCGAACTTCTACATTCTAACACTACAACAAATTCATTAATTTCTTCTAATATGGGCTCTAAATCGTCTATTTACTCGTAACATACAACCTTTACTTCCGCTCTTATAGTCTATATCCCCTACGCTGACAGATCTCATTAGTGAATTATTAAATTCTAGTCGTACAGGACAATAAATAGTAATATACATGCGATTTCAGTGACATACGGCGGCATTCTAATCCTCCATACTCTCCTTCAACATGTCAATCGTCTTCTGCAAGTTTTTATTCATTTTCTTCGTGAACTGCTTCGAGCTGGAGTTACTTCTGTGTAAACTTGTCTCGTCGTCTCTAGAGGCTTCTTCCACCTTGGCAATATCAGATCGCACAGAGCGACCTGAACGAATGGAACGGGCATCTGATCTTGACGAACGAGAGTCTGAACGCACTTCACGCACTTCACGCACTTCTGTATTGTTTTCTATGAAACTGTCCGATGTGTCTGCAAAGGTCTCATTTTCGGTGTCAGTGTCTTGGTCACTCCTGGCTATGTCACTACTAACACTTAACTGAGAGCTATTAGGATCAACTATTTTAGCAGGTTGTGCAATTGTTACCGAGGGTTTACGGAAAGACTTGGTTTCGCTTTGTGTAGGGGAAAGCTTTTCTTCTTCTTTGTCAAAATGTCCATTGGGCTTCTCCAAAACCAGATTCTCTAAAACCAGCTTAAAAACTGGTACATCTCTGTTTTCGGTCGGAGTGGCAGTCATAGGCGCCGATAAGCCTAACTTTGTCGGACCTCTAGTTAAGCTAATAAATGTTTCGTAGTGAATTTCGTCCAAATTTAGTTCATCAATATTGCCCGAGTTATCCCAAAACCCAACTTTACTCCAAAAAATCTTATTCCTGATAAGTACTAACATAATGTACACCTTAATCAACTTGGCTTCTTCCTCTTCATCTAAAGTGACCGAAGCCAACTTGCTATTCATTAAAGTAGAGTCTGTGTCTGATGTTGTGTTGTTAGATGCAGTTCCACTCATACTAGAAGTCCTCTTGAATTGTGGGAAGTTGGTGTTGTAGGCGAACTCTTCAAAGGAAGAGTTTTGCTTGAATTTGTAGACATTGGAACGAACTAAGCGTAATTTGGCGAAAAAGTCACAAAGATTACGCAATTTCACTAAACAGTAGTTACAGAGTGGATACAGCGCAATATAATCTTGAGTTGAGGCATCTACACTGCCGTTGGATGCTGTCACATTCTCCTGGAGGAGTTTTAAATAATACAAACGAGAATGCTCAAGCATATCATTACGGCTCTCTCCACAGAAACCACATGCGTCCTTGATAGCAATAGGAGAAGTCTCTTGAAATGAATTTCTGTGATTTGTTTCTTCTTTGTTCTTGTAGGTTATCTTGAAAACTTCATTTATGCCCTTTACTGGTTCAATTACTGCCCTTCCTTCTACAATAGAGCTCCAGAAAAGTTTTCCTTTCAGCCAACGGTTTATGAGGGAACTGCTGGGTAATGCTGGCACTGTAGAAATGGTGTTCTCTAATTCTTCATTCCATATTTTACGGAAATAACGCAAGTTCTTCAAATTGGTTAAGTCAAACTGAAATTCAGGTTTGATCAACGCGTAAACGAATGCTTTGAACCCTTGGTTGTAATTACCCAAATCTAACCTTACCGAGGTTACATTGGGCGAGAATATGGCAGAGTGAAGTTGTTGTTGCTGGTAGGTCAACTCTGGGATTGGGTCGTCTGCTAAGTTTAAGATCGAAGCATCGTTTGTCGATTCGTTCATACTGAAGCTTGATTGCTCGACACGTGGAGTTCCTATACGAGACGTCGAATTGTTGTGTATTACTTGCTTCAGCTGGTTTTCTATGCGGAGGAACATGTCCTTCAAGTCTCTCAATTGCTCTTGAAGGTCTCCAATGATAGTATTCTTCTCAGCAAGTTCTTCATACAATTTCTTGTTCTTGACCTTGAAATTGTAGGTTTCTTTAGAGGCATTACTCACCATTTGATTGGCTTCATCGAAAAGAGACGCCGTCAAGTCTTCCACCTCTGACTGTAAACGGGAGTTTTCAGCTTCTGCCACGTCCTTTTTCTTGGTTGTTTCCTTGATTGCTTCCACGAGCTTATTGTATTTTGGAGCAAGTTCTTTATACTTCCTAGCGGTTTCAAGCGACTTCTCATTCTGAGCCTTTTGAAGCTGTAATTCCTTGCGTAGGTGTAGCACGAGTTCTTCCAATTCCAGCTGCTTCGACACCGCCGTGACGAGCTTGGTGGAGAGTAACGTGATTTCCATCGTCAACCGCTCGTCCATGTTGTCTATC
Source organism: Scheffersomyces xylosifermentans (assembly GCF_036884685.1). Classification (NCBI taxonomy): domain Eukaryota; kingdom Fungi; phylum Ascomycota; class Pichiomycetes; order Serinales; family Debaryomycetaceae; genus Scheffersomyces; species Scheffersomyces xylosifermentans. The sequence continues at coordinate 565,116 of NW_027042943.1, forward strand.
TTGTCAGACATGAGGGGTTGGAGCTAACTGGGGGACGGTTCGGTGCGGTGGACAAGTAGCAAGGTGGTCCGAATATAAATAGCGGAGAAACAAAGAAAAAATGCTCAAATCAAATCACAACAACACCCGCTGGGTAAACAAACAACACAGTGCCAATAATAATAATCCTCAGAAAACACCAATTTAATCCGTGGTTCGCCTTGAGTTTGGGACTATCTGTTGGTTAAACATCGGAACTGACATTTCGTTTCTAAACTGTACAACGAAAGCGGTAGGGAGGACGCCTCGGTGGTGCGGTGCTGATGTGGGAGGCGGTGCAGGAGGATTGGCGGTGGAGTTGTAGGGAGAGGTGTGGGTATAAGTGTGTAGGGAGAGGTGGGTGTGTAGGGAGAGTTAGTGTGAGAGAATTAGGGAGAGAGGTGGAGAGAGAGTAGTGAAGAAGATTAGAAGAAGTGTTTTTGGCAGGCATAAATAGAGTTCGGATTAGAGTTAGTTACAGCATTTGAAGGTGCATTTTATATGGGGTATTTTGTATGTTATGTATGTGTTAGACGTGATGTATGTTAAGTGTTTTTTGTTACGTGCTACGTGTTATACGTTATGTGTTATATGTTATACGTTATACGTTATACGTGATACGTTATGTATGTTATGTATGTTATGTATGTTATGTATATTATATGATATACGATGAAGACAATTCCTGAGATGAGAGTTCACGCTGGCTCAAAGTCACAACAGTACACCCAAACAGAACACAAACAAGAACAAGTATCCCAATACGCCGTATTAATTTGACTAGGTGTCAATTTCAAACGAAATTCACTTGGCTCTTGTTATGTTGTTTCATCGTATACTACTGTGTAAAGGCATATGTTGCTAGTGGGAGTGTGGAGAACACAATATCGTTTTAGTGAGAATTCCCGACACGAGTCAAGCACATAATTAACGAGACTGTGATAGTTGGGGACCCTGTATTTTCTATGTTTATGCGTCACAGCGGAAGAGAGAGAGAGGGGAGACTCCATCCACAATGACTGTCCAATAAGTTCTTAATTTCAGTGGATACAACAGTAATTGGGAAAATGGTCATCTGTAAGGGTTAAAGAAATGAGAAGATTAATGGTAAGTTTAAGGGGCCGTTTAAGGGGCCGTTTAAGGGGCAGTTGAATGGGAATTTCAATAAGAAGTTCCATATGCTTGTTTCTAAATGATGGGATAAAAGTTCAATTTATTGTAACTTCTCAGTGGCCCTGCGAGTTCGATTAAGGAAGTCATAGTCTAAGGCTAATTCAATCATTTAACGTGGGACTCTTTTAGCACTCCATCAACACATCTCTCAGCAATGGCTCTTCCTATTTATTATTTAATTAATTTATTTCTTCTTTTTCTTTATTTCTTTCTTTATTTTTGCAATCATTAGTTTCTCTTCATGATGCCTTTCGTTTCCTCTTCAGACAACAAGGGAAACAACCAGACACTCTTCTAATTTATATGTTTCCTCGAACGACCTGCAACTTCTTTGTGGGTACCTTGATCTAGTGTTTATTCTTCATCGGTACCTGTACCTCTTTATTCATCGTCGTATCGAGATCCCGTGGTTTTTACTGTATGCACAGCTTACCAGTACCTGACTGCCTACTTTTACACCCTATTACTTGGCCGCGGCTGACGACTACAGTGTTTAAAACTGGTGTAAAGACTGACGCCTGAAATAGAGATGTTTTAGGACGTGATTATGATCCATTGTGGGGTTCTTTTCTGGTTATTGTGTAATTTGAAAGGTTATGTGTAGTCAGTATTGTGTCTGTGAGTAAACTCTGATGCGATCATTTTATCGCCAGAAGTTTTAGTTGACGTATCCTTACTTGGGTGGTATAGACTAATCAGTGGACCCACCCCCAACTGGTATAATCCCAATATTATACCTTTATGGAACTGTCTCCCATCAAAACGTCGTTTTTTTGTATTTTATATTGCGCCAGTTGATGACTGCTTAACTTTTTATGTCGCGCTACCGATTTCCATTTTTAATCATCTCATTGGTAGTCTACCATTCTTTTGGTTGCCCCGTTTAGTTAATCACAGTGTAGAATACTACTTACTGGTATAGGGTATTCTAATTCCAAAATGAGAGTTAATTCAATAATTCTAATGTAGAGAAGCCCATTTTATTTCTTATTTCATTTGCTCTAACATACTCAACTGAAGGAAAACCACTAATATTCTTCGTAAGCCAAGGGTGTGTCCTACTGTTAACATAAGGACATCCATACATCATACCAAACATGATAAAGTCTTTTTCTACACCTTTTCCACACCATTATATAATAGACTGTTCCCTTCTACTCTCTCTCTCTTCTACACACCTAATGACCATAAGACTCATTCTCTCACTACATTCCCTCTCTACTGTATACTCTATCTTACCGTCTCTTACCCACCACCACCACCTCCACCACTTCATACTCTACGACATTATCTTGAACTCCGCAACGACATCTTCACCTTACTCATTATATCTCCCATTGTATCACTTATTGTATCACTCATTGTCACCCATTGTCTTCTCTACTGCACACTGCTTACCCGTTACTGTGGTTAGCAAAGCTAATAAGGTGTGATAAGCAACTATCGATTACCCCATGATTTCTATTGCCCTCTTTGTAATGGTAGTTTTTTCTTAGTGAATGTGTTATCTGGCCGTGAAATCCACTTGTTGAAACATCCATTGTACTTGCTTCACTATTCAAATGTGTTAAAAAAACTCCTACGTTCGTATCTTTCATTCCCTTCTCTATTCTCGTAGTCTTATCGGATCAGATTTCAGAATGCCTGCAAATCTCATCGATAACAACCAGTTCCCCATAAGTCTGCTCAATTCGCCGATTGGATATTCTAAAAATCCTCTCTTATATGACCAAAGAAGAGAAGGATCCAATACTCCAAACAGTAGCGATGCTAACAAGTCGAAAGACCAGCTGCCGCCGCTTCAGCTCTTGACTCCTCCACAGTCCTCAAATGGTTTAACCTTTGATAAGTTACCCTTTGAAATACGGTTGAAAGTGGCTAATGAACTCTCCCAGTTTGATTGCATAAAGTTGTTGAGAGTCAGCAAGATTATCTATAGTAGCACAGTACCTCGTTTGTACCAATACATTATAATAGATGAGGACTTTAACATCTTTAATAATGAAAAGGAGTATGGCTTTAAGCATTTCGAACCAAAGGAGGACCTAGGCGGAGAAGGAAGACATAGAAAAGAGTTCTCGTGTACATATATCAATAGTTCTTATAACTTCAAAAGATTCTTAAAAGAGTATAATAACAAGATTGAGAAAGAAAGCCATGAAGACGACCATGGACTCTTTCCTCATATAAAAAGATTTGAATGTATCAACATTCCCGATTCGATGAACATTTACGACCACGATTTGAATAATAGACTTGTACAGTTCTTTCGGAATCTAAAGCATTTAAGGCAGTTGATCTGGCTTAGCGATAATTTCAGGTTAGAGTTATTATACAGCTTGCCCCAGAAACATTTGATTAATTCCTTACAACTCAATATTAAGTTTACGAATTATCTTAATGAGTTGAATACTGATGACGAATTAGACGATCTCAGTATTGCTAGTTTTCCGAATCTTGTGAACTTTCAGATTCAACCATTTCAGAATTCAAGAAAGTTGATTAAGATTATCAATAACTTATTGGTAAACAAAAACGATCCCGTGGAAGTTAGCTCCAATTTGAGATCGTTAGTGTTAACGAGGTTTCAGAAAATTAGTGATAGCAGTATTCTTCTTCCAAACTGTAGGGACTTGGTTTCTATCCGAAGCGAAAGAATACCAAATACTAATGGTGTACGGTCAACAATACATACATCATTACACGATGTTGATCTCAACGCACTACCTTCGCTATTCAGAGACAGCAAGCTAAAGTACCTTTCTAACTTGCTGGTTCTCTCGATCGACAACATCTTAGTGGGGCCACAAGATGCTGAATTGCTCATTGAGTCCGTTAACTTGCCATTATTACAAAGACTATTCCTTCGTGGAGTTTCTGAGTATCAAATGCTTGAAGAAGACGTAATCACAGTTGACTCCAACAGGCAGCAACTCATCGCTTTGCTTAAACCCAGTTTCATTCTTGAAATTGCTCCGTACCTTCTGGGTCTAAAGCAATTGTCTATCGACTACCGTGAAGCCCTTGTAGATACGGTTCCTCAATTTCTCGAAAATTTGGCTAGCAACAGTTTAGAATCATTAGAGGTTGTAATCCGATTGAACAAGACGAAGCCATTGAGAACTAGAGAAGAAGAAAGAGAGTACTACGGTCAATATGCAAATGCCATTGTTCATTTCAAGAATAGTTTGACTAAGCTAGCGCTTGAAATAAGAATAGAGGTTGACAACTACCAAGATAGCAATAATATAAATGTTTTGGAGAGTATACCGTTCAACATAGGCTTTTATTCAAAATTATTGGAACTAAAACACTTGACTGGTTTTCGTCTTAACCCAGGAAGTAACGCCAATGAAGTATTGCAGTTAATAAGTCGGTTGTCCAACTTACATAATGTGGATATCTTTGGCAGCAGAGCGGGAGGCTGTCCCAATTTGGGATTGGGCATGATGCATCCTAACGTCTATGATGAGTGGTTCAAAGTTCAACATGTTGCATTATTCTATCTACAAAGCAACCCAAATATTCGCTATATTCGGATAAATGATTGCATCTTCGAATGTGAAGGTAGCGGTTTAAGAGTCAACCCGAGATACGGGATAACAAGATGGTTTGAGGACCTCGTGAAGCCCACATATTCATTATAGTACAAATAATATATATTACACATATATATAAACATGGAGTGAAGACAAGATAGTTGGATGACTCGTGTACCTGACAGTTGTCATGTTGACTCTAAACATATATGAGTATCTTATGTTCTTAGTAATTGAATGGCATTCAGTGGAATTGATACAATTAGCTACTTCTTATCAGAGCAAGCTCAAAAATGGGAGTTTCTGATGGGTTTTCCATTTCTTTAACAGAATTGAATATATGGTAAGTTGATTTAGACTGGCCAGTGGTCATTTTGCAGCTATAAAGATGAAAAACATCAGGTAATGGTACATGTCGAAAACATTGCTACAGTTACTTGTACTTATAAATGAATAGCGTAGAATTTCACAGCTAAAATTCTGTTGGTCTATAGGTTTCCTCCATTTTCTCGTTTCAGCTATAAGACCAGGAATTCTTGGGGAATATCCGATCTAAACCCCCGTAGAAGAACAAGAAGGGGCTCCATCTATAGATACAAATGCATAGAACATTCTAAGGCCCGAGACGAAGCACTTTGGATAATACTATTCTAACTCCAATCTCTTATCTACAATTTCATCTTAACTCCTAACGCAGCTAGAAGACGTTATCTGCTTATCTGGTGTTTAGTACTCCTCCCCTCCTTGATTATCACCTTGAGTACTGGTAGCGCCTTCCATTTAACCTAACGCCATACCATCATCGTAAATCTGGGCATTGCACATAAAACCACAAGGCAATGTCAACCAACATCCGGTCAACCGACGAGATGAGTCTTTTGTGAGTCAAGTCGTTGGAGCGGAACAATTGTTGCATTAAAAGAAGAAACCAAAAGAGGCAATGAGCGCTAAACGGTATATGGGCGAGAGGAGAACGGGATCAATGGATAGTTGCAGTGGTGATCATCGTTAGAACATACAATCCACGCCACTTCAACAAGAATGAATCCAGAATAAACATACAGATTGGCAACTTGGCAATGAGAAAGGCGGTACGTTTACAGTAATTTACCTTCCCTTACAACGCTGACATCTCTTCCACCTGTCTTCAGTGAGAATAACTACTAGGAAATGTGGCAGAGCTACCATTCGATAAACCATAAATAGCCAATTACATCGAAACTCTCGCGGTAACACTTCTGCCCCTCTTTTGCGAAGATCGAAAAAGCAATTTTTGCTGTTTTTATTATTTTTGTATTCACGCGAGACAACACTCCTGTACACGGAGAAAAGGCGTGTTGTCAGCGAAGGTTGAAATGGCTCATTGGAAATATGACTCAGGATGCTGGCAGTTGGAAAAGAGCTCATTAATGGAGTCCAGGGGAGAAATTGGGATTATTGGCGCTTAATGCCGTTCTATTGGGATTGGGGTTTGAATACCATTCTGATGACTCTAATATCCCCTCCAAACTTCTTCGGACTAATGGCCTCCACTGCGTCCAACACTCCAGCGCTTAACTGCGTCAATATCGAAAATAGACGTACGAATTAAACCTAAATCCTTTTCGGAGAATTTAACGGACAGAACCTGCAGTGTCCATCAGTCCGAAAAATCTCGCACTGTGGATGTGTCGCAGTTTAGCAGTTGTGTTCCAAGCTTAATGTGAGTGCACGATTTTTTTTTTCTTTTTTTTGCACTTTGATGTATCTCTGGATAAATGGACGAAATGGTATAAATAAAGAACAAATCCTTTGATGAAGTGAATTGAAGTTTGGAATATCACTATTCAAACACTACAATTGTTTAATATCACCCTATAATTACCTATTCACAATGATCTCCCAACCACAAACACCAGTCGTCAAGATGTCCGCCGCTGAGAAGGAAGCTCAAATCATGAAGGAAATCAGAGCCAACTCCGTTAAGTACGAGCCAAAGTTCGAGGGTTCTTTCTTCGGTCAACTCTTCGGATTCGCTGTCAAGAGCAACTAATTGCTACAGTTACATGGTAATTGGCCTACTACAGTTCAAGCCAAACTCTTCACGCTAACATTGCATTTTACTGAAGATTCTTAATGATGTCTGCTTTAATTCATTCCCTTCTGGTTATTTAATAGATTTTTTTAACACTTAATATTTTTCTTGCTAATATATTCACCAAGCATCGTTTACAATTTCACTGTAGCCACCAATGTGTATTTTCTTAGGTCCCAATTGCATTGATGCAAATGCGATGTCGCATTGTGTCAGAATAATACCGCAAAGGATGCCCATACACAAGTAGCCGCACAAACGCCTTTTCATTAGCGAGCTTTAAAGAGATCTCAGAGTAAGGTAGATCCTAGGTCATGTGATAAGAGACATAATTGGTAGCATCTAATACTAGCTTCGTATGGTACCTCTATCAATTTAATATTTATATATCTTTTATTATTGATAATTTTACGATGGCCAGAAAGTGGAGATCGGCACAATTTTGAACTACCGTCCCAATTTATAATACAGATTGTTGAAAATACTCTAGTTTCAGTTTCTAATTGCTGAATATCGTAATCATGTCATGCATAATCATGTCATGTATTGTCTATTGGTATATCATAAAATCTATTAAAATTATATTATGTACAACTCTCTAATAAAAATTCAAACCGAATTAAATGCAATATTATTTCTCTAATTTCCATCACCAGCACCAGCGTACTTTGATCTGGCTCTCAACTTTGGTCCATTCAAGTAGAACAAAACAGGGATTGCTATCATAGCAATGGTAATGAAACCCAAAATACTTGAACCCCATCCAACTGGGAATCTACCTGTCTTCAAGTTATCAAATAAAGGCTTTCCAAACAATGGGAAAACACCAGCAATAACAGAACGGAACAAATCGTTACCAGCAAATACTGAGGCTAAGTATCTCCAAAAGGACATACCTAAGTAGTTGAATAGAGTCTGGAAAATCAAGAATGCACCAGCTGCGAAGATAGCGGCTCCAATGAGAGGGGCAATCCAAGGAAGATCAGCAGCAGATGTCCATCCGAAAATGAAGATACCTGTTGGCATACAAATACCTCCAACAATGGCCATTGGAATAAATACTTCAGGAACAACTTCCTCCTTGTTGATTAACTTCTTGGTGAATACCTTGAATACAATTGGAATGTAGATGGCGCATGCAATCCAGATACCAATCATAATACTAACGTAAGAAACACCCATCTCGATTAAGGTGAAGTGCTTTGTTTCAAAGAACACAATTGGATATGCCTCGAACCAAAGATACATAATCGAGTAAACCAATGCAATGTAAATGTTGATCAAGAGAACAACTGGTTCAAGGATTGAAATCTCAATTGGTCTCCACAAGGTTTCAATAGCTAATTCTCTGGCTGTGAGTCTGCTGTTCTCGATCTCTCCTTCACTAGTAATGTTTTGGTTACCAGTAATTGCTCTCAATCTCTTTGCCTTTCTGTAGAGCAAGGTCTTACCGTATGACTCTGGCAAGAACCAACTCAAAGTAATGAAAGAACATCCGGAAATAATGCACATGAACCAGAAAGTCCATCTCCATCCACCCTTGACTGTCAAAACGGAACCGATCAATGGACCAATAGAAGGTCCACAGACTGCACCAAGTGCCCAAGAGGCAATACCTACTGGACCGTATGGCATACTCAAGACATCACACACAGAAGCACCACCAGTTGCTAAGCAAGGTGAAGCAAAAACACCACCCAAGAATCTCAAAATGCACAATGACGCTATGTCCTTAGACAAAGCAGTAGGAATTTGCAAAATGAAGAAAATGAATAAAGTTATAACGTAGATGGAAGTTCTTCCAAACACTGCATTTTCAGACATTGGAGAGAAAACCATTGGTCCAAGACCGTAACCGATCACAAACAACGACAAAGGTAAAGTGGCTACTACTTGACTGACTTTAAATTCAGCCATAATTTCTTCGACACCTGGAGTGTAAATTGCAGATCCCATGTAAACGGAGGTAGTCAAGAAAACGATTTCAAAAATGAAAAATGCCTTTTGGTAAAATGGCCAGTTGTATGGATTTTCTGGATCATCTTCACCATCCCAGTCAACTACTATCTTCTCTGAAACGGCCTTTACTTCTATTGTTCCACTATTCAGCAGCCCAGATGATGAGACATCATCGCCATCTGCTACTTCCATCAGCTCTTTATCAAAATCTCTTTGCTTCAAATCATTTATGTACTTTTCTGGCACTATGTAGTCAGGGTGCTCTTCTTTGTGAGAAAAGTACTTATGCTTGGAGAGATGGTAGATCAATCTGCCCCAAAAACTGTCTCTTACAAATCTATAATGCATCGCGATTAATATATGAGACTATGTGAATGGAAGATGGTTGTTGCAAATTAAAAACAGCTGGTAATTAAAAATATTGATGTCCAGTAATAAAATTGCTGCCAAAAACGGTGCGAGACAGATTCCTTTTATAAATATTATATTCAAACCCATAAGATGTCCTTTGCTACGCGTTCCTGATTACTCATGTTTTCGCAGTAAGATTTTCTAAGAATATTATTAATGTTACATTTCTGGTTCCTGATGAGTAAAAGAATGGGACGGATGTTCCGCATCGGGAAAAAGAGCGGTAACACCGTCTGCAGCCACTCTCGGACTTGATGAATTAGGCAACTCATTCGAACTATCTGGAGAGATGTCGCAAAGAACCAGAAAATTGTTCATTGCTAAGCCGTGAGGCAAATGTAGTGAATAACCAGCAAATTAGTATTAGGTGAATCACGGACCCAACCGAAAAAGGTTATTCTCCGTAGAAGTGTAGGGAAATTGGTGCAATGTCTCGTTTATCTGAACTATACAAAATCCAGTGTAGAAGCGGTTTTAAGATTAGACTTTTCACATTTTCTATAAAAAGAAACATTAGTCATCTTTGCACCGTAGAATTTTCTAATTTGCTGAGGTAATCTGTAGTAATATGAATTATAGAAATAGCAAACGCTATGATTTGAGACAGTTATTGGACTTATGTGATTAACCCCGTGGAGCAGGGAACGATACCTTGCATGTTCTGTCATATTCGAGCAAATTATTGAACACATGCTGCTTCAAACTTGTTGAGTTCACAGGAAGTTTGATGGGCTGCACAACCTGAGCTACATATCTGATGCTGGAAAAAGAATGTCCGATAGAATGTCGTCGTTTGGTAACGCCGTCTCTCGTCGTATAAAGGATATAAAGGACGATTAAAGACCGTTGGAATGATTTAGAAGTATAAGAATGTCTTCAAGACAGTCAAAAGACATGATATAGAGATAACGCTTATAGATAGCTATTGAGTACCTATTAGTGAAAATACCCTATTCTTGATCACATCCACTTTAATGAGCCTCCACTAAATTAAACGACAAAAACATTACAAATGAATGTGACTTGTTCTTTTCTCTGTCTTTTTCCGCAAATAACCTCTAACTCCTCAAAATCACGGCCCTAATGCCTTTTAGTTGTAGAACAAAAGCGAGTTGACAAAAAACCCCTTCATTTGACATGGCTTATTAATGTTATACATGCGCTTCTTCATCTGGCAGTTGACGACATTTATTCAGTTTCAAATTACTAATGTACTGTATTATACGAGTGGTGAATCACTCACATACAAACGCGGAAATAAAGATGAACAAGGTTATCAACTACAAAGTGAATCACTTACGACGCTACCACATGCAATGTGCTTCGTAATTTCTTGTGGCTGCAACCTCCAAATCCTCTGAATTGTTGGTAACTACGATTTTATGATCCGGAAGCAAGCTGAATATCCATAGACCATGAAGTGCAACATGAGCTATTAGTCAATCGAATGTTGAGAAGCATGTCTTCTGTCTCTAGGCATAATATATATTCATTAAAATAGAAACAAAGACTCGAAATAGATGTAATTAATTAGGTAGAAAAGATGAAGCAAACTTGCAAGCAACTTTAAGCGAACATAAAGAAAGCCCGATCACAGTAGCAGTAATTGCAGCCCGTGAAACACATTTCAGTGTGAAATTATTGGCCATCACCAGCGAACTTGGACCTTGCTCTCAACTTTGGACCGTTCAAATAAAATAAAACAGGAATAGCTATCATGAGCATAGTTAAGAAAGCCAAAATCATGGAACCCCAGGCCACAGGGAACTTGTCCGTCTTCAAATTATTGAATAATGGAGCTCCAAATAGAGGAAAAACTCCAGCAATAATGGAACGGAAGAGGTCATTACCTGCAAATACTGAGGCCAAATATCTGTAAAAGGACATTCCTAAGTAGTTGAATAACGTTTGGAAAATCAAGAAGGCTCCAGCTGCAAAGACGGCTCCACCGATAATTGGTCCAACCCAGACTATATCTTTAGAGGCCGTCCAAGCGAAAATGATTATTCCAATTGGCATCAAAACTCCACCAACAATTGCTGTTGGTATGAAAACTTCAGGTACAACCGCTTGACCAGTGAGCAACTTCTTCGTAAATATTCTATAAACCACTGGGATGTAAAGTGCAGCAGCAGTACAGATACCAATGATGATACTCACGTAGGAAACACCCAATTCCACTAAAGTGAAATGTTTCGTTTCAAGAAAGACAATTGGATATGCCTCAAACCAAAGGTAAAGGATAGAATACACCAAAGCAATATAAAGATTAATCAACAAAACAACCGGCTCAACTATCGAAATTTCTATTGGTCTCCACAATGTTTCTATGGCTAATTCCCTAGTTGTAAGCTTATTATTTTCAATATGCCCCTCGCTAGTGATCTCGTGGTTACCTGTTACAGCTCTCAATCTTTGAGCCTTTCTGTAAAGCAAAGTCTTTCCATACGACTCTGGTAAAAAGAAACTTAAAACCAAAAATAAAGAACCTGAAGAGATACACAATAACCAGAAAGTCCATCTCCATCCACCTCTAACAGTCAAAATAGAACCAATAAGTGGCCCTAAAGAAGGACCACAGACAGCACCAAGAGACCATGCGGCGATACCAACAGGTCCATAAGGCATGCCTATAACGTCCATAATTGAAGCACCACCAGTGGCTAAGCATGGAGATGCGAAGATACCTCCTAAGAATCTCAAAACAGATAAAGAAGCAATATTCTTTGCAAGAGCAGTTGGAATTTGCAAGATAAAGAAAATAAATAAGGTTACAATATAGATCGATGTTCTACCAAAAATTGCATTTTCAGACATTGGGGAAAACACCATTGGACCAAGTCCATAGCCAATCACAAACATGGTTAACGGCAATGTTGCTTTCACACGATCAATATTGAACTCAATCATTATTTCTTGGATTCCTGGAGTGTAGATTGCAGATCCCATGTACACTGTTGTTGTCAAGAAGCAAATTTCAAAAATGAAGAATACTTTTTGATAAAGTGGCCAATTGTATGGATTTTCTGGGTCATCTTCTCCTTCCCACGAAACCACAAGTGGATCACCCTTTACAGCAACGATTTCACCGTTCAGCAGAGTAGATTCTGATGATGGTCTTTCATCTTCCCCAATTGCATTAATCTCTTCTTTTTCGAAGTCTTTTTGGTGGAAATCGTTCAAGTATTTCTCTGGAATCACATAATCTGGATGTTCTTCCGGGTGGGAAAAGACTTTGTGTCCAGAGAAATGGTATAATGCTCTTCCCCAGAAGCTATCTCTAACAAATCTATGCATTGTTAAGGGAATTATAAATTAATTGTGAATTTTTCTTTAGTAAGTAAACTAATGGATTGAAGATATCATATTTCCCTTCAAATCTATGGAAATTCCGCTGTATTTATAATGTTTTCTAAGGTGTTGAAAACAACCGACCTAAACTTTTTACAATGATTTTCGCAACCTGTTTGTGAATATTTTCTATTCCGTAATGGACAAGGAGATAAACTCTCTCAGCCGCTCCGGCGTACCCTAGATCCGCTGATTACATTCACGAAACGGCTTTTCACTAAATAGGTAATTCCTTTTTCCAGCTATAAGCTTTGCGACATTCTTTCGGGCTCTTTTGCCATCGAATGTATAATAATGAGTCAATAATGAGTTGAATGAGTGGCGCAGAATGCCAACACTTAAGCCTTCGGTTCATAGACTCGGTGATAAGTTTAAGACTATGAACGCAATTGCTGGACATGATCACTCTCCCAGGCTCACCAAGCCCATCTTTTCTGAAGTGACACATAAGACTTTATGACATAGTAATATATGAATATAAACGCACTGTTATCCCACTCCACTACACTGCCCATCTTCTGGCGAGACCGACCGCTTATTAATTCTTAAACTGCAACACTACTGAATTCGGAACACTCCTATACTCTACAAAAACTCATGCAGTATGTCATGTTCCTAGATTATATTATGTTTTACCCCATACAGTACCTTCACTCTTTACCAAGCCTTTTTGCAATTATGGGGTCTAGTAGGAAGTGGGGAGTTAGACAATGTGGTAGTATTCTTTACTTGGGGCTCATTAATTTCATTAGGATGACTTTAGAACGTTGAAATCTAGATGTATAGAACATGTGTCATACGGACAACTCTGCGGTAAACTGACATGCGACGGGAATACTAATATTACTATGTAAAAGTTGCTTTAACAATGAGGGGATGAATACGCAGCTTTGGATATGTGTTACTATCATTTAGTGGTTTTGCTAGAGTGTTTGTGCTACCGGAACTCGTGGAACTAGGTCTCGTTGGCTTTTACGTCACTTGTGCCATTGTAATTGAGGCAGTACAAAGATAATGTGGGCAGTGGCGACATTATTTCTATATAATTTTAAGCCCTTTCCGGCGATAAAACTGTAAATATAATCATCTTGCCGTTCATGGATATTATCTATCAATTCTGTTAAACTTTTAAAGTGTCGTAGTATGTAACGAGAAGGAGAAATTTAGGAATTACTGGATTATATTTAACAAAAAAATGCCACAGAATGTTGGTTATTTTATTTAGTTTTCTTCGGCTTAGCTCTTTGGCAACTCCATTTGGAGAGCTCCCGTAAGGTGATTTTCGAAGTCAGAAGAGTGATATTAAGAGTCCATGATGTATGAAAGATCCCACAAACAGCATTGTAACTTCAGTGGGACCAAAAGTTTGAGCAGGCTGAGCCCAATTTTTCTATAATCAAGTTGAGAATACTAGAGTCCTCTATTTGTGCTGCTTAGTGAAAACCATGAAGGACAAGGAAACGACTCAAAGTCGTTTATGAGACTCTTATAACATTTGCCCCGCTCTCCCTCCCAGTAATTCCTATTATTCATAAAAGGTAATGTTCATGGAAAAATTCAAACCTTTTGCAACTCAACAAGATACGACTCGTTGTGGGTACATTCTGACCCCTCCAACGAAACTCCAACGAAACTACTGGCATCTAAACCAAACACCTTTCCATTCTTTAACTGGAACTACAACTACTTACAATGGGTAAGCTCGAGGGAGAGCTGAATATCTCATTTTCTATTTTATGTTGCAAATATTATATATGGAGATATGCAAATCACACTAGCGAAATTCGCTGCAGGTGTCAGCCGTATGTAGCGAACACTATATTTATATGAATAGAAAACATATTTCTCCTTGGCAATGATTATGTCTAATTCGTTGGTTGAAACATATTTCTACATAGTCACGAAATGAGGAGTAGGTTGCATAAATTAAGTGTATAGTTGAGCGGGATTTATAATTGCTATTTTGCCAAGGAATTGCAGTAATTGAATTGTAGAATTAGTTATTGCGAAGCTATCTTCATTTATAAATAGACCGAAGGTTTCTTCTATTAGATCTAAATCAATGGAAGTGGCATTACCACTTTCTTAAGAGAAATTGAATTCTAGTTTTATGACAATGCTACAACGCATAGAATGCAAACCTTTGCAGACAAAAAGAACCACATTATCTCTGATATTAAGGCTATGGCAACTGGTCTTCACAATAGTTATCTTACCAATGACTATTGTTTTAAACGTTTATCTGAATTTCAGAGATATCTTTATACTTGGATTTATTTCGTCTATAATTTCATCGGTCTATTTGATCTCTCTTTGCCTTTTAACATTTACTAGCTTTTGGATATATAATTGTATTCATAGTCGAACTTGCAATATGTGCTCTTTGGATAGTCAGCACAGTCTTCGCCGATTCATTTGGAAACTGTGCATTCGAAAGTATTTGGTGTTTGTCAGACAACTACTTTATGGATTTGGGCCGAGCTACCTCAGTCCTCATGATTATACCTTCTATTCTATTTTTAATTCTGATGGTAATGGTAGAAGTTTACGGATTCCGCCCGAGAAGAGTTAGAAGCAGAATGAGAAGAGGTGTAATATTCTTGGGACTTCCAAATCAAGGTTACAACGAAGATTACACATTTGTTGGTGAACAAAATAAGAAGAAAGATCTGAAATTTTCTGAACGTAAGATTCAGTCTATTACTTTCTGATACTATCGAAAATTGCTATACCACACAATTACTGTACCACGAATCACCAGTAATTGCATCTGGACACTGTAATAAAAAACACCTAGAATCTACAAACCCAATAATATTAAAAACTACTATAGCTAAGCCTTTCTCTGCTCCTAAATCATTATCATATTTTTTTGGAATAAAATAAATAACTAATAAATAATCAAAAACGAACTAATCTCAACATTCAAGGTTGACCTGAACCTTGATATATCTCATAACGTATACCATGAAATTTACAACTTCTCAGCAGAGACAGGTCTGCCAATGGTGGTAATCTCATCGTAGATCAAAGTGGTAAGGAAATCGTTGTACTTCTCGGCCTTAGCTTGCGGAGCAAAGTAAGCCAAAGATTGCTTGAACTTGTTACCTGGCTTAGCAGTCTTGACCAACTTGGCGTATTCTTCATCCAATAATTTCTGGATGTAGTCCTTGGTGATGGTGACACCAGTGTCGGTCTTAGCACCGTGGGTGACCCATTGCCAGATTTGAGATCTGGAAACTTCAGCCGTGGCAGCGTCTTCCATCAAGTAGTTGATTGGAACACAACCAATGTTACGTAACCAAGCTTCGATGTAAGACAAACCAATGATAATGTTAGCTCTGATACCTTGTTCGGTGATCTTGGCGTTCTCAACGTGAGGACTCAAAAGATCTCTGGCAGTGATTGGCTTGTATGGGGTTCTTGGAGGTAAGTTGATTTGGTTAGGACCCTTCATGTGCTCATTGAACACCTTTAAGACCACTGGAACCAATGCTGGGTGGGCAACCCAACAAGAGTCACAACCAGCAAGAACTTCTCTCAACTTGTCCTTAGCAACGTTCTCCAATGCAAGTCTGTTTCTCTCCTTGTCTTCCTTGATAGGAATTTGAGCAGCCATACCACCCAAAGCGTGCACCTGTCTCTTGTGACAAGTGTGGACTAATAACTTGACGTAAGAAGACATGAATGGAGCACTCATGGTGATTTGGGATCTGTCTGGCAAGAGGAACTCGGAGTGGTTTCTCAAGGACTTGATGTAGGAGAAAATGTAATCCCATCTACCACAGTTCAAACCACCAATGTGTTGTCTCAATTGGTAGATGATCTCGTCCATTTGGAAAGCGGCTGGAAGAGTCTCGATCAAGACGGAACCTCTGATGGTACCTCTTGGAAGACCAATGTAATCTTGCGATTGGTTGAAGATGTCGTTCCACAACTTGGCTTCCAAGTGGTGCTCCATCTTTGGAAGGTAGAAGTATGGGCCAAACCCTTGGGCAATGGCTTCTCTAGCGTTGTTGTAGAAGTAGATAGCAAAGTCGAAGATTCCTCCGGAAACTGGCTCACCGTCAACGGTGACGTGCTTCTCCTCTAAGTGCCATCCTCTTGGTCTGACAATTAAAGTAGGAATGTGTCTCTTTGGGTCGAGGTTCAAAGTGTACTGCTTACCGTTGGTAGAGTAGGACAAGTTTCTTCTGACACCGTCGTACAAGTTAACTTGACCGTCAACTAAGTTGTTCCAAGCTGGAGTCAAGGAATCCTCGAAATCAGCCATGTAGGTAGCAACACCGGAGTTTAAGGCATTGATAACCATCTTTCTGTCGGTTGGACCAGTGATTTCGACTCTTCTGTCTTGTAAACCACGGGCCAATGGAGGACCGGTCCAGGTTGGGTCATCTCTGATGTAGGCGGTTTCTGGGAGGAAGTCTGGCAAGACACCGGCGTCTCTAGCCTTTTGGGCAGCGACCCTGTTGGCCAACAATTGCTTTCTTTGACCGTTGAAAGCACGGTGCAAAACAGCAACGAGAGCTAATGCTTCCTGGTTGAAGATGTGCTTGGCATTTTCAGGGATTGGGGCGTGGATTTGGAGGCCCTTGACCCTGTCGATGGTTTGAGGAAATGGAGAAGACATGGTAGATGTATGGTGGGGTCTCTTTGGGGGGGGGACGGTAGTCGAAAAGAAACGGCAATGAAGAACGACTTAAAACAAAGGAAAATTCCAATTGAAAAATCCTAACACTCACGAAATCCAGGTATTTCGGCCCTCTTATATATACTTTTTCAGGCTAATAAGGCGATAATGTTTCTTGGGACTAAAACTCCTAAAAAACTATCGGACTGGCAATGGTTGTGAGTGACTGTGAAATTTCGCTCGGGAAGTGAAAAATCGGGCTTACGATGACGATCAGAAGAGTGAATGAATGGTGGGAGATCTCAGCGGTGGGATGAGATATTGAGTCCGGGACAACTCGAGGGGTATTTATAGAGTTGTAGCAACAGTTTTGTCCAGTTTGAGAGAAATTAGCATCTACCGTCATGGAAAATGGTCTGTTAGTTCTCTCCTTTCTTCATGTCTGCCCAAGCTCGTCGTAGAGACTGCCATAATAAAAAATGGGTCCGTTCTGTTGGGAGCCGATTACCCCAGATTACAGAAATGGGAATGGGCTACACATAGTTAAGCGCGCATCCGATCAGGGTGCGAGTTCCAGACAAAAATGAGAAAAAGAGGAAAAGAGGAAAAGACAAAACAGGGAAGGCAGTGAAGTTTCAGACAGACAGTGAATTTGTGGGTTTGTGGTGGGGGCCCAGCGTCCGACACAGCCAGTTGGCAACCCATGGAAAGGGTAGCAAACCATAGCAAACGGTGGAAAAGCGGCCCATACCCTGAGAAATACCAAATAATATCCATCCATGGAATTGGGTGTCTGATGGATAGGTATAACACGATATCGTTCCAGCGGATGGACCCACAGGAGTCAAAAACTAAAAATCGGGATCCATGCACAGAACGAACAAGTCCTTCGAAGGGTATCTGGCTACTCCCTATGACTTCACCAATGAAAGCCTACATAGGTGCAAAATTCACCACATGATAGTGACAAGACATGTGACGATAAGAAACGGAGAAAGGCCCGAGTCGGGGCCGTCGCTGGGGTTGCGGTTGCGGCACGGGTGTTCGGACCATCGGAAGAGGCTGACCGAGGCTACGGTTTTTCGTCTGATGGTGAAACTCCGAAACGACCAACGGGTCCGAGTCAAATCGAATGGGAGTTTGTGTCTGAGTTGGTAGGCGCACGACTAAACCTGGGGATTTTGTTTCCAGTAGAAATCAGACACTTTTCAGACGATACCGGTTATCAGGCAATTACTGGGGTTAGCCCGTAGAGTCGTAGTATTGTAGGAGAGGGAGAGGAACTAAAGGTTACAGGAGGGAATTGCATTGGTTCTGGTATGGAACGAATGTTGTTTCATGGAAAATCTGGGGAGAGAAGTGGGTTTGTGTTATTTTGTGGAGTTCGTTTAAAGTAACTCGAAATAACTGTCAAAGTCGTAGTAATAATAATAATTAATAATGAATCCATGAATGAGGCCATGATGGGAAACGAAGAAGAATAGAATGATGATGATCCTATAAACCAATTTTAACGTGTTTTCTCATTGTAAAATCGTCTTTCGACTTTGGAGATTGCTTCTTTCTCGGGATTTCTTCCGTATCGGCCCCAGTTTCATATTTTCAGATAGATAGGCCAATTTTTCAGTTTGTATCTATACCACTAGCAAATGAGTCTCTGATAACCCTATATAAAAACCTATGTGTTGTGTTACCACTATTTAATATATATGTATACATTGTATATATGTAACGCAATCTGTGAATATCTCTCGTTGTGTTCTCTCTGTATCCTTTCTCCACACTATCTTTCTACACTCTCTACCCGTTCTCCATTCTAGCCACATTCCTACACCCTCCCCCATTGTCTCCTTCCCCAGCTCTTTGATGTCCGCTCGGTGACAAAATGACTAAGAATCATTCTTGCACACTATGAAACTCCGAGGCTACTCGGACAGAAAATATGTTTTGAGGTATCCGTTGACATCATTGGGATGGGATCGGATCGATATATATTATTGGATATATATTATTGGATATATATTATTGCTTTGGTGGGTTGGTTCATAGTTGGCAGGTCAATTGGGAGAGGGGCAGTATTGGAAAAATGGACAATTGGTACGGAAACTACTCAAATATTTGTTATTTTAATATACTAATAATAATGTTGGCTATGGTGTATTTGGGTAGCCGTCGGAGCTAAAAGTAGCCTGCTTCTATCTCGGACTTTTGATACACACCATTCTTTTCCTTTCGGTTCTGTCGTTCTGTTCACTTTTGCTCCTTCCACTACAATTAAACTCCTCGGTGCAAATCCAGAAATTATTTATTTCCAGTGTAGTACTTAAGCTATGTAATAGAATCCCCGTTCTCTGGCGTCTCACTCATGCATCCCGGCAATTTTATAATGCAATTGACTCTTTCCAGGGTTCAAATTTCCCCAGAAATATATCAACTGTGTCTTCTTATGCGCCAAGGATACCAGCAGTCTTACAGATCGAGATCTATTGTCACTATGATTTCTACTTTTTTTGTGGTACCTGAAGTCATTCAGTGTAGACAATTATTCTAATATTGTCCACTTCTATCCAATTACGGTGACTTTATGGCTTGGCCCATTTTGTGCCCTCCACAAGTGGGTAGAGCAAACCCTTTTGCTTTGGAATGTACTCAACTCTTCTGTATGAGTTAAGGTTCTTTCTCAAAACGAATTGGTAACAAGTGGCAGTACCGTTTCTAGAAGCAACCGTGGAAGAAGCTAAGAAGTATTCCCAAATTCTGTACCATCTGATACCGTACTTGTTAACGACCTTTTCCTTGTTACCGATCCAGTTTCTGTACCATCTCCAAAGAGTACCAGAGTAGTGGACACCAATGTTGTCGACGGAAACAATTTCAAAACCAACGGATTCCAAACAAGAAGCAACGAAACTCAATGGAGTAGAGGCATCAGCACCTGGGAAAATGTACTTGTTCATGAACAAACCCCATTCCAAGTCTTCGTATTGCCAGTTCTTTCTCAATCCAGCGTATTGCAAGTAGAATAAACCATCGTCTTCCAAAGAGTCGCTAACTTGTTGCAAGAAAGTGGTGAATCTTCTGATACCGACGTGCTCAGCCATTTCCAAACAAGTGATCTTGTCGTACAAACCGTTCTCCTTTTGGGACTTTGGAGTTTCACGGTAGTCTACACATACGATTCTGGATTGTTCAGACGTAACACCGTACTTGTTCAATAAAGCAGTACCCCACTTGGTCTGGTTCTTACCCAAGGTAACACCAGTAACCTTGGCACCGTATTGAGAAGAGGCGTAAGTAGCCCAAGTACCCCAACCACAACCCAAGTCAAGAACATGCTCACCTTCCTTCAAATCGATCTTGTCAGCAACAATCTTCAACTTATTATCTTGTAATTGTTCCAAAGACTCTTCCTTAGTGATGTCGCTGATTACACCAGAAGTGTAAATCATTCTTGGACCCAAGAACCAGGTGTAGAAATCATCACCTCTGTCGTAGTGCTCTCTGACTTGTTCCTCATCCTGGGACTTAGAGTGCATGATAACTTCTGGAATCATACCCAACAAGAAGAATCTGAACAAACCAAGGGTGAAACGGAAGTTAGCCCAGTCGTGCTTGTACTCAAGGACATCCAAACAGTCGCCCTTAAAACTGACCTTACCGTCGAAGAAGAGTTCTTGGAAGGTTTCGATTGGGATCTTGGTACCCTTACCACCGTTGGAGGTCTGGTACTTGGCCTTTAATTCGTCAGTGTGGTACTCTAAGTAGTGGGAAATTGGCTTGTTTGGGTATTTGACCTTCTCGTTGATTCTTGGCGAGTAAGAAGACAATACTGTCCAGTAGGCCATAAGAATTGGGAGGAACAATAACACGGTGAAAAACACCCAAGTCTTGAATCCACCACCGAGTTTTCTGGTAATGAAGTATGGGAGCAACACAATGAATCCCAAGAGGGCCAAGTTCGAGAAGTGGGTCGAACCTGGACCATCTGCTGGTAAAGGAGCATTGTGAATCGCAGGCGAAGCCGAGGTCCACACCCCGGTTTCCTTGCTAGCAGGTGGTACGACGGGGCCTGGAGGAGTCTTGATGAATTCGACGTTATCCAACATTTTCAAGGCGGGAAAGGCTCAATCAGGATGGGACAACACTCAATTGCTAGAAATTCCGATTTTTCGTCGGTTTTTCGATGCCTAAGTACCTGTTTTATACTAGCCGCTCAGCTAAAAGAAGAAGAACAACTGGTGGTAAATAAAAATAATGATTCCAACGAGCGAGTTTACAGCCATTTTTCGGTGGTGGAAACTGTGCAGGAGGGGGGAGAGGATAAAATGGACGTGTCGTGGAGTGTAGGGAGGATGGAGTGTAGGGAAGGTGGGTGTTTAGGGAGGGTGGGTGATATTATGAAAAATTAGGTTTAGGGAGAGAGAAGAATAGGGAGAGGGAAGAAGTGGGAGAGTTAACAATAGGGGGAAGTGAACAATAAGGAGAAGTGAACAATTGGGGTCAGTAAAGAATTATGTATAGGGAGAGAGAAGAATAAGGGAGAGTGAAAAATTAGGTTTAGGGAGAGTGAAAAAATTAGTGAGAGAATAGGAGCCCGTAGAGAGAAAAAACCAATGGGGGTTACGATTACAGCGAAACGTAGGTGAGGATATTTGCAAGTTTCTCTCTCGTGTACTCTATAGCTATGTAATGCTCTGTGTATGCTGTTTATTCTCTGTTTATTCTCTGTTTAAGCTATGTGCCTCTTTCTCTCGTAGTGTTCGTTAGTCTATTCCTCAGCGAGATCATTTAGGCATTGGCTATGTTGTTGATTGACATTGACATTGGCACAAATGAGCTTTCTTTTCTAATAATGGCACTTTGTGGTTTAGTCGTCTCACTGTAACGACAATTGGCGCCCACTAACAATCACAGGTAAAATCTCCCTACGCACCACTGCGGACCAGCTGCAAATTTAAATACCGAGCCATTACCCATTGCCGCCCCGTGAGCATCTTCTAACCCTCAAATGTAAAATGGGTAAAAATCCGGTATTGTCGGCCATGGCTGAATGGAGCAGTTGATGCGCTGTTCGTATGATTGTGGTTCGTGTGATTCTACATCCTCCTTCAGCTCAATTGTTCCCGCCAATCATTGCACAGGATGTCGTTGAACAAGGCGAAGTCGACGGTGAAAAATTTTGTGTTTTTGCAATGTAGCCACGATGCAAAAATACTGGACGACACGGCGAGGTAAGTGGTAAATAATATATGCTAAATGCTGTGAATGTTGCACAATAAGACTGGAACTGTCGTGCCTTGCGTATATCGCCGCAACTAGCGTGCGGCTAACTATGGAACTAGAATTAAGCCATGGTGAAATGTAGATGATGATGGAGGTAGTTTTGGTTGGGAGGGGGGATCATGGAAGCGGCCTTCATTCTTTTGACAAAACGGATATCACTCGAACTTGAGTACGAAATAAACCAAGACTTGTTTAACACAGATCAAGATAATCTTACTATCTCTGTTTATAGCCTTGCTACGTCCTCTAATCTGCTCGATAAGTGAAATTTGCAATTACTGTAGTTACTGATTAACGGCGTTATATGGCGGCACGGATGTACCAATTGATGCAAAATATTGGGTGTGGAAGAGTAACTGTAGTAATAAGCAAAGAGACAGCAGTTGATAATCATTAACAGGATTTCGTGGGGGAGTAGATAGTTTAAAGGAACTGTCAATTAACTATTCTTCAGGTTTAATTGTGTAGTGACTCTGAAATATTGGACTGTCTTATTGATTCCCCAGGCACACACACAAAATGATTAGAAAGTATAAGACTTGTCGAAGAAGTAGAAGCAGAAGCAGTCGCTGAAAACGGTTACTTGTGTCAATGTGAAAGCTTATTGTAGTCTATGGTAAAATCAATCCAAGTAAGAAGATGTAAGTTTAGGTCTCTCGTATATATTTACGTCGTCGTATCTTGCCTTATTTTATGTTATATACTATACAGTATCTATGGTGAGCTACCATATAACTATTTATAGTCGATAGTAAGTTGATTTGCATAATAAGAGGGCACCATCAATGTATTTTAATACATAGGCTTGTGAGTGTTACCATATCAAGCTGCTGACACTCAACATGGCCTTTTAGGTCAAGTCGACATAAATACAAAAATACAAGCAAATATTCATATTGTTTGTATTGATATTTACATATTTGCAGACTTTGGAATGCACATACAAATCAAACATGCTAACTTACAGATGTAAACTGAATACTGAATACTGAATATAGAACGCTATACTGAGCATTATACAGAATACTTTATACAGAATAGAAAGTAATATAGGACATAAAACGGAACTTAATACAGAATACATAAAACTTATAACTGAATAGTGAATACTGAATATGGAACAGATCACAGACAGATCACAGAACATCTTACACAATAATGAATACTGATCCCAAAATACATAATACAACTAAACAGAACATAAAACAGGATATATACGGAACATAATACTTAATACTGAAAACATAATACTCAATACTGAATACACAATACACGATATACAAATCAGAGCATAAATCTGAACATACAACATAATACTGAACAGACAATACACAAAACACAACACCCAAAACACAATACACATTACACTATACATTAACCATAAACATGCACTATACACTATACACAACACACTATACACAACACACTATACACAACACACTATACATAATACAGCGTAATGGATACTGAACTAAACAGAACATATACAGAACATAATACTGAACATAATACTGAACATAATACTGAGCATATACAGAACATAATACACTTTACACTAAACCAAACAAAATACACAATACACTAAGCATGAACAAAACACACTAAACAAATTACACTAAACAAATTACACTACACACTATACATAATACTGAGTAATGAATACTGAACATAATACAGAACATATACAGATCATAATACTGAACACATTACACTGAACACACAATACACATTACACTAAACAAAATATACTATACACTATACAAAATACACTATACAAAATACACTAAATAAATTTCACAACACACTAAAAAAGCACACTATACATGATACACTAAACTCACAGTATACACTATACAGAATACCATACTATAGCCTCACACACCTCACACACTCTCTCTGTAGTTCCCCACCGCCCCACCTCTCACGTACCCCTCCCTCACATGCACTCCCCCAAACCCAATTCCAAACTGCAATCCATCGCTTCCACGAATGTCGATTGGAGGACTGGACGTTCGATGGTTGCAGACTGCAAAATTGAGCCATTGAGTGAGAAATCAACACGGGCATCGACTACGGTGTTTGGCCAGCAGTTGGTTTCGTAGACTTTTCTCCATTGAAGCTCCATTCTTGTAGCATATCACGCGCTCGCCATAGGTAACACCATCGCAACCGTTGGTTAGTCTTAACCACTCCAATCAAAGCCAGTAATTTGCCATTGCTGTGCTGCCCCTGGGGTAATTCATCATACGGTAGTTATAGCAGTCTTCTCGGTAAATTAACAGGAAATTGGGGTTTTACGTCTGTTTCTAATATACTTTAGCATTTACCTCGCCAGAATCTGGTTTTCCCATACGCACTTTGCTTCAAAATGCCTGGTAACGAATTGGTGTTGATCGACTCGGATTCCGACCACGGCATCAGCGACAACGAAACAAGCACTCGTCCGCCTTCCAAGAAGCATAAACCTGTGAAACTCGGCTCGCTCTCGGTCACTCCATTCAAAGACGGTTCGTCGTCGTCTGAAGAAGAGGATGAAGATAAGCTTCATCATAAACACAACTTTGATGATGGTCACTCAAACCATCACAATCATAAAGCCGTACGATCAGGGAACAAAGAGCATCATCAACCTCACATAACTCCCAATTACACCCATTTCATCGACAATAATGACGACGATGATGAAATTGAAGCGTTATCCGTTCCTCTGTCGTTGGCGCCGTTCAACTCTCATACAAACTCAACTGATATCCTTCCCAAAGCGCCCCATTCAAATGTGACATCATCTGGTATTTCAACGAGCGCATCTACAGACTCAGAAAGCGGAGATACCCCAGCAAGAGGCATAGATATCGACATCAGTGGTCATCCTGGCGATCTTGAAGGTATTTCAGACGAAAGCGACGACAGTTTGGAAGACGACGAGGATCTTGAACCAATCTCATTTGGCCAGATTGACGAGATTCCTCCCCAAACAATTGTAGAAACCAGACGATACTTGAAACAGCATGGAAATTTGAAGTTCTTGGAGAAGTTCCTCCCTACTGCCGCTTCCAGCGAAGATATCATTAAGCTCATCCTACAATTGGGTTTCATTCCTAGAGACTTACCCTCTCCCACAAATGCAAACATAATGGATTTAATTCGCATCTTAAACCATGCCATGATTAAAGTTAAGTCCATCAGGGAAAGGTTAGATACTGTAAAAACAATTGATGATGTCTTGGAACAGATCAACAAAGCCAAGAAGATCCTAATTATTACAGGTGCTGGAATCTCAACGAGTTTGGGTATTCCAGATTTCCGTTCTTCCAAGGGGTTTTACTCTATGGTACAGCATTTGGGTCTTAGTGACCCACAGGAGGTCTTTGATCTCGATATTTTTCACACAGACCCCAGTTTGTTCTATTCAATCGCTTACATGATTCTTCCTCCAGAAAAGATCTATAGTCCATTGCATTCGTTTATCACGGTTCTTCAAAAAAAGGGGAAACTTTTGCGGAACTATACTCAAAACATTGACAACTTGGAGAGCTACGCGGGCGTAAAGGCAGAGAACTTAATTCAATGCCATGGCTCTTTCGCAACAGCAACGTGTGTTACTTGCAAATATCAAGTAAAGGGTGAGAAGATAGCACCTCAGATTAGGGAAAAGGAGATTCCTTATTGTCCCAGATGCATTAAAGCAAGAAAGGCCCTCTTGAAGAAAGATGACGATGCGTACATCCCCGAAAGTTTTGGGGTATTTAAACCGGATATTACCTTCTTTGGTGAACCGCTCCCAAAGACCTTCCATGACACTATAGGAAAAGATCTCGCCGAATGTGATTTGCTTATCAGTGTCGGAACATCGTTGAAAGTTGCTCCTGTTGCTGACATTGTTGACAAAGTCCCGGAGAGCGTACCTCAAATCCTAATCAATAAGGATCCAATTGATCATTGCAACTTTGATGTGAGCTTGCTAGGATACTGTGATGATGTAGCCAGTTACCTTGCTAATAGACTAGGAGATAGCTGGGCTTTACCTCATGAAGATTACGATACAATCCGGGGAACTAATCCTAATGGATCGAATTTAGAGCTCGATTTAGTTGATGTGGACTTCAGAGAGTACCAAATATACAACAAGTCAAAGCCAGAAGAAATGATTTTGGACGAGAAGTCTGAACTGCTAAGTGTGGGGGATCTTGAGGAAGAAGGAGCAGAGGTGGAATCGAGAGTAAAAGTCGAGAATGTGGAAGAAGAAGGAGAAGAAGTAGGGGAGGTGGAGGATGTCAAGGACGTGGAGGACGTCGAGGAGGTGGAGGGAGACGATGGGGTGGAGGAAGTGGAGGATCTTTCAGGCATCCCTGATGAAGTAGAAATTGCTGAAGTTGTTGAGATAGTCCCAACAGCATAATTGATATTTCTGATGATACTCCAACATCAATAACCTCTTAAAGCATATGTATTTTATAGCTGTGTACAATACTTGTTTAATGTATTATATAAATTGATATTCTGGATGGTTTTCTTTATAACACAGATGATGAACTTTGGAGAAGCCTCCTTGGAATTATGTTTGAGGCGCCAATACAAAGTCATGTTAGTAATAACAATTGAATCAGACCTTTTAACAGAACCCCCTCCCCCCCCCCCCCCCCAACTCCAACAGAATAAACCCAACAAAACGGATAATACAACAAATAAATCGGCACCTTAATCTTTAGCTAGAAATATGGTTATAATTTAATACAATCAACGTACAAATAAACACTTTTCAAACCTTATTACACTACCCAAGGTTCACTGTACATCATTTCAGAACCATTCCATTCTCTTCCCAACTAATTTTTCTTTTAACTCACTCGGTCCCTTTCCTTACTAAATCCACCAGCCTACAACTCTACAATCCACCATTCCACTATTACCTTCAACTTACCCACCACCACTCTGTCATCTCCAATAGCTGCAAATTGCAACCTCCGTGCATCTGGAACCCAGGTATTACCTGCAGTACCGATCTCTATCACCAAAATTTTTCAGTGTAAAGAAATGCTTCAGTAATGGAATATTTTAGCTGTTGTTATAAGCTATAGAAGAGCAAGTTGGAGAAGTGGAGGAGCAAGATGCGTATGTTTTCTAATTTATACCGAGGAACTCGAATATCTAGTTGTTTAATTCAAAATAGATGTTCTTTCACTGGACAAATTAGAACGTTTAAGGCATCGCGGTATAGATTCTCTAGTGGATTAACAGCAAAAGATGGGGAGACCAATGAAATAGAAGAAGAAAATTCAGAAAATACTGATAAGAAAGTGTCAGAAAATAGTGAAAATGTAGTTGAAAAGAATGAATCCTTGCTTGATAGTGAAGGAAATGGAAAGAAATGGGTTGAGCATTCGGCTCCACAGAAAGATGATGCGTTCGAACTCATCAAAACCTTCATCGATGAAGAATATGGAGATGGAAAACATGAGGAAATTAAGGAAAGCACTCCAAAAAAGGATGACCCTTTTGACGATTTAATCAAGTCTTTGGATATTCTTGAAGACTTTGAAGTTGCAAACCCACAGCTGAATAAAATTTTCACTGAGTCCTCATTTCCTTCTTCTAAGAGTAAAAGACATGATAACGAGGTGGAATTCAAAAAGAAGTTCGTCAAAAAGGACTACGCAGACGAAAAGAGTTATGATGATATAGACGAATGGCTTCAATCTTTAAATTTGGCAGAAAGTTTCGAGACTACTTCAAAGGAAAGTAGGAATGAAAATCTGGAAGCTACTGAAATCGGGTATACGGAGTCTCAGAAAATCCTTTCTTTATTAAAAGATGAGCAAGGATTTGAAGCAGGTGATGAATTCATGGGTAACCTGGGTAAACGAGGTAAATCAGACGAGTTTTTTAAAGGTATATTCAACAGTGCTTTTAAAAGTACTGTTCCATCGGGAAGAAGTCAGTTTCAAAAGTTGATGGGAATTAACGAAGAAAGTACCGGTCCAAGATATACTTACAATGGAAATGACAGGTTTTATAAAAAAGATAGACGTGGTGATGGAAGGCGGTCAGACGACAGATATTCCTATTCTGATCGTATTAATACTATTTTGAGAAAGGAATTCCTTGACAAAGTCGGAAGCTCTTTGTCTCCTACAAAGACGTACATAGAAAGCTTGGAGTCAAGAAGCGCAGTAGTTGACTTCCTCAGGTCTGTAATCAAAAGATGGGTTTGTACTAGAGACCATATCGATACTGAGGTAGTATCATTACAGATGAAGCTCACGAGTGCCTTGAAGGAAGACAAGGCATTATCAACTATTCATGAAGAGTATATTGCAAGCATGGCTGCAGAAGCTTCAGAGAACCCAAAGGAGCCACCACTCAACGTTTTTACGTTACCCGTGGTCTTCAATCAAGTTTTAAAAACATTAACATTCAAGCATCATGACGGACAATTGGCGTTGAGTCTATACAACTCCCTTAAGAATGATATTAACTTATACACTGTCATATGTAACCAACAAACATATAATGAAGTTTTACGACTCCTTCCGATTTATTTTGGTAAGTCGGATCTTTACAGCATAGAGATGGCATTCATGGAAATGAAAAACAATGGATTCTCCGGTGACTCAGTCACTTTTAATATTCTTAGTCAAATACTCAATGACTATCACAGCTTAAACCAGGAGTTTAGCCGCAACAAGAATACTACATTGTCATCATACGAAGATGATAAGAGAGCAGAAAACTTGTACAGATGGCTCACGACTTTACAACGCAACCTACGCATAGAACCATAATGTAAATAATGTACTATAGATGTAAATAGAATAACATATTATAGCGGAACTTGTGAAAACTTGGAAGGAAGACATTGCGTTTATTGTATTTCCTACACTTTGTAGCTGCGTACCCAGCGAATTCGAAGAATAGAGGTACTATCATCCTCATGGCTCTTTAAGTTCGCTGCGTGTCATTTTATGCTAATAATATCAAATATGGGATACTCCCGGGTGCAAAAATCAGCTGCAAATTAATCGTTTAGCCACTTGTTACATTTTACTTCGAAGGGAAAGATTTTCCTTGGAAAAAAAAAGACTCAAAAAGAGCTGGTTTCAACTTAAACTCGGTTGAAATTTCCCGCTTTCTTACCCAAAGTTCAATTACCCCCATTTCATATCGACTCTCTATTCCTCTCGTCAGCTATCTTCATTCGTACCAATAAATGGGATGGTTCCAACCACTCTAATAGTGCACCTGTATATAACCCATCACCCACGAGATTGTCCCAATTAGGTAATGTCGCAGAAATCTTGATATTGTATACTGCATATTTTAGTATACTTGGATTATACTTGTACTATACTTATAGGATGCTATGCATAGTATATTAATTAATATTAATTGTCTATAATTAGTTGAAGATCAAGATAATAGAGCCTCAAACACTGCCAGAATCTGGTGAGTAGAATGAAGTTCTTGCGAATGTAGAACAGAAGTACATGCACTAGTCAGAGAAGGCAGGGAATAGTAATGCTTAATGTTAAATATTCTCCCACTCGTAAATCTCTCCTATGTCTTATCTACTTGTTACAAAGTGACATGTATACTAATTGAGGCTTGAACAGTATACGATGTATGAATATGAGTACGAATACGAATTATTGCAAAAAAAAGTACAGTACTTCATTTCCACTTCTACTTCACTTCCACTTCTACTTCTACTGCTCCACCTCTTCTCCACTTCTACTCCTACTACTCTCCTCTTACCACTACTACCTTTTTTTACTTAATCACACCGACTACAACACCCTCTCCAGCACACTCTCCTCTTACTACAACGCGACATTCCCACCTTCCCACCCTCCCAAAATGTCGCACTCGGCGATTCTTACATAATTCCACATTTACAGTTTATCGAGAGTTTACAACCACCACTTGATGACTGCAATAACACCAGTCAATCGATACTAAACGGATAGAAATCGAGATTTTCGGGACATATTCGAACACTACAAGCAAATACGAACCATTTGATCCCAATTTTGGTGCATTTTGGACAGAAACTCGTGGTTTACATCGGCCTTATCTGAAGTATCAACAAGTGAACCCTTGCCGCCATAGGCATTACAATCATTAACCCCCAACAAGACAGTTTTAATCGCTTTAAAAGCCGTTAATAACCGGTAAAAAATCCGATACCAAAGCTCTTATTAAAACAACCAGCAAGAATGTCCGATTTTGCCGGCTTCAAAGAGTCCTATTTCAACAAGGAGTCGCCTTCGACCAACAACTCCGGAACGGTACTGGGTGAAGACCTGGCTCTGCCTCCAGCAGAGTTGGCCAAACAGAAGTCGCTCAATATACCCATCATTGTCAAGCAAGATAACGTTGATGCGGTCTTATCGAGGTCACTAGAAGTGAACAAACAGGATATTAGAAGACAGTTATCTCAATCGCTCCAGAACAGTGGCGGTCATAGTAGTGGAGGAGTCAACAAACCACAATCTCGTAAGAATCTGATAATACCGGTTAGATCCAATAACGCTTCAGATGCAGAAGACGATGACGATGACAGAGACCAAGGAAACGAAAGAAAGAGAAGAGATAATATTAATGAAAAAATCCAGGAACTTTTGACTTTAATTCCACCAGAATTCTTCCAAGATGCTAAAGATAATAATAAGACGAAACCAAAGGAACCAGATTTATATGAGAAAAACCCTCTGGCTAGTGATGAGGCTGATATTGCGGCAGCTATGAAGAACTCGGGAACAAAGGATGGAAAACCCAACAAAGGACAAATTCTTACGAAGAGCGTTGAATATTTACAATATCTCCAGAACTTGATTGACGAAAACAACCGTAAAGAGGTGGAATTAATCATGAAATTGAAGACTTTAGAGTTGCAAAGCCAGAACAAACCTGTGAATGTGCCTATTACAGTTGGTAATACGAGTGCAGAAAGAGCATTAGGCAAGATTGGTGTAGGGCCCTTATCAGATGATTATTTCAAGACTGTTTTGATAAACAGCGCTAATAGCAGTAGGGCTCAGAGAAGAGGAAGTGGTTAATGTGACTTTTGTCAGCCAGTTTGACAAATAGATTGCCACACCGGGCTTCTGTAACTATGTGCTGAGAAGACAGGGTACGGGCTTAACTTTCATTCTATTGAAGAGCGATAAATAACGACTATCATGATGTAGATATACACTGCTGGAAAGCCACGCTACTAGCTAGGTTGTGAAACTGGAATTGGTCAAGTTATCCAGAGTCCATAACTATGTATGAACTAGAACGTGGATATTGTACTTTACTTGTATTGTTTATTGGGTTTTGTTTTAATATATATAAATAACCTTGAATATATAACGTTTTAATCCGAATGCAATATTTATATAAATTATCTTCATGCCTGGTTGTAACCAGAGAGTTCCAGCAACCAAAACTGTTCAAAGGAAGTTGATATGCTATTAATTCATTTGAAGATAAATCAGAGCCTACTGAGGGGTATTCATTAGAAGTTTCAACAAATTGCTTGGTTTCTTTCCTATCTCTTCTCCTCAGTTGAATTCACATTTATTGTTTTCTCTTCGATTGCCACACTCAAAGACTTATTGCGTCCAAGTCTTTCCTTTTCGTCAGCGTTTTCAGTTAACATGTATGCTGGCAAATAGTCCCCATTATCTTGTTTTAAAAATGGATTTGGAAGAGTATTCTTTATTCCTCCCAAACTAGTATATCCTCTGTTGTACATTTCACAATAATCGAGATTACAACCTACCAAGAAGTCCCAGATATCCACATAATTCCAGTGAAGAATAGGATGAATTCTTAAAAACTTAGGCCAGTCGTGGTCAGTGGGCACTTCATACTTCAATGTGCTTCCATAGGGATCATCATGTCTTATTCCCACCACTATTGACCGTACTGTTCTATTTATCTCATTAAGGTAGTACTGGAAGCCCTCTTTCAAAGATGCTTTAATAATTATTGGGTTTAAATGGTAGTATGCCGTGGACGTCTCTATGAACTCGGATAGTTCAGGAAAGGGAATCTCGGAGTTTATATAGATGGAATCGAGCTTATAGTCCGAAGGTAGCAGGTGATAGGGTGAATCTTTACTGTGAGTGGAGAACTTCTCGTGAATCGTTGCCAAGAGAATAATTAACATCACCAAGCAGTCTTTACCACCGTTATAAGATATCGCTATTTCTTCAATACTGAAATTTGTTAGTATTGTTGGTGAAAACTGTTGAAATCCACCCAAAATGGTAGAAATTTTCAAATTAAATACATACCCATGATTTTCTATTGCACTGTTAAGTTTTTGCATCGAAAGGAGTACCTTTTCCTTGACTATTTCCCTAGCCTTGTCATCATAATGGTAACCCTTTCTTCGCTGGGGAACGGGACCCCACGGCAAGGTGTCATTTAGGAACCCCTGGACCAAGTTGTACGCTTCTTCGCATCTCAGCACAAACAGGTGCTTTGGGTCTCTTTCTGGCTGCGTCATCAAACAGTTTCTTTGCTGTAGAATACCACTAGTTTCCACAGCTATTCCTCTTCAACAGCTCATAAATCACCAATCGCCATTTCCGGGGACGGGTTGTTCTGTGCAGGGGCGGAGAAACTGGTAGCGCTGTCTGATGTGGCTAAAAGATGATCCGAGGAAGGAAGTGGAGATGTTCATGAAAGATTATGGAAGGGGAAAGAGGTGGAAGATGGTGGTGGTGAAGGGTATCTTGTGAATGGTTTAGTGGAGAGTAAGTGAAATGAAGGAATGGAGGAGGATGAAAAAAATGGGAGATATGAATTGGGGAAATATATGTAATGTTATACATGTAATGTGTTATATGAAATGAAATATATATCATATACTTATGTTTTTATACTTATGTAATACACTATAAATACAATATATGTAATATACAATATGTAATTGACTACATGTGAAATGTGATATATATGAAATGTGATACATATGAAATATTCTATATGAAAGTTCAATATGTAATATACTATATGAAATATTCAATATATGTAATGTAATGTATGTAATACACTATGAAATATGCTATATATGAAATATGAAATATGAAATACGCTATATGAAACATGCTACATATAATTTAATATATATATAATATAAAATATTCTATATTTGCAAATATGCTACATAAATATAGTTGGTATACATTCATAAGTGACATATGTCTACTCACAGTATTTGAACAGCATATGGAATGAAATGAATTCAACGGATAACTAATAAAGTATAAAATTGTTTGTAATTAATGGCGACTCTTCATGTTAATAAGGTTTGTCCTTTCTCTATTTATCTATTACGGTGTATGCTAATGGTATTTCTACGTACGTAGTAACCACAATTATATGGTACAGTATATATTATTGTTACATATGATACACAAAGCGAGTTGTTAGAAGACATAGCTAAAGGCTGGTGAGGCATTTAGATTCAAGGATATTGAATTGACATTTCTACGAAATCAACACCTTTTCAATTATTTCAACCATTCCGTAATGTCCTTTACTTCCACCCTTTTCACCCCAACACTTCATAAGGTCAAGAAGTATGAACTACTACTTCTTTAATGCAAATACTCACTTCCTTCTACTTCTCTCCATCTCTCTCCTTGTATAAAAATTGGAGAAAGAACTCCTTTGCATCGTTATCCCAGAACCACCAGTAGCTCTTACTCATCTCGCCCGCTTCAAGCGGCTTATCAATTTCTTTGTCGTTCGGTATTATAAAGCAAATATTCTCATAGGGTTCGGCCGTTATCACCAAATATTGGGCATTGTTTGGATCGTTCAGCTCTGTGCCTGTTTCTCCTCCATTTTCTCGATCTATGAACGAAACAGCTACATTCTGGTTCTTGGAAGATAACTCGTAGTATGACATTATCCTGAAAATAGGCTCTTCTGTAGTTATCTTTGGGTACTTAACATCAATCAAAAGTCCCATTTGCAAGGTTTCTGGGTCTCGTATCTTAGTCAATTTGTATGCTGGTTTTCCGATCTTTGCCCATGACCTTTTCTGGGTATTAGTTATAGATACAATTGAATTAATTTTCTGGTTAAGCTGCCGGCTATTGTTGTATTTCTCATCTAGAGCTCTTCTTTTCTCAAGGCTCAACCGATGCTTCTTGCCTCCCAAGTGGGATATGTACGATGATTCGCTCACATGAGTAGTAAGGCATAACCGGCACTCCAATAGTCCCAAATGATTGCGGAAAACATAAGGATCGTTATCCAAGTCTAGCACTTGAGTAGCAAGCAATTCTTTAATTCTTTGTCTGGTATGGACATTAGTTTCTTCGGCACCCGCCACTCCACCAGCACCTTTTTTTGAGTTGACTCTTCCGGAGTAGTCCATGGCTGTATTAAGAAAGATTAGGTATCCTATAGCGAAGTCTCAGCTTGAAAAGTCTACGTTAAGGC